>NC_133658.1:863827830-864169497 GCF_037893015.1 Macrotis lagotis
GTCCTCGACCACTCGTCCTGTGAGGTCTTCACTCTGAGTGGGGGCAAGGAAGGATGGGAAAAGGAAGAATATGAGTTGAGAGGAAAGTAAGTCTCATCTGTTCCCCGTGAGTGATCTGAGCCCCAAGGGACAAAGGCCTGGGCTCAGGCTTGTTGACGGCATGACCTCCCCTGCTGCTAGGCTGCCATTTTTAGTCTCAAAGACCCAGCACACATTGTCCTGACTGTCTTATGGAGCCCACTGTTGGATTTCCCTGTAAAACAGGGACAAATTCTATTTGGAAACCAAACAGTTTTCTGATTCCAGAGGAGAAGTAGAGAGGCCAGGTTAAAAAGGAAAGTCTCCCATGGGCTCAGACTCCAAACACTAGCCTTTTTCAGAGCTGGAGTAAATACTACTTTCTCTAGGGAAAATATCCCTGACTTCCCAGGTGTGTGACTATGCATGGTAACTTCATGGTAACTTCCTCTTAACTGTGATATCACTCAAGGTGATAGTACATCACTCACAATATTATTATATTTCACAAGATTGTACAGTACCCAAGGAAGATGAACTATTAGGCTTCCTTCTCTTCTAGTCTCCATGATTCCTTCCTCCCTGTCTTCCTTCAGCCCCCTTCTAAGGAGCTGTTCTGCATGCATCAGTCTCTGCCCTTCTGGACTGGAGGCTCTCCTAGGGAAGGCCTTCTATCTCAGCCTCCTTGCTGACCTCCACAGGGTTGGGCAGTGGTAACACTGCACATCACAGGGGTCTGATCAAAAGCCCCAAGGCTCTATCCAGAAGATAGCAAAATCAAGGACAAAAAGTCATCCATGGCCACTGATTCATGTCATGGTGCTACTGTGACTCATGGAGGACAATGGTTGAGAATGCTTAGGATGGCAGAGTTAGGAGGGGCCAAAAGTTGGGAGGCAGACACAGGTTTCCACTCCAGCCTGCCTCTCACCTCAGGCCGAGGATTCCAGAGCCTCACGACGGGGTCAATGCCGCTGGTGGCTAAGAAGCAGTAGCTGGGGTGGGGCTGCAGGCAGTTGACTATGGACTCATCCCCTTGTAGTACCCGCACCAGGTTGGTGGTCTCCTTCTCCCAGATGAAGAAGGAGCCATCGTCTGAGCCGCTGACAATATACTGTGCATTGCTGGGGAGGGAGAGGAGGAGGAGATTAGTTACCATGGGGGAAGAATTGCTGCCAGCATTCTCAATACATCCCACATCCCCAGCCTTGTGTTTCATTCTAGAAGTTGTTAAGATCTTGGCTTGGAGGAGCAGGAAGAAAAATGTACCCTGTTATAGAGGAGAGGGCTAAGGGAAAAAAGACACTGAGCACTCTAACTTACTCTAAACTACTTTTTTTTGTAATGAGTGATAAGGATAGCCCACATTTTTCATTTTGATATGCTTTCTATTGTCCCTTGTTGTTCCTCTCCATTAATAATATGCTTTCTCATCTGTCCACCTCTGTCCCTTACTCAGGTTCCTCCCTATCTCTTCGTCTGATGAAATCCTATCCCTTTTAAAAAAAAGTCCATTCAAATGCCACGTCCTCCCCAAAAGACAAATATGACCAAACAAGAGAGCAAACTGTTTTGCAAATGTTCAAGGATTACATAAATGCTAGTGGTAGTCATTATTACTGCAGCTTCCCACTACTCTGCCCTCAACTAGACTTTATTTGTACCCCTGGAAGAGTACCACAATAGAATCCCATGTGACAGCTCTTCTGGAGTCTTCCCTCACTACCAGATTTTCTTTCTACCAGAAGGAGCCCAGGGGTCTGGCCCAGCAGTGATGTGGGCCTCTCATGAGTCCTGCCTGGCTGCCTTTCAGGGTGAGGAATCAGCCCATAGAGAGCCAGCTCAGGGTGTTATGGCCTTGGCACGGGGAGGGGAAGGACAACCCCAACTCACAGACCTGCCGAAGAAGTTTGCTTCTTTGATGTCTGTGGTGGTATTGCAGTGCCCACAGTACCGGAATTGGTAGTCATAGCTCCGCTCGCGTAGCACCATCTCATCTTCTGAGATGGAGTCCTTTCGGCTGGTGCTCCTCAATCTCACAGGACCTCCACCCTTCTTCTCCTCTGTGGGGAGAAGGGACCAGAGCCAGTGAGCAGCCTGTTCCCCCCGCTCCTGCCTTCAGCTTGGGGGTTCTAAATAAGACTTGGCCTCAGTGAGAGCAGGATCATTTCTGGATGGGGCCAACATAGAGGACAAGAACAGGTTCATGCCAGACCTGACTCAGATTCACAGGAGACGGCCACAGAGACTCAGAGTGGAGAGGACAGAGAAGCCACCTTCTTCCACGAGGCTGCCATAAGGGCTTGGATATTCAATAGACACATCAATACTCTGGTGGTCTCAGAAATTATGTGTATATTCCAGGGATGACAGAAAGGACAAAAAGCATGAGAGGTAGTTTTTTAAAATCAATCATGAATTTTAGACATTAGAGTTAGAAGAGTTCTTGCTACCTGGGACCCAGATATATCCAAACCTGTGACTCTGGAGAATGCAGGTACCCTGATTAGAGGGTCTTGCACATAGTATATAGTAGGTGTTTTTTAACCCAAACTCCATAGTCAATCCCATTTTACACATGAGGCAAGTAAGTTCCAGAGAGGCTGAATACTTTGCTAAGGCCACCATTGACTGAGAGGCCTCCACAGCATGGCTGAAATAAGACTAGGACCATCACAAATAAGATGTATAGAATGGAGCACCCAGAGAAGTTTGGATTCTGACTTTGCCAGTAGACTGTGATCTTGGGAAAGTCATCCCAAGGGCCTCAAGGCCCACCTTGATTCTGCACTTATTTGGTTTCCAGGGGAGGAATTGCTGTTGGAGTGATACCTGGCTCAAGCAGCTAAAGCAGAAGAATGGGGGTGGGGGTGGGTTAGGGACTTACTGCACTCTGGCAGAGGGAGGGAGGCTTACCCCCCACACACACACATACAGAATCTGCACTGTAGCCACTCTGGTCACTTCCAGTGCCTGCCTCACTCACCACTATCACTCTTTGAGAAGAGAGCTGCAGTGATGTCCCGGCCCAGAGCATCACAGGCACTGCTGTGCGCCTGCTCAGGGAACTTCCCTTTAAAGTCATCCAGACACTCCAGTGCCTCAGCCACATACTTGAGCTCGAAGAGGCATCGGGCCAGCCGGAAATGGGCCTTCAAATGGCAGGGGTTGAGTGAGATGGCCCGGAGGCAGTCCCGCAGGGCATCGTAGTGGTCCCCATCCCTAAGGAGATAGACAGCAGTGTTGGCACCCCAGGAGCACTCCAAACTCAGAATGGACCAGCTGGGAACAAGGTGGGCTGGCAGTGGGCCATGGGCAAGCAAATGTGACCAAGAGAGGACCCCTTAACAGGCTGCCTTTCTTCCTCTCTATGGCCCCCCATCTAATTTTTGGATCCCATTAAGGCAGCACAGCTTCTAGGGAGGGGGTGGAAGATTTTGGAAGAGAAACAAATCAGAGCTCAGCAAAAGAGGGAATTTGTTTTGCTCTATTATGTATGCACAGACAGGTGAGAAATCATATTAATGGAGAGGAGCAACAAGGGACAATAGATGCTAAGGGATTCAGGCTTTGGGAGTGCCTCTGCTACTAGCTCTATGGGACCTTGAACAACTCATTTGGACTCTTAGGTCTCAGCTTCCTCTTTTGTGAAATGACGAAGCTGGCTTAGCAAGAGCATGATAAAGAGGAACATTCAACTTGGAGTCAGAAGAGCCCCCCACTTGAATTCTGGTTCTGCCACCAGCTGGTAACCTTGGGCAAGTCACAACTTCTAGGACACCTGCTCTTCTTGACTATAGGACCTCCCTCATTGGGTGATTGGGAGGATGGAACGTGCAAACCCAAGTCCGGGGTTCTGCACACACCATCTAAAGAGCAGCCTTTGGGTTCTAAAGCCAGTTTTGCTTGGTTCAAGATTTCTCTATTCCCATTTTCCTCTCCAATGAGTCAAACATATCCAAGAAACATAGGACAGAGCCAAGCAGATACAGTGCTGACCTGGAGTCAGGAAGACTCATCTTTCTGAGTTCCAATTCAGTCTCAGACACTTACTAGTTGTGTAACCCTGGGCAAGTCACTTCACCCCCATTTACCTCAGTTTTCTCATCTGAAAAATAAGCTAGAGAAGGAAATGGCAATACTATTTCAGTATTTCTGCCCAAAAAAACCCAGAAGGGGTAACAAGAATCTGGATGTTACTAATATGCCAGAAGAGTCAAGTGGTAGGTGGTACAGTAGATAAGAGTACTGGCCCTGAAGTCAGGAGGACCTGAATTCAAATCTGACCTCAGAATCTTAATAATTGCCTGGCTGTGTGACCTTGGGCAAGTGACTTAACCCCATTGCCTTAAATAAATAAAATTAAAAAAAAAACCAAAGTACTCCTGATTTTCAAGTAATCACATACTATGCCAGCAAGTACAAGGCAAGACTGCCCCCTGGTGGGCAGCTAGCTGCACACTGCCATCCGTCAAACACCTTCTTTGTCCCATATCTTAGATGGAATCCTCAGAAGAGAAGGAGGGTAAAGGGGATATATTTATATATATATAAATCCCAAGGGTACAATCTCTCAGCCAAGACTTCTCCCTCAGTCTGGCCATATCCATACACTTGGAAAAATCTGACTTCGCAATTAGGGAAGGAGGGAATGAGACCAGCAAGAGGTCATGAAGGCCAAGGCAAATTATTCCTAGTAACATTGTTATCTTCCTGGAAAACTACAGCAGCCCTCTTCTCCAGCCTGCAAGATAATGCAAGCCCAGCCTCCAGCACCAGGCCCGGGTAAAATCTGCTGACTCCATCACTATCACTGAGGAATAAAGGCTATGCCCTGGTCACCTGGCTCCAGGCAACTGGATCTATTTTAGGAAAGACTCTTGAAAAGCCAGTGGCATTAATCTGATAACAGCTCATTACCCCCACTATCTTGCTAATCTTCAGTCTCTCTTTTATCTACTGGTTCCTTCTCTGATGCCAGCAAACAAATCTCTGCCTTGCCCCACCCAACCCCCATTGCTTTTTAAAATTTCTATTCCATCAACAAATCTGCCTCCTTCCTACCTCCTCTGTCCTTTTACTGAGAAAGCAAAAAACCTAAAACTAAAACAAAATCTTTATTAAAACATACATAATAGAGCAAAACAAATTCCCTCATTAGTTGTGCCCCCAAAAAAGTTTTAATCTGCAATTCATCAATTCTGTCAGAAAGGTGGGTAGCTTGTTTCCTTATTCATCTTCTGGAATTGTAGTTAAATTTTCTTTGTCTTTAAAGTCATTGTATAAATTGTTCTAGTTAAGCTCACTCGGTATCAATTCATGCAAGTCTTTTGAGGTTTCTCGCAGACCATCTACTTTATCATTTCTTACAGCACAACAGTAATCCATCATACTAATGCCTTAACTTGTTCAGCCATTCTCTGACTGATGGTTATTCCCTCAGTTTCCAATTCTTTGCTACACAAAAAGAGCTGTTAGAAGAATTTCTGTATATATGAACCCTTTCCTCTCATTCTTGGTCTCTTTGAGATGGAACTAATAGTATGACTAGGTCAACAACAGGTATGCAAAGTTTAACAGCTAACTTTGAGCAGTTATAAATTGCTTTAAGTATGTAGCTCCACCCACAGTGTATGAATGTGTCTGTTTTCACATACTCCTCTGGCATTTGTCATTTTTCTTCCCCCCACCACCTTTGTCAATCTGAATCTTTCTCCATTTGTAAAAAGCACTGACTTGATCTGATCCGATTACCCTAATTTTGGATCATTCAACATATTTCATCTCTCTTAGTTAAACTTAAAAACACCAGTTTCACTTGGTGCCTTTGCAATCTGGCTTCTGACTTTATCACTCAATTGAATCTCCCTTAGGCTCCAAAAGGATCAATGATCTCTTTAAACTGTCAAATCTTATGATATTTCCTCAAAATTCTTATCCTTGATTTTTCCAATCCTTGACATCACTGATCACCATTTCTCCCCTTGGACACCCTTTTTTCTCAAAATATTTATGACACTGGCCTCTCCTGATTCTTACCTGTCTGACCACTTCTCATCCTCCTTTGAGTCATTAATCAAGGCTCCATCTGTATCCATTCTTCTAGTCACTCTTTAGTCACAGCTACCACCCTAGTATCTGTCAGTCATCAGCTTTTGCTTGTTCTCCTGAAATTGCCATCTCCCTAGCCTCTCTGCCACATCTCTCCCCACTCCGATTCATCCTCCACAAGAACGCCAAAAATCTCCTCCAAAGCAGGCCTGACCAAGTCATCTCCCTTCCTTCATATCAAATACAAAGTCCTCTGGTTGGAATTTTAAGAACTTCAAAAGCTAATCCCTTCTTCCCCAATGGAAAGAGAGCTCCTTGAGGACAGATACTGCTTACCATTCATGTCTGGCATATGAGTAGGATGAATGTGCATTCACCAAGAATACAATGAGGCTTACTTGTAATTAGTGGAAATAATGTATACCCTGAAGTGGTATACATGGATTTGCAATCAGACTATTTGAAATTATATCATATAAAATATGATACAGTTGTTTTATGTAAATTTGCAGTATGTAAATTCAATTTTACACAAAGAATTCTGGAAATTCCTAAAATCCCAACTATGTTAACTTTATTGTACACTACTACATGTCTCCCTCTTTTTCTTCTTTTCAGCTCCCCCCCCCCCAGCTCCCACCAAAATAACTGTTCCAAGTTTAAGTGAAAGAAATGAGACAAAGAGAGAGACTGCATTACCACCACTGGATCAGGAAGACCTCCAGTAAGCGGAGAACTTTGCCCTGCACCACCCGTCTGCTTGTTCAGCCTCCACCTGTCCTCGTCCTCTCCTATCTGCCCGCATGTATTAATTCTCTCAGTTTCAGCCAGGCCCCCACATGGCTTTCCTTGACCCCCACATTTCCTTCAACTGTGTGCCTCTATGGGTGCATAGTCCCCTTCCTGACTCATTACCTCTCTTTCCTATGTCTGTAGCAAAGGGCAAAGAGATAGAGAGGTCAGGGCAGCTAGGTGGCGCAGTGGATAGAGCATTGGTCCTGGAGTCAGGAGTACCTGAGTTCAAATCCGACCTCAGACACATAATAATTACCTAGCTGTGTGGCCTTGGGCAAGCCACTTAACCCCATTGCCTTGCAAAAACTTAAAAAAAAAAGAGAGAGAGTGAGATCTTTTCAAAGTTCAACTGCTGGCCCTTCAGGAGCAGCCTGGGTTCATAATCGGCCCTATATATCTCTAAGACTCCATGTCTGAATGAAAAGCATCTGGGTTCAAAAGAGTTGAACAATCTCTCAATGGGAACTCATGGATTTCACCAAATTTCCTTGATAGTATCTGTATGACCCCTTGCCCACACTTGAATTCAGGAAAGTCCCTGAGCTCTTCTGCAGAATCAGTGACAGGTGGTGCACCTGGACTAGAGGTGGGGTTCGGAAGTAATGTGGAACTTAGGTGATATGGCCATGGGCTCTGTCATGGATGGGGAATTCTTTCAGTCCTTCCTGGGAAAAGTCAGGGTCCCCAGGGACAGGGCACAACCTCTAGCACAGACTTGGATGCCTCAGACATCTCTGGTTCCCACTCATGTAGACTATAATCCCTCTGTGATTTAACAGGGTTTCCTGAGTTCCTGAGAAATTCATCCTTGAAGTCAAATTGGGAAGGACTGATTGCTCAGCTGGTTCCTTTCCAGGCCAGAGTTCAGTTTGGTTCTGGCTGCACTGCTTTTGGGAGGAGGAGCCAGGCTGGTGAGACACTACCTCCAAACCTTAGGATGCCCAGGCAAGCTGTCCTGCTGCCTAAAGCCACTAGGGAGACTCACTCACCACTTGCGCTTCATGTAGGCAGCCGCACGATTCCCATAGAGCATGGCATTATGGGGGGCCTTCTGCACGGCTTTGCTGTAAAGCTGAATGGCCTGAGTCCACTGCTGGCAGGCAAAAGCCTCGTTGGCCTGCTGCTTCACTCGTTCTAGGGATGGAGGCAGCTCTGCTTGGGGACTACAGAAAAGAGGTCAAACAGGAGAAAACCAAGGTAGGTGAGCAAAGAACAAAGCACCTGGGTCACAAAAAAGGAGCAACCTTGAATGCTGCAACAGAGCAGACCAGGCTGGCCCTGCCAGATATGTGGAGCTGGAGTTGGGCAGACCAGGCTGGCCCTTCCTTGAACCTCTTTGAGAAGGGCAGTCCTCCATTTCCTTTGCTAGATAAGGGCAGATAAAAGAACAGATAGGTTGTGACAGGAAAGCTTCAGATTAACTCCTTCCTGTGAATTCTGGCTAATTGTCTACATTTAGATGAACAAAAACTCACACTCAGCATCTTCCTCTCCAAAACTCACCTCTTGCCCTGGCTAGTCCATCTGTGGAGATGTCACCATCCTCAGATCACCCAGGCTCAAAACCTCCCTCTTTTTTGTCTGCCACCTTTCATATCCAGTTAGTTGCCAAGTCCTCTTCTCTACTCCCAATACTCCCCCCACCCGTCCCAAGCTCCTGCCCTCCTTAGCTTTTGCTCACACCATTGCAATGGCTTCCTAAATCACCTTCTTGTCTCCAATCATCAATCCTTCCATTTTTCCACTTTAATTCTCCTAATGCAGAAGTTTCATCATGTCACCTCTTTTAAGGTTTTCTGTTGTCTGGAATAAAGATTCCAGACTACTTGGCTTGGAATTTAAGATTTTCCATGGCCTTCCTTTCCAAATTTCTCCTTTACATACTCTGAAATTGCTCTAATGTAAATTTGTATTATATTGGATATTGATGAGATGACTTGTCATTGTAGCTTTTTTCTTCTTCCATCCTTCCCCACTATGTTGCTCACTTTATCCTGAACCCTCCTGTCCCCTACCCTTTGGCCTCTGCTCACTGATATCCTCCACCAGCATGAGAACATCGCCTTCAAGAAGCCTTAGATGATGTATCTATATTAAAATGATACTGATCAACTTGATTCTGTCTGGTCAGACTCTTTGACTTTTCCCATGTGCATATTCCATTTTTGGAATTGCATATACCTCATCCTTCAACTAGATAATAAGCTCCTTGAAGGCATATGTGTTGACCTTCATTGAAAAAATCCTATTTTAGGATTGAAAAGTGCCTTAGTAGCAATCTAGTTCAATTTAAATCTAAACAGAATTTTCATTCTAACAGATGAAAGTGGTCATTGAACCCTCCAAATGCAGAAGAAGTCACCATTTCTCAGGATAATCTGTTTATTCTACTTTTGGTTAGAAAGAGCTTACCAATATCCAGCCTAACCCTGTTTCTCCTCCACATTGCTCTGAGAACAAACAGAACACATCTAATTCCTCCTTCTACATAAAAGATGGTTGTCTTTCCTCCTGAGTCTTTTCCCCAGCTAAATCTTCCCAACTCCTTTACCTGGTCTTGTGGACATTCCCCAGATGCTAAATCTTTTTAAGTTGAAAATAAACACTGGGGCAGGGGACACAGGAATTATCACAGCTGTCTCTGAAATAAATGCTTCTTTTCATATAGGGCCAAATTGTATCAGACAGGTTGGTGTCACATCATACTGCTGATTATTATGAAGCCTGCAGTCTACCAACTCTCTTTTAGACAAACTGTTCTAATCCTGTTTTCTCTAACTTGTCCTTGAAGCTAACTTTTGGAACCCAAGTGTAAGACTTCCCATTTATCACTACTGAATTTCATCTTGTTAGATTCAGTCCAGTGCCTGTCAAGATCTTTGGGGACCTTCTCATAATAGCTGGTACCTAAGAATATCTGTTGAACTAAACTGAATTTCTTGACCATAATTTGATGGAGGTGAGGGGAGTCTCTTGAGCCATATCCCTGCCTTTATAATAGAAAGATATCTAGTCATGTTTATCAAAGCTATGCAGAGGAGAGTCATAGACTCATAACAACTTTTTTATGGCCAAGATTCCTTTGCTTCTAGATCTCAAGGATCAATCTCCCAAGAGAATTCCCAAATGACCCTTTCTCTCCTCTACTTATTATCTCTCCTCCCTACTTCCCATGTGTTGAAAATGGTTCCTATTCCTCCTGTCCTTTCTGGAAACTTGGAAGACTCCAGGGGAGACAGTTCAGACAGAATAGAGTGAGGGCAAGACACACTCCTAGGCTAAAGCCCTCACTGCTGCCTTCTTGGGATAGCAAAACTCAGCACATTCTCTATTTCCAGAGGCCCGACAGGCAGAAGGAACAAAGCAGCTTCTCCCCCCCTCTTCTCCCCTACTCCCCCCCAGGTTTGCAGGCCCTCTCCAGCCTATATGGGCAGATCCATATCCTTCTTATCCCTCTCTGGGAAGACTACAAAGGGAAGGGAAGCAAAGCTGACATTACCTTACATGTGCTCTGCCCTCTGACAACCGAAAGCCATTGCTGTGCAGGTGTAGTCCATTGGACATGCCATTGGTGGACATCTTGCCATTCTGGACCTCTGAGGAGTTTGAAGGAAGAAGGAAGAAGGAGAGAGGAACACATTAAAGTATGGATAATGAGGCTTCTGTTCCCATCTGAACACAGGAAAGACCAGCTGATGATGGGCACTGAGTGCCTAACGGAAAAGTTTACTGGGTAAAAATGGACCCAAGTGGACAAGTAGGTTTAGAGTTTCTCCCAGAAAAAGGGAGGAGAATCACAGAGCATTATTTCAAAGGAGAGGTTCCATAGTGGGAAGGGCGGAGGAAAAGACTACAACGACAAGCCATCCTATCAATACCTGAGAAAACTCATCATGACCTATGCTAGTTGTCCAGGGGGCACAAGCCTGGCCTAATAGTTGGGCAGGGGGAATAGTGGTGATAAAAAGAACATGTGGCTGAATCAGAGGTGAGGAAAACAGGGACAACTCATCTGAGATGTGGACCCCCGGGGATCAGCTTGACTGTAAAGGTCATCAGTCTTGATGCCTACATTTTGACTTGATGGGGCAGGAACCTGGACCCTCCCATTCCCACTTACCTCCTGATGAATGACATTTCCTTGGCAGGAGAAAAGTGTATGGTCGTTGTTTGTATGTCAGGTCAAACAGATAGACCTAGAGACAGAAGACAGACAGACAGACAGACACAAAGGCCATGAAGCAGCCTCCTAGTCATTAGTGGGAAGCTGAACCTCCACCCTCTTCAGCAATGTATTCTAAAAAGCCAGGATTTGTTAAGAGCCAAAGGGATTCCAGGAAGGAGACACAACCAATGGTACTTGGTGCCTTGCCAGCTGAGAATCTATCTGGCATCAGGCAGTTCCAGAGCAAGAGCTCTCTGAGGAATATTCAGCCAATTCATATTAAAAGACATAAGAGCTATTAACAGCTGAAATGTACACATCTCCTTAAAGTTTACAAAGGGCTTCAAATAATTCTTCCATGTGATCTTTATAATAAGACACATCTCTGATAAAAAGGTTACCATTACAGATACTCTTTCCCCTCATTTCACAGCTGAGGAAAATGAGGCCTGGAGTTTGTGGGACAAAGCTTCAGGGACCTTATGTCTGCCATCTTCCTAATACAGTTTCCTGCCTCCCAAATAGAACATGTCTTACCCCTTATTCTCTGAAGGAGAAGGCTTACTACACCTAGAAAATTCTCCCCAGCAGCTCCAGCCTACAATGACCTCCTTGCCCTCTTTATTTGAGGGTCTGAACCCTTTATATATTGTTTCATTCAGGATCATAGCATCTTTGGACTGGATGGAACCTTTGAGACCATCAAGTCCAGCTCCATCATCTTAGAAAAGATGCAATTAGACCTAGAGTGGGAAAGTGTACCCAATCACACAGTCACTAAAGGACAGAGTTAGGAATTAAATATTTTATGGCAATGAATAATGAAATTCTTCATGCCTATTTAAGGGTTATAAAGCGCTTGCCAATAGACTAAATAACCTGATATTATACTGCTCCTCTATAGTGGGCAGTACAAGAACTGTTATCCCCATTTTACAATTAGATTAAAATAGTTCTAATAGGAAATGAATGCTCAATAAGGGGTCTGAAGTTCATGACTTAGTACATTTATTCAAGTACTTCTTTATTAAAACCCTGTGTGTTTGATTCTAGAGGACACATAAAGATATACAAAACCAGATCCTTGCCATCATAGCATTCTTAGGATAACATGGGGGACTGAGGAGCAACACCTTTTTGAAGACTCATTCCTTCTATTACCCATATAAAGAGATGACAGAAAGTTACCATCTGCTCACTTTGGGCAGGGGGAGTCCTCTTCTTTTCCTTCTGATTTCCCTAACCCAGAGAAAAGGCACAGGACTGCTATACCACCTGAGCAAGGCCTGGCCCCAACACTATGGCACCATACCCACACTTCTGGTCCTTTTATTTGGTACAGTGAGTAAGTCTGTTTTTCACTTACCTCTGCAGGTCTACTTTGAATTTTTGTTTTTTAAACAAACTGAATGAGGAATGTTCCCACCATTCCCTGGGGCCCTCCAGACTGCTTTCTCTATTTTCTCTTAATTTCCTTTGTAGTAACCACACACAACTTCAACTAGCTGGATATAAGGCTACCTGAAAGGCTCAGGTATTTCCCACCAATATGCCTACCTGTTCCCCTCCCATGTTGACCAACAGCTCGGTGCCATTGGGACTGAAAGTGACGTAGGTAGCAACCAGCACCCGGAGGCGGTTATTGTAGTCTGGCAGCTTCACTGGTAGGTGCCCTGTGGGGAACAGTACAACCACTGGGATGTTAAGGTCTCCAATTCATGCTCACTTACCCATCAACCTCTTTTCACACCCACCAGAGCTAAAAAACAGATCTTGTGAATGAAGAAGCAGAGATCATACTCAGCATTAGAGATGCATCACACTCGAGCCTATGGCAGTCATTCTTTTTTAGATAATGAAGACTGGTTAGAGAAATGAAGGAAAGAGGGAAATTCCTCTGCCTAATTCTCTTTCCTGCAGGTGCTAGGGATTGTCCCTCCAAGACTAGACAATCTAGATACCATTTCTGTGCTCACACACTCCTAATGCTTTAATATGAACTGCTTTTCCAAGCACTCTGACATACAGCATCTTATTTGATCCTAACAACACACTTATGGGTTAAGAAAAAAGGGGGATTATGATCTCACAGTCCATCATTAACCAATATAAGCACCTTATCTCTAGAATTTATTTCTTTAAAGTCACTCAATTAGTTAATGGCAGAGTTCTCACCCTGAGCCACCTAATTGCTACTCCTTACTTATTAGTCCACCCTATAGCTAGCTGCTTTACCACCAGACTAGGTGGCTTTTCTGGCAACAGGGTCCATGGTACCCATTTATCCATAATGGTATAGAAAGATGAGTAAGTAATTCTATAGATCACTGTTTGTTAACATTGAAAGGGATCTTAGTGATTACCTAGATTACTTTAACCTAGAGTGAAATGATTTGCCTCTTCAGTCAACTGAATTTAGGAAGCTGTGCCCAGAGATGAGGTAATGTCAGGATATGACAAGTCCCATGGAGGTGACTGCTGAGGAGCAGAGCTGAGGCACAGAAGACCTGAGGCTGAAGTTACCTGTTCATTCCACCCTACAGAAAGGGTGCCAAAGGACCAATAGTCTTCTGTCCTTGGATGACAATGGTATTTCCCTAGGTTAGTCATACTTCCCACCCTTCTGGAAAAGTCAGCCTCAACCTAATGAGTTCTCCACAGTCCTACCTGCAACATAGTACTGGGCAGCGCCATCGGGGAGGGGCTTCCGTCGGTCACAGAACGTGTGCACACCGGCTGAAGGGCCCTGCTTCATGCTTTTTCTGGCAGGAGAGGGAACCATAAAATCCTTAAGAATTGCCACCTAAGGGCAGTATTACAAAATCAGATAGTCCCTGGCATCAAAAGTTGGCCTTTCACCTTGTCTCTGTGTTCCCAGCCCCAAGTGCAGTGCCTTGGTTATGGTAGATCTTAATAATTACTTGATGAATTGAATGGTACAGCAGTAGGCATCCTTCCTCACCAGGTCTTCTCTATTTTACCTCTGTGTTAGCAAAGTATTCCTGTCTCCTCTGGGAGAGACTGCACTATATTGAGTCAAACTCCTCCCTCCTTTCAAGCAAGCCTAGGGAATTTTCATTGATGCTGTGAATCACTGATAACCTCAAAATAAGGAAAATCAAAACTGCAGATGACTCAAAGGGTACTGGAAAGACTGATAATGGTGCCTATGGGCAGGCTGCAATATGCTGCCAATGACTGGCATTCTTGAAGTGATATGTGCAAAGAGCTGGAAAAGGACAGGACGGGAGCAGGTCACATATGTGAAGTGAACCAAGGGGAGCACCCCCAAGGTATGAAAAGAATCCAAAGGGCCCTTGTGGAGGAGTGATGGAACAACTGAGAGGAGGGTGGTCCAGGGCAGAAAGGGGCAGATGGGTAAACAGCCGGAGAGCCTGGCTCCACCTATGTAAGCACACCAGGAGAGCATGGGTGTCAGTACTCTTTCTATGCTCTTTCACTGACTATCTTTCTATGCTCTTTCACCAACTATCTCAAGAGTGAACCTGGAAAGCCTAGAACCCGGAGGTGAGCATCCCCTGAAGGAATCCAAGTCTCACCAGGGAGCCCTATGGAGGTCTCCAGGAGCTTTGGAGGATTGAATGGAAGGCTGTTCCCTTCACTGTGAGCTAAGAAAGGATAGGACAGTAAGGGGAGGAAGATGCTGGTGGCAGGAACTTGAATCTGCTGGGGTTGGAGGTCGCAGAACCAGGGGGCTTTACCTGTGATTGTGGATCATTCGGATATCATAGAGTCGCACAAAGGGTCCACTGGCACCCACTGCGAGGCAGTTGTTGTCTTGGGGGTTGACTGTGAGGCATTTGGCCTCCACCAGCTGGCCACAATACTCAGTCAGGTCGATCAGCACCTCCGAGTGTTTACTATTCTCCCGAAGGTCATATTGACTGTAAGACAGAAGGGTTGGGAAGATGTAAGCCACTGTAGAGAGAAGTGGAGAGATTAAGCCTTCTGTAGCCTCTCGGTATTACCATGGGGGTAGAAGTTAACAACATGAGAGTTCAAAGAAGGTAGAGTTGGAGGAGGCCTCACTGTACCAGAAATTGGAATAAGTGGCAATTTTCACATGAAAGTAAATAAATTCAATGTGAAATGTTGATTATTTCAAATCTTTTTCATTTTCCACAAAGCCCCATCCTCACGTCAGAGCCTCCAATGTAAGTTTCTTTCAATTCTTCTATTCCATCCCTTCCAAGTCTTCTGCATTTTTTCCTTGTCATTTTTCCTTCTCCTGTCTCACAAAAAGAGAGGCATCCTGTGCCTTTGCAATGGGGTTAAGTGGCTTGCCCAAAGGCCATACAGCTAGGTAATTATTATGCGTCTGAGGCCAGCATCCTGTGCCTTCTCACCAAAACTGACCTTACACTTGTGTTCTAGATCCATCCTCTTTAACCAATCTAGAATTTTGTACTTCACTTATCTTTCTTCTCTTCTACACACACATCTTTACATTTACCTGCTTTAGTAATTCATTTCTCCACATACACACATCTGTAATCTCCTTTGCCACAATGTCTCAAACCATCTTTTCCCCTTCCTTTTTTCATTATTAAATTTTAGGGCCAATAGGTGGAACAGTGGCTACAGCACTGGCCTTGGAGGCAGAAGGATGGGAGTTTGAATCTGGCTTCAGACACTTGACTCTTAGCTGTGTGACCTTGGGCAAATCACTTCACCCTGACTGCCTTGCATCCAGGACCATCTCCAGTTGTTCTGGTTCATAACTGGCCACTGGACCCAGATGGCTCTGGGGGAGAAAGTGGGGAGGGGGTGTGACTTAGCACTGCCCCCCCCACTCAAATACAATTCATGTGCTCGTCACAGCAATACTTTCACGATGCTGTGATCTTCTTCAAAGATGAAGGACAAACATTATCACTAAATTTTAAGATATTGTTGTCTTTATTTCACTACTTGTAATCTGGCTTCCCTCCCATCACTCTACTGAAACAGGTCGTTTACAAGGTCACCAATGACTTTCAATCATCAAATCCACTGAACTCTGCTTAGTCCTTGTTAACTATGACCCCTGTAGTTAACCTTATGCAAACTTTCCTCTAAGGATTTCTACACTACTGGTCTCTCTCTCTCTAATCTAATTCATTTATGTGGCTTCATCTAGGCAGCTATTCCTAAATCCGTATTTCCATGGCAATTTCTCAACAAAGCTTAAGAATCAATATTCTATTTGCCTACTGAATATATCTAACTGGATATCACATCAATATTTCAAACTCAATATCTTCAAGACTGAACTATTTTTATCCTTTAAAAAGGGTTCTTGTTCCTGACTTTCCCAGATCTATCAATAATATACACTAACATTCTTAAAAATCTTTGGAGTCATTTTTGACTCCAAATTTCTGACTTCCTTTTTCTCCACATCTCTAAGTCTTGCCAATTCAATCTCTATAAATTTTTTCTTACCCTTCCTTTAAACTTCCATTGTTCCTACTGAAGTCTGGGACCTTGTTACCTTTCTCTGGATTACAACAAACTCTAAATTTGTCTTCCTGCTCCCAAACTTTTTTTGTGCTAATCCCTCCAATATAGATTGACAGATAAATTCTTCTAATGTATTAATAATCTTGATGGCTCAGATCCTTTCAGTTCTGTTCTATAATCCTCATGTAAGTCCCTTTCCTCCAAACTGCCGATTATCACCTGCTGGCAATAGAACAAAGTAGAAATTTATTTGCTTGGTATTTGAGGCCCTCTTTGACTTGTTTCCAGCCTAGCTCTACAGGGTTCTCCCACCATTCCCCTTCACAAGTTTCTAGTTGCCTTGTCCTCATTCTCCCTTTCCTCCTCTCGACTTACAAACCCCTTTCTGTTCTCCCTTTGTGCTTATTCACTTCTACTTTGCCTTACATTTGTAGTTACTATCAAGTTCTTTAAGTGTGATGTCAGTATTCTTTGTTATTATATTTTCTGATTTGCTCTGTGCTTCATAATCAATTAACATTTGTTGAATGATTGATTTATGATTCAAATTAATTCAATCAGACATTTATTAAGTGCCTATTACATTAACAGGTCTGGGCTGTCATTAAAAGGTCTGGGCTTTGTGCTGGGAGAGATGAAAAGCACAGAAACTAGTCCCTAACCTTATGGAATCTGCAGTTTAGTATTAAGATGTATGTAAATAATTAAAATACAAAATGTTACATATATAAGTGCACAAAAGAGAAACAAGCACCATGGGAGGAAAAAGGTCATAGTCAGGAAAGGCTTCAGAGAGGAAGTATCTGACTTCAATTTTAAAGGATGGGTAAGAATTCAACAGATGTGGCATGAGGAAGAGAGAAAGGTATTCTTGGCAAAGGGAACAAACAACGTAAGGAAATTCAGAGGGCTGAGGATGGGTGTTAGTGTGGTATGTACACACAGGGGATGACAAGTATTCAAATTGGCTGAAGGACAGAGCACATGAGAGGGAGTAAAGATGACAGAAAGAAAACATAACACCAGATCATGAGAGGTCTTTGAATACCAAGCTCAAGAATTTGAACTTCATTCAATAGGAAGCTTGGATCAACTGAAGATTTCTGAGCAGGAGTAGCATGGCCAGTTCTATAAAAATAGAAGATTATTCTGGCATTGGTGTGAAGGATGGATTGGAAAAGGGAGGAAACCTATTGGGAGAGTATACAAGTTCAAGTGAACCACAACAAGAACCTGTATCAGGGATACATATATGGTTCACATGTCTTCATGTCTTTTCTTCTTTTTGATTAAGGGTAAAAGTCTTACATTCCTCTTGTACAACCTTTCCTCCCTCCCTTGGCCATTGGCCCTAGGATAGGGCTAGGCACAGAATAAATATTAGCAATTGATTGGCCCTTTTAAGAAATCCTTACTGGTTCATCTTGCTGCTCCAAACACATTTAGATAATTCTATTTTTTAAAAGAAACAGATTTCTGCAATGGGCAGTAAAATGGGACCTGAATAGGTGCCCGAAGGAAGGGCTAGCCAGGTCGGAGATGGAGCCTGGTGTAAAGACTGGGCTGGGGCGCTTACCGGATGAGCCCATCCTCTGCAGCGCTCCAGAAGGTGTTGGGCCACATCGGGGCCGTGGCGATGCGCTTCACCCGGTTTGTGTGGTCTCCAAACATGTGGATAGTCTCTTTCACAGTCAGGTCATGCACGTGCACTTTAGAATCAGCTGCTCCCGTGATCAAGATCCGATCCCCAGCATGAGGCAGAAACTAGTGTGGGTAAATATTGTTGTGGGTGGTGGTGGAGAAGGGGAAAAGTCAGTTCCGACTCTGGCTGTCACTTGACTTCTCAGCTTTTCTTCTTTAGACAAAAGGATTCTTTTTCTCAATCAATCAATCCAAAAGCATTTATCAAGCACCTGCTGTATGACAGCCAAGTGTGCTAAGTGTTGGGAAGTACAAAGACAAAAACCAAACAAAACAGTCTCTGCCTTCAAGGAACTTACATTCCCCAGATACCAACCCTGGAGCCTTCATCAGAAACAGGAGCTAGAATATAGGATTCTTCTCTCTTTGTTCATCTGTCAGTTTGACTTCCCTCACTGGCTGTGTGGGAATAATTCTGAATCTGTGAGTCAGGAAAGTATTCCTAAGGTGGTGCCTATGTCCCTAATTCCTTTGCTCAGACAGATCCTCTTCCCCAAGTAAGAGCTCTGTAGACATCTGTACAAGAACTAACCTAAAGTCTTCATGCTATGGCAGAAAGCACCTGAATCAAAAGGGCTCAGCCATTTGCTGGCAGCACTGCTAAGACAAGGAAGGCCTTCATAACCTTTCTGAGGTTCAGTTTTCTCATTTGTAAAATAGAGCTAATAATTGTGAGTATTCCTCCTAGGGCTGTGAGGGAAGCCCTTGATAAACTGTGGGGGACTGCAGGCATGTGAGCTGTGTCTTCCCCATGGGGTTGTGGTGAGCAACACTCTTGATTAGCCAACCACAGAAGTGCTAGAGAAATATGAGCTGGAGTGACTGGTATTATTAATTTCAGTATTAGCACAGTGTCTTGACAGTCAATGTACTATTTAAATTCAACTGGATGAAATATTAAATAAATTCAGATTGAAATGATGAAAAAGAAATAGGAGCTAGCTGGAAACAAGAATTATGTTCAGGGATTTTTTCTGTACATGGTTCTGCTCTCACACAAACAAAGTCACATAACTGAAAAGAAGTCATTCCTGCACTAATGATCCTTCCCTCTCTCCATCTGCCCTTCCCAAAGTAGGCACTTAATAAATGTTTGTTGATTGTATGACAGCCATCCAAAACCAATTTAATGGTATTTAGGGATTATCAGCAGCTTTAGTAGAAAGGATTCAGCATGGTCTGGGCTGGGAAATACAGATCCATGGTTGAGATAAGCAGAGGTGAGTCCTGGCACCACAAGACCACAGATGTGGTCTTGCCAGCTCTACAATAGACTTCTATCAGAGCTTGTCTAGAACTTATTTTCAGACTGCAGAGCCAAAGAAATGGCTTTCAATCTGCCTGGGTACAGGATTTACCCACTGTCATCCAATCTCTTTTTTTTTTTAAGTTTTTGCAAGGCAAATGGGGTTAAGTGGCTTGCCCAAGGCCACACAACTAGGTAATTATTAAGTGTCTGAGACCAGATTTGAACTCAGGTACTGCTGACTCCAAGGCCGGTGCTTTATCCACTACACCACCTAGCCACCCCTGTCATCCAATCTTTAAGTCATTAAGTCAATTCAGCAAGCTAATGTCTCTTGGAGAACGCTGTTTAACTCAAAGCAAGTTGCAAAAATAAAAGCTCACTGTGAAACTATTTTGCTTGTTTTGAAAAAGGAGTTTGGGGTCAAGAGACACTGGAGAAATTAAGTCCCATGTCGGCTGACCAAGACCCAGGAAAACAGATATGGATGCATCCAGGGTTGCATTTGGACAAGTCACTGACTTTCTCTGGATCTCAGTTGCTCATATGCAAAATGAAGAGGTTAGACTACATGTCTGTGGTTCTAAGTTTATATACAAGGCAGCATAGCAGAGTGAGGAGCGTACTCAAATTGAAGTCAGAATATCTGGGTTTGACTCCCAGCTTGAATATCTGGTAACCAATCATGTTGGCAAATCTCTTAACCTCACTGTGCTGCACTCTCCTTTGCTGTAAATCAAGGGGGCTGAAGGAGATAGGTTTAAAGGTCCCTTTAGGCTCTGACATTCTAGGATCCTCATATCTGATCTGCCCTAAAGTGAGTTTGGAGCTCTCCAATCTGGATGGATCCGGTTGCTTCTTGTTACTGACAAAACATAATTTGGGGGCTTGAAAAATCAACTTTTTAAACAAGAAAACTAGGACTACAGTGGCCTCAAACAAAAGACTGGATTGTGTTCACTCCTTAACCACCTTCCTTCCCCTTGTCTCAATGCCTCTCTAGCCTCCACTCACCTTGACAGAGAAGATGTTGGCCGTGTGTCCCGTGTGCATGGATAGCAGCTTCTTGTGATGCAAGGGATCCCACACGATGGTGTGTTGGTCATCGGAGCCAGATGCTAGCAAGCTGGAGATCAGAGCAGGAGATGTTCTGAGTCCCTATACTACTTAGCCCCAGAAAGCAATGAATCTTGTCATCTCCCAGAGATTGAGAGCTGAGTCTAGGGCCTGAATTTGAAAATACTTTGGTACTTTGATTTTCCCAATATTCCCAGCTTCTGGGTAAGTTTTCTTTTCTCATGACTTCCTGGCTTTCCTTGGTCTAGAAATAAGGCCATATTGGAAATGCTCATCCTTTTAAAAGGGTTATTGTTCATCTAATATCATGACACCCCATATAAATATCAAACATGCTATAAACTTTTTAAAAATTAGCTTGTGTATTTGCTCCACAAAAGTCCTCTTTCAATGCTTTATTGTTACATTAAAAGGACCATAAGTTTTTTACTTTGCTAGCAGAGCAAAGGACCTACAATAAGCTAGAAAAGCTTCAAGAACTATCTTTATTCTTAGAGACACTTGGTACTAGGTGATAATTTTTTTAAACCATGAAGTTTAATTTTGGGAATTTCATGTTAGTATTTGAAATACTTCGATAAAAAGGAAGGCTCAATCTTGAAAGGGGGAAAATTTGTTCATTTGGGTTTTTTTCCCCTCAGAAATGACTAATGTAATGAAAAAAAAATGTATCAAAAACATTTTAAAAAGAAAAAGAAATGTGACAGACTGTCAAAAAACCTGGGTAAGGGAATCACTGACTTAAGGGACTAAGGAACTAAAGGGCACTATTTGACAGGTGGCCAGGAAACAAGAAGGGAAAAATAATGCTTTCAAGTAAGGGTAGGGAATAGAGAAAGAGCTCTGGCTCCAATCCCCACTGCCTCTTTGGTCCTCTAAGGGACAATTTTAAGAGGTCTCTAGAAAGAAGCCTCTGCAACTCTGGCCAGCCTCAGTGCCATCTCCTGGGTAACCCAAGGGCTGATACTCACTCTCCTTTCTCATTCCATTCCAGGCAGTTTACACATCCTGAGTGACCCTGATGGAGGGAGGCAAAGAGGAAGGAAAAGGGAAGAAGAGTCAGTGACACAGTTCTTGTGGAATGCTCTCACACACAGAAACTGTTAGAGGTAGTGTGGGCCAAGGAGGATGCAGCCCAGAGATGGCTTCTGACTAAGAGTGGTCCCCAAGGGACTTATCCAGTGCCTCCTTTAGTCCAGGGCACTGTGCTAGACAAAAAGGATACTAACATGAAGAATGAAATAATTCTTATTTACACAGAGTTGACATTCTTGTAGGAAGGTACATACATCTATAAATATGTATATGGAATAAATAAAATGAATAAATACAAATATGTACAAATTAGTAAAATACAAAGTGGTTTAGGAAAATGACAATAGCTATTGGGAGGAGTGGGAAAGACTTCATGCAGAAGAACACCACATCAAAGGAAGAAGTTGAAATTAAGGAGGAATGGGATTTCAGGCATTGGAGATAGTCAATAGAAAGGCATGGAGAATAGTGATAGTATCATGTGAAGAAGACAGAGAAAGTCTGTTTGGCTGGATAGCTGAGAGTGAGATGGGGAATAATGTTCAATGAAGCCAGAAGGATAGGCTGGGACAAGATGTATAGGGCTGTAAAAGCTAAACAGAGTAATTTAATATTTGATTCTAGAAATAGTAAGAAGCCACTGGAGTAGATTGACTAGAGGAATCACAAAGGTAGATTTACATTTAAGAAAGGTTACTCTGGTAGGCAGTGTCTAAGATGGACTAGAGTTAGGAGAATATGCTACAATAGCCAGAAAACAGGTGATGAAGGCTTAAACTGAAGTGGTGGCTGGGTGAGTAGAAGTGAGAGGTGCTGTGAAGAAAGAAATGGCAAGACATCAAAACTGATTGAATCCATGTGGTAAAGGAGCATAAGCTGTTCAGGCTATTGCCAAGGCTGTGAATATGGGAAATTAAGAGGATGGTGGTGCTGTCAGCAAAAATATGCAAGTTTAGAAGAGAGTAGGGTTTGGGAAGAAAGATGATGAGTTCAGCTTTTGCCATGTTGAGTTTAAGTGGTCTTGGAGATATACAGTTTGAAAAACTCATTAAGCACTTGGTAGTGAGGGGCTGCAGTTACAGGGAGAAACTGGAGTTGGAGATATAGACAGACACCAAGGAAATGAGAGTTAAACCTATGGGAGAGAGAATGTTTAGGGAAGGAGGGGCTGGGACAGAATCTTAAAGAACACTCACAGGTAGGGGGCATGATAAGGATGAGTCTGAAAAAGAAACTGGGTGAATCCTAGGGAAGAGGCTGGCCAACAGTGTCAAATGTTGCAGGGATCAAGAAAGATTAAGATGCCCAAAAGACCATGAGATTTAGCTATTAGGAGACCATCAGTAATTCTGAGAACAGCTGAATGAAGCAACCAGGGACTTAGGAATGATCAAGAGGAAATGAAGATAGCTTTGAAAGAGTTTGGCTGAAAAAGGGAAGAAAGAAGTAAGGACCATAGTCCTAAGCCCTCCTTTTCCCTTTGTAATGAAGGTTTCTTAAGGACAGAGGAAGAATTGAAGAATGAGGGAATGCCTATCAACAAGAGAATGGCTGAACAAATTATGGTATATAAATGTGTTGGAATACTATTGTTCTATAGGAAATAATGAGTGGGAGGAATGGAAAGACTTGGATGAACTGATGTTGAGTTAAATGAACAGAACCAGGAGAACACTATACATTTACAGCAACATTGTGTTATGATCAACTATGATTGCCTTAGCTCCTCTCAGCAGTTCAGTGATTAAAGACAATTCTAAAAGACTTGTGCAGGAAAATGTCATCTACATTCAGAGGAAAAACCCATGAGTCTGAATGTAGGCCAAAGTATACTATTTTCATTTTTTTGGAAAGATTTTATTTAGTTTGTTTTACAATTCCCCCCCATTCTTGCTTCCCTTCCCCCACCCCCACAGAAGGCATTCTATTAGTCTTTACATTGATTCTATGGTATACATTGATCTCAGTTGAATGTGATGACAGAGAATCATATCCTTAAGGAAGATAGTGAAATTACATAATAAGATAACTTTTTTTCTAATTTGAAGGTAATAGTCTTTGGTCTTTGTTCAAAGTGCATAAATCTTTCTCTGGATACAGATGGTATTCCCCATTGCAGATAGCCCAAAATTGTCCCTGATTGTTGCACTGATAGAATGAGCAAATCCATTAAGGTTGATCATCATTCCCATGTTGCTGTTAGGGTGTACAATGTTTTTCTGGTTCTGCTCATCTCACTCAGCATCAGTTCATGCAAAGCTTTCCAGGATTCCCTGAATTCCCATCCCTTCTGGTTTCTAACTATTTTCATTTTTTAAAACTTATTTTGTTTTCCTTATTCTCATGTTCTATTTTCCCTTTAGTTCTGATTTTTCTTTCAAAACATTAACTAATAAGGAAATATGTTAAACATGCTTGTACATGTAAAGCCTATATCAGATGTTGTTATGAGGAGTGGAAGGGAAAGGAGGGAGGTAGAAAAATGTGGAACTCAAAAGAGCAGTGTTGAAAACTATCTTTTCATGTAATTGAAAAAATAAAAAATAACATTCAAAACATATATACACATACATAAAAGGACAGAGGAAGCTCAGGCTTGTTTAAAATAAGAAGAAAGGAAAAGAAAGAAAATTCAAGAACAAAGACACAGGATGATTGAGGATGAAATCTTCTGGAGAAGATGGGGAGGCATGGAGAAAGTAAGAAAATGGGCTCATGAACACATGTGTAAAGGGAGATGATATTAAAGTATGTTGAGATAAAAGAGAATAGGAGAAAAGGAAGCTCATACAAAATGGTCTCAATTTTCTGAGATAAATAAAAAGCAAGAGTCTTCAGCTGAATAAAAGATGAGGCAGAGGTACAGAAAGCTTGGGGGAAGAGAAAGTTTCTGGAGGGAATTAGAGGGAATTAAAGGGGATTAAGTCTATTTCAATGCAATGATGCATGGCTAGGAGCAGAGGTGGTGGATGAGAGGGGATATAGAGCTGAGATTTGACAACAGATAAGTGATAATACAAAGGACTAAGGGGTTCAAGAGCAAAGGACACTGACTATTTGGTTTAGATAGGTAAACATTACAACAGAGCAAGGTATAGTCTGAGAGGGACTGGAGGTCTTATTGAGGGTAAAAGCTGTACATGTGAAAGGAATATCAGAAAGGACAATGGCAGTTTCTAATTAAGGAATTGGAACATTTATAGCAAAATTGAAAACTACCAGGTAGCAACTCTAAGGTGCATAAGGTGAAGTGTTAGAATATGTCATAAAATTTAAAGAGGTTGATGAACTAGTAGTTTAAGGAATTTAAGGAGCATCTAAGTAAAAATTAAAGTTTCTTAGAAGAGCAGAAATTAGGGAGGACAGGAAGATAGCTGGCCAGGTACTGAATTACTGAGAAAAAGAAGAATGACTTTGAGGATCAATACTATAGCTGGGATTAAATTTGAGTGGAATATAAATTAAATTAGATGGGAAATTTTGAGTGGAATTTAAAAGAAAAAAAGTTTGCAAATGAGGAGGTAAAGAGAAGATGAGGAACAATGATGCTACCCATAGTAATGACTCCTCTGCAAAATCACTGTATTGGACTCTGCCAGGAAAGCTGGGGATGCAGATTTGTCTGAGAAAACCCAGGTTTGGGGAAGGTCTAATGGGTAGGAAAAATGTGACAGAAAGAAGTCTAGGGATTTGCTTATTATAGCAAATGAATTCCACAGGGCAAGGTGGAAGAAGGTTTAAAAAATAATAATAATGCCTAGGATAATTTTTTTAAAAAGCTAACATTTATGAACGTTAAATAGCATTTATTATGTGTCAGGCACTGTGTTAAGCATCCTACAATTATTATATTATCTGATCTTCAAAACAATCCTGGAGGAAGTACTTTTATTTTCCCTATTTTACAGATGAGAAAAACTGAGGCAAACAAAAGTGTCTTGCCCAGGTTACCTAGCTAGTAAGTATTTAAGGATAGTTTTGAACATAAGCCTTTCTGACAAGAAACCCTGTGCTCTCTCCACTCCACCCCCTGGCTGCCCCTATAAATAAAATAAGCTGGGTATGTAATGCTTTTTTGCATTCTTACCTCCTTTCTGGTCCTTTTTTCACATTATTCTCTCAAACACATTTCCCATTCTTGTCAAATTGATCTACTAGTTATTATTCCCTTGAAATTACAAGCTATCTGCCAATTTTCTGAATTTTCTAATTTCCCTCTGTATCTGACTCTTAGAATCCCTAGTTTCCTACAAAGTAAAGCTCAGACTGTTGGTAGAGTTGTAAACTCATCTAATTATTCTGGAGAGCATTTTGGAATTATGCCCAAAGGGTTATGACACTGTGCATACCCATACCCTTTGATACTAGATCTGTATACCAAAGAAATCATAAAAAAAAAGGGAAAAGGACACAGATGTGACAGCAAAGATTTGGAAATTGAGGGGATATTTATTAATTGGGGAATGGCTGAGCAAGTTGTGTTAGCAGAGTGGATTAAAAACCAGAATCCAACAACATGTTGTTTACAAAAAACACACTTGACACAGAGAAACACACAAAATTAAAATAAGAGGTTGGAGTAGAATCTATTATATTCAGATGAAGTAAAAAGAAAAAGGGGGTGTTGCAATCATGTTCACAGCAATAATGATCTCAGACAAAGCACAAACAGAAATAGAACTGATTAAAAGTGATATGCAAGGGCGGCTAGGTGGCGTAGTGGATAAAGCACTGGCCTTGGAGTCAGGAGTACCTGGGTTCAAATCCAGTCTCAGACACTTAATAATTACCTAGCTGTGTGGCCTTGGGCAAGCCACTTAACCCCATTTGCCTTGCAAAAATAAAAAAAAACCTAAAAAAAGTGATATGCGGGGCGGCTAGGTGGTGCAGTGGATAGAGCACTGGCCTTGGAGTCAGGAGCACCTGAGTTCAAATCTGGTCTCAGACACTTAATAATTACCTAGCCATGTGGCCTTGGGCAAGCCACTTAACCCCATTGCCTTGCAAAAACTAAAAAAAAAAAAGTAATATGCAGGGGAAATTACATCTTGCTAAAAGGCACAACAGATACCGAAATTACTAAATACTAAACATATATGCACCAAATAGCATAGAATCCAAATTCTTGAAGAAAAGTTAAATGAGTTACAGAAGGTAATAGTAAAATTGTACTAGTAGGAGACCTCAAGTTTCCCCTCTCAGAGCTAGATAAATGTAACTATAAAATAAATTAAGAAAGAAGTTCAGGAGCTGAATAGAAATTTAGAAATCTCTAAAAAAAACTTGGCACCTTCACAAAAATTGACCATATTTTAGGGCATAAAAACTCACAGCCAAATGCAGAAACGCAGAAATATTAAATGCACTTTTCAGACAATAATGCAATAAAAAAATTACATGTGATAAAGAGCTATGGAAGCATAGATTAGAACTTAATTGGAAACTAAACAATCCAATCCTGATGAAAAAGTGAGTCCAAGAACAAATCATAGAAATGATAAGTTCATTAAAGTCAAAGACAACAATGAGACAACATTCCAAAATGTATGGGATGCTGCCAAAGCACAATTTAGGGAAAAATTTATATTTCTAAATGCATACATCAATAAAAGAGAAAAAGAATAGCTCAATGGATTAGATATACAACTAAAAAACCTAGAAGAACAAATTTTAAAAATCCCTAATTAAACAACCAAATAGAAATCCTGAAAAAGCAAAGGGGAGAAGAATAAAATTGTAACTAAAAAAAACAACAACAACAAGTCAAATCATTGAACTAGGAGTTAGTTTTATTTTTTTAAAAAAAAGAGATAAAACATTAGCTAATTGGAATCAAAAGAAAGATAATTAAATTACTAATTTCAAAAATGAAAAGGGGGAATGCACTACCAATGAAGATGAATCATTAGAATTTATTTTGCCCAAATATATGCTAGTAAAATGGACACTCTAAGTGAAATGGATGAATATTTACAAAAATATATAAACTGTCCAGTTTAACAGAAGAGGAAATAAAATACTTAAATAACTCTAACTCAGAAAAAAGAAATTGAATAAGCCATCAATGAGCTCCCTAAGAAAAAACCCTAGGATCAGATGAATTTAGAAGGGAATTCTACCAAACATCTAAAGAACAATCAGTTCCATCATATAATTCTACCAAACATTTAAAGAACAATCAATTCCATCACTATATAAACTATCTGGAAAAAAAACAGGTAAAGAAGGAGTCCTACCAAATTCCTTTTATGACATCAATATGGTTTTGATACCCAGGAAGAGCAAAAACAGGGAAAGAAAACTATAGACAAATTTCCTTAATTAATATTAATGCAAAATTTTTAAATAAAATTTTAACAAGGAGATTACAGCAATATGTCAAAATTTAGTTATACCAGACAGATTTAATACTAGGAAAACTATCAGTATAATCAACCACATCAATTAGATGCTGAAAAAACCTTTGAGAAATAGTCATTCCTACTTATAAAACTAAAACTCATAGGAATCTTTGTAGCCCTTCTTAAAATGATTAGTATTTAACCAAAATGAAGAATAAGCATTATCTGCAAGGAGAATAAACCTATTTCCAATATTATCAAGAAGAAGCAAGGATGTCCAATATCACCACTTTTACTCAATACTACACTTCTTAGAAAAGCTAGCTATAGTAATAAGACAAGAACAAGGAATTGAAGGAACAAAAATAGGCAATGAGGAATAACACTGGAGATGATATGATGCTATACATAGAGAACTCTAGAAAAAATCAACTAAAAAGCTAGTTGAAACAGTTCAGAACTTCAAGAAAGCAGCAGGACACAAAATAAACCCACATAAACCCCCCAGCATTTCAATATAAAACACTTTTCACACAAATAAAGACAGACCTAAATAACTGGAGTAATATTAACTACTCATGGGCAGGCCCAGTCAGTATAATAAAAATGCAATACTATTGAAGTTAATTTTTTTAATTTACTGCCATATTAATCAAACTACCAACAGATTATTTTATAGAACTAGAAAAAATGAAATTCATTTGGAAAAACAAAAGGTCAAGTATATCAAAGGACTCAATGAAAAAAAAGTTAAGGAAAGAACCCTAACAGTCAGATTTTAAGCTATATTACAAAGTGGCAAACATCAGAAGAATCCGATACTGGCTAAGAAATAAAGTGGTAAATGAGTGGAACTAATTTATTAGGTACACAATATATAGTAATAAATCACCAGAGTAATTCAGTTTTGATAAACTCAAAAGATTCAAGTTTTGAGGATAAGAATTCAATATTTGGGGAAAAGAATTACTGGGAAATCTGGAAAATAGTTCTTAGAAACTAGACAAAGACCAACATCTCTACCCAAGGTAAGGTCAAAATAGACAAATGATTTAGACATATAGGATGATAATTATGGGTAAAATTAGGGGTTCATGGAAAAATATACCTATCAGATCTATGGATAGGTTTATAACCAAACATGAGTTAGAAAGGATTTGGGGAAATAAAAGATAACTTTGATTACATGAAATTAAGTTTTTCCATAAACAAAACAAATGCAACCAAAATTAGAAGGAAAAGGAATGGGAGAAAAAAAGTGTTAATAGCAAATTTTTCTGAAAAACACCTCATTTCTCAAATATGGAAAAAAATGGGGACCCTAATGCACTGTTGGCGAAATTTTGAACTAGTCTAATCATTCTGGAGAACAATTTGGAACCATGCCCAAAAGGCTATTATAAAACTATGCAAAGCTTTTATCCAGCAATATAGCTATTAGGTCTATAGCCCAAAAAAGTCAAAGAAAAGGGAAAAGGCCCTACATATACAAAAAAATTAATAGTTCTTTTTGTAAAGAACTGAAAATTGAGGGGACCTCATCAATTGAGGAATAGTTGAGCAAGTTGTGATGAAATACTGTTGTGCTATAAAAAATGATGAGGAGAATAATTTCAGAAAAAGACTTGGGAAGACATATGAACTCATGTAAAGTGAAGTGAGCAGAATTAGGAGAACATTATACACAACAACAACAACAATATTGAAAGGATGATCAACAGTGAAAGGCAGCTACTCTGTTCAAAGATGCAGGACAATTCCAAAGAAGCCATGGTGAAAGATGCTATTCACTTTCAGATATAGAATGATGAACTCTAAAATGTAGATTGAAACATACTTTTTTCTTTCTTTTTATTATTTTCTTTTGCAACATGGCTAATATAAAAATGTTTTCCCATATATAATCAATATCAAATAAAAATCAATACCTTCACAAGGAGGGGGTAAGGGTAGGGACAACAAATTTAGAACTTGGCTTTTTAAAATGATTACATGGGATGGCTAGGTGGCACAATGGACAGAGCACCAGTCCTGGAGTCAGGAGTACCTGAGTTCAAATCCAGCCTCAGATACTTAATTACCTAGCTGTGTGGCCTTGGGCAAACCACTTGACCCCACTGCCTTGCAAAAACTTAAAAAAAAAGATTACATGTAAATGGGAAATATTTAATATAATAAATAAAAACATTTTTTAAAGAAATCACATTTTTTTAAGTTTTACAATTCTCCCCCTACTCTTGCTTCCCTCCCCCCACCCCTCACAGAAGACAGTCTGTTAGTCTTTACATTGTTTCCATGGTATACTTTGATCTAAGTTGAATGTGATAAGAGAGAAATCATATCCTTAAGGAAAAAAAATAAAGAGATAGCAGAATTACATAAGAAAATGGTGTTTGCTTTTTTTAAATTAAAGGTAATAGTCTTTGGTCTTTGTTCAAACTCCACAGTTCTTTCTCTGGATACAGATGGTATTCTCCATCACAGATATCCCAAAATTGTGCCTGATTGTTGCACTGATGGAATGAGCAAGTCCATTAAGGTTGATCACAACCCCCATGTTGCTGTTAGGGTGTTCAATGTTTTTCTGGTTCTGCTCATCTCACTCAGCATCAGTTCATGCAAGTCCTTCCAGGCTTCCTTGAATTCCCATCCCTCCTGGTTTCTAATAGAACAATAGTGTTCCATGACATACATATACCACAGTTTGTTAAGCCATTCCCCAATTGAAGGACAAAGAAATCACATTTAAAAAATCTGTCTTTACTTAGGTGACTGTATATAAAATACCCCCACCCTCAAGCTCCTTGAGGGCAGAAACTTTTTATTTATATTTCTCTATTTTTCAGGGCCTGGCACATAGAAGACACTTTAATAAAAGTTTATTGATTCAAATTAGAAAAAACACTGAACCTGAGGTCATAAGACCTGTGGCTCAAATGACAACTAGATTTTTGTGATCAGTCAACTACTGTGTGGAATGTCTAGGAATCTTAGTTCTTTCAACTGTAAAGGATGACATTATTTGCCCTGCCTACCCCAAAGGTTGTTTTGAAGACTCCATTACTTAAGGCCATTATGCTATTTTTATTCTTACTTCCTCATCATGGTCATAATAATAGTGCTGCACTGTTTACACTAATAGAGAAGAGGAAAAGAGGCAAAGACTACATATCAGATCAGAAAAAAAATTCTTTTAGGACATTACATTCACCTTCCTATACAAAAGTTTCTGAGGAAGATTAATTCATTAGAATTCCCATGGAAGACTTATGGAAAGATACTTCTCTGCTGTGTAGTAGAGACAAATATATTTTTCTAATTCATATGGTACTTTTTTTATGACTTAATTTTGTCAGAGGATTTCACAATGCTCCTTGAAACAGCAGATGACATAAATATCCAAGAAAAAGAAAAGTCAAGAATCACTCTCTAATTAACAAGAATGAAGCACTAATGCTAAGAAGGTCTGGGTGAGTTAAATTCTTCAACAGGGCCAGAGAGTATCTGTCACATCATGGACCTATCAAAGCATAATCAAACATAAACACACTCCAACTCCTGCCACTTTTGGAGACAGCATGAAAAAACCATTTGGATTTAGGATCTGAAGACCTGGGTTCCAATTTTCTTGGAAAAGTCACTCCAGACTTCTATGCTTCAGCTTCTTCAGATGTAAAAGGAGGAGGATGGTCCAGCTGATGGGTAAAGTCCCTGTGGGCTCTTAATTTCTGCTAATAGGATCCTTCCTTCCCACTCCACCCAGTTGTGCATTTAAGCCTGGCTGTACTCCATAGTGAGCAACTAAGCTAAAGATGATTTAAACATAGCGTCAAATTATTGATAAACATGCAACTCAGGGCATGCTCTGCAATAGGAAAGATACAAGAGATGTGAATCTAACTGCTCTTCTAGCATGGCCAGAAAGCTTCTTGGAGGAAACTGAGGCTAAAGTCTCACTCAGGGTCCCAACTTATTCCTCTGCCTCCTTGACACTTTTCTGCTATGAGAGAGACAACTATATTTATTTCAAATCTTGGTAAAGACTTTTTTATAATAATTATGTTTGGCATATTTTATCATTTCCCTTAAAACAATGTCTCATATTGTGTGTGTGTGTGTGTAAGTAATCAATGACTGAAAGAGATTAGCAGGCTAAGGGAAAACTAATCACTGGCAGCAAAATCCCATGTATGAAATCAAAATAAATTCTTTTCTCACCCTCACCCTTCTAATTATGTTTAAAGGTTTTCCAACTATCTATGACTGAATTCTATTTTGTTTTAAGGTTTGAATCAACGTTTAGCTCAGAGGTGGGTATAAAAACATCCAATTTATAGACAAGGAACCTAAGAGATTAAACAACTTGTCCAGGACCACATAGCTAACATCATAACCTGACTTAAACCTATGTCTATAGATTCCAAAACCAAGTACTCTTTCTCCCACAGTAGCATCTACTAAAGGCAAGCCCTAAGAGGTCACCAGAAAAAAACCTTTTCTCCAGGGCTGGCTCTCCTCTTGGCACAGGACCTTATTCATGAGCTCATGTCTTTCCTAGAAAATCTGTATTCTCATATGTCCTGCTTAAGCTATATAATACATGAGCAACAAAAGTCAGATGAATGCATTTGCCTTCTGGGTCCCCCTATCAAAGAGTAAAACTACCAAGATCCCCTTTATTGGGACTCCAGTCTTTGTACTTGAACAAGAACAACTCTAGCTAGAAACTACAGTAGACATTCAAATCAGAGTTTATTCTGGCCTAGAAAACAGGGAGCAAGAAGCAGAGGCGGAGGGAGTGCTGGAAAGGAGAGGGTGCTTGGATGGGAAGAGTACAAAAAGTTCAGACTAGCTTCACTACACACAGAATCACTCTGCTGAAGAATGCCAATAAAGGGTTTTATGTCTTTGAGCACATGGCCAAGAATCTGCTTTATGAGAGAACAGTGCGTCTGATACAAATCATTCTGGACTTGATAAACAGGGTTGGTTCTGGTATAGCTATGTAATTATCTTTTTAAAATACAAGAGAAGAAAATGTGTTCTCTACAAATAGGGGTACAAATAAGCCAGTAAAATAACGTAAGAAGCAATCCACTTTGGGACCTTTTCAGGGTGGGGGGGGGGGGGTTTGAAGTGGTAGCTGCTGAGGAATGAGCTGGGGCATCTTCAGGCTGGATCTGCTAAATAAGACTCCTATTAAAACCCAAAGTTCTTAAGTCTTGCTTCAGTCTCTTCCAGAAGGTACTATTATCATGTGCTGACAATCAAAAGAATACTACCCTTTCCCTAAGTACTCAGCTTTCATTTCAATAGGTTTTCCAGGTTTATAAAGGGCTTTCCTCTTAATTACTTGTCATCACTATCTCCATTTTAGACATGAGGAAAGAAGCTATTTGACCAGTTAGTAAATAGAGGTCACTTAACACCAAGTTTAATGTACTTTCTGTTGTGCACACACACATACTCTGTGAAAAAGGAAAAGCTTGGATAATTCACAAAATTAAAAAAATATATATATACCACAAAAGTCTGAATATCAGAAATGGAAGGGCAACAAAAAAAACAGGGAAACAGGGAAAAAAATGATTTGTCCAAGGTCATACAGTATTTCAGCAACTTAGCTTAGGCACTAGATGTGTCCTAAGCCAGATGCTGTCTGGCCAGTGTGTCAGCCTGCCTCTCTTAAAGTGAATTTCATGAGGCACAGAAAAAGTTGAGCCAGATTTCTTCCTTTGGTTCAATGGCCTTAAAATAGTTATCTACCCCAAGCTCTGCATAATTGGAAAGACTAAATTTACAGGGAAATTTTAATACTCTTCTCATTGGAAGTGAACAAGAGTGAAAGTAGACAAGTGAACAAGGCTGAGCCCATTTGTATAGAGGAAGGTCCACACCCAGAGAAGTGGGGTTTCTTCCTTTAGAACCAGAGACAAAAGGATGTTTTAAGGGCCAGAATCTTAAGTGTTAGAAGGACATGACTCCATTTAGTTAAACCTAAACACAAAAGAAATCTCTACTACAACATACCAGACAAATGAACATTTAACCTCTGCTTAAAAATCTAAGGCAGCCCACTATTTTTTGGTCAGCTCTAATTTAATTGTTAGGAGGATTTCCTGACTCTTTGTAATTGCTATGCTTGGCTTATTGTTGAGAGTATTACAGAATACAGATTAAATGCTACATAATCACCTATTGATGCTCATATAACAATCTCATTATAATCCAGCTATTTGGACTTCATGAATTGAGGTGTGAGAACTCAGAAATGTTCTCTATTTTGTGATCTTGTAACCCTGTAAGGTTAACTCAATATTATAAGGCACTATAAATGTGACCTGTATAACATTTACTAGTGCCATTTAATTTAATTAATTAATTAGATTAATTTAAGGTAGCTTTTCTTAATGAATTCATATTAGTGTCAAAAGATCACCATATTCTTCTCTAATAACTGAAACTATACAAAAAGATCTAGAAAGGAAATGTAAAAAAATTATTAAAGTAGCTGGGTGACACAGCAGATAGAAGTAGACCTAGAGTCAGAAAGATCTGAGTTCAAATCCAGTCTCAGACACTTACTAGCTATAGAACCTATTTGCCAAAAACTACCCACCCATTCCTGTGTCCAGAGGCAGCTCAAAATAGAGTCTGCCTCTTCCAGGGAGTCAACAGGCAAAAGGGTAGGACTATGGATAAGTGGATATTTAATGTCAACTTTCGTCAACCTCCCCCCAAGTATAAACAAAACTGCTTTTACATAGTTCTTTCCTCAAAATTTTAAGCTTCGAGAAGGAAGAACACAGGGCCTGAGTGGTATCTAGAACACAAAGAACACTAAGATTAATGGAAATTAAAAGACTACACTTAAAGAACCTGGTCAATACCTCTCTAATTTCTCAAAAGAAAAAACAACACACAGAACTTCTGTGTCAGAAGGGTCTCAAGGGCCACACAATCCAGTCCATAACTGAAAAAAAAATCCCCTCAACAACAATCCTGACAATTACCAGGTCATCTAGCCTGAGCCTGAGCCTGATGGTATTCCCAAGGGGAAATCTACTTTTCTCCCAAGATAGGACATGACTCTTCTGGGGAGTTTTAGTCACTAGAATTTCCTGAAAAACAGTAATTCTTCTCTTTGCACCTTTCATCTGATGTTCCTATTTCTGACCTTTACAACCAAACAAAACAAATTCTTTTTTCACATAACAGCCCTTTCAAACCATGAGTCTTTTGGAATTGGAGTAGGTCACTGATTTGATTAGAGTTTCTAGGTCTTTCAGAACTGACTGTCCTTACAATATTGCTGTTACTGGGTAGATTTTTTTTCTTGGTTCTTTTTACTTCACTTTACTTTACTTCAGTTCATTTGAATCTTCCCAGAATTTTTTGAAACCACTTCCCTCATTATTTCTTATAGCATAATAGGTTTCCATCACTGACACAAACTAATTTGGTTCAGTCATTCTACAATTGATAGGCATTCCATCAATTTCTAATTCTTTACTACTACAAAAAGAGCTGCTGTAAATATTTTTGTACCTATGGGTTCATTACTTCTTTCCTTGATTTCTTTGAGGCATAGACTTAGTCATGGTGTTGCTATGTCAAAAGGTGACAGTTTAATAGTTTGGGGGGAACAGTTCTAAAGGGCTCTTCAAAATGATTAAACCAATTCATAGCTCCACCAATGGTATTTTCTCTTTTTTGTCAATCATATGATTTTGATTGTTTTTGTTATTAATATGATCAATTATATTATAGTTTTCTAATACTGGACCTGCCTTGAATTCCCTGTATAAACTCAGCCTGATCAGAGTATATAGTCTTTGTGATGTCATGAATATCTTTAAAAATTTTTGTTTCATTAAATATTTCCTAATTACATGTAAAAAATTTTTAACCACCACTTTTAAAATTTTGAGTTCCAAATCTCCCTCTCCTCCTCCCCCCTCCTTAAGAAGGTGATGATGATGTTTGTCCTTCATCCTCAAAGAAGATCATGACATCAGAGAGGTGATGCAATGACAAGTATGTGAATAGGATCTGAGTGAGGGGTTGCTATGCTAAGTTACTAGTATCAATTTCTCCTCCAAGAGTCATCTGGATCCAATGGCCAGATATAGATTAGGATGACTGGATCTGGCCCTCATGTGAGGCAATCAGGGTTAAGAGACTTGTCCAAGATTACAACAGCTAATAAGTGTCAAGTATCTGATGCTGGATTCGAATTCCTGTCCTCCTGACTGCAAGGCCAGTGCTCTTTCCACTGCACCACCAAGCTGCCTCAACTATATCCATAATTATAGTTTATATACCTCGAGAAGGTAATTTAATAATGATTATATATGTAAAGTCATACAAAATATATTCCAATATTAGCCATGTTGCAAAAGAAAATACAAAATAAAAACAAAAATAAGGTAAAAAATATACTTCATTGTACACTTAAGAGTTCTTTCTTTCATCATGGGTCCTTTAGAATTCTTGGATTAGTGTCTTGATCAGAGTAGCTAAGCTTTTCACAGGTGACTATCTTGATAATATTGCTGTTACTGTGTACAACATTCTCCTGATTCTACTTACTTCATTATGCATCAGTTCACCTAATCATTCTACATTTTTATGAAAACATCCTCATCATTTCTTACATCACTATCATATATCACAATTTCTTCACCCATTCCCCAGCTGATGGACATCCCTTCAATTTCCAATTCTTTGCCACTACAAAAAGAGCTGCTATAAATATTTTTATACATACATTCTTTTTGGAAAAATAAATGAATTTATATTTAAAGGAAAAAAGGAACAATAAAAAATAAGATAAAATAAAATAAATGCTCCATTCTGCATTTGTATAACTTTTAAGATACACCACATTACATTAACTCTTGCTCAATCTCAAATTGCTTTGGACCCAACATATCATATCACTCTGATGAGGTTTTAAATCTTCATACTTTAAATCTTGATACTGTCATCTTTCTGATTAGTGACCATTCTGAGTTTTGCTTTATCTATAGATCTAATAATCACATCTTCCATTGACAAAAATATTGAGAATCAAGAACGAGACTCCATGACCTTCCATTCTGATGGGGAAATAAGACAAAAGCACTTTTGGAATGACTGTTCAATCAGATCCAAACTTACATCTGCTCACCATCTATTTCTTAGAGATACCAAGGGAAGTTGTTAAAAATCATTTATGATTATCAAGCATTCTTTTGATCTATCATCTAGAGAGAACCAGGGATTTTGGGGAATGAAGGGATTTCCTTTACCAAATAATGCAAGTGTCTATAATTTCCACTAAGTCATACTTCTTACTAATCCAGTACCCTTAAAAAAATGAGATTAATTTAAGGTAGTTTTTCTTAATGAATTCATATTAGTGTCAAAAGATCACCATATTCTTCTCTAATAACTGAAACTATACAAAAAGATCTAGAAAGGAAATGAAAAAATTATTAAAGTAGCTGGGTGACACAGCAGATAGAAGTAGACCTAGAGTCAGAAAGATCTGAGTTCAAATCCAGTCTCAGACACTTACTAGCTATAGAACCTCTCTTTGCTTCAGTTTCCTCATTTGTAAAATGGGAGATAATAGCAGTTACCTTCCAAGGATTTTTGTGAGGATAAAATAAGGCAATATTTATAAAGCACTGAGAAAACTTTTAAGTGCTAGAAAAGACTAATTATTATTTTTATTATTAGAAATCAGGTTAGTTCATTAAACCAATATTATAGCTGGACTATTTAGGGATTAGAAGGTAAACTAAAGTCACTCAGTTATATTTACATTAGTAAATGTTTAACAAATATCAAACATTTATTAAGTTGTAGTGGGGCAGGGCACTGAGTTCCCTGTTTGGGCAGATACAAAGTTTGGATGAGACACAGTCCTTAACTTCACAAAGCTTATAGTCTAGCGGGGGAGATGAGATACATATAATACAATTACCTATGATACAAAGTACCTATGATACAAAAGCACACAAGAGATACAAAGTGATATGTGAGTTTAAATAAGGGAAATTAGGAAAAGTTCCAGGTGGTTGCAAGATTTAAACTGGGCTTTAAAAAATAGGGAGGAGTTCACTAGGTGAAGGGAGATGGAGGTGCAGATATTTTAAGCACAGGAATTAGTGAGAGGCAGGAAATTCAATCTGTTGGTGAAAAATCATTGGCTGATAGAATATGAACAAATTGTTTTCAGAAGAAATCATAGCTATAGTTATATGAAAAATGCTCTAAATCACTATTAGAGAAATGCAAATTAAAACCTTTGAGCTATTATCTCACACCTATCAATATGACAGAAATATGACAGAAAAGAAAAGAAAAATGATAAATATGGGAAAGGAAGTAGGAAAATTGAGACACTAAGAAAATTGAGACACTAAACAACTGTTAATGGAGTTGGGAACTAATCCAACTATTCTGGAGAGCAATTTGGAACAATGTCCAAAGGGGAATAAAACCATACATACCCTTTATTAATCCAGGATTGCCACTACTAGTCTCTATTCCAAAGAGATCATAAAACCACAATAATAGCAAAAATTCTATATGTATAAAAATATTTGCAGCAATTTTGGAAGTGATAAAGAACTGGAAATTGAAAGGATGTCCATCAATTGGGGAATGGCTGAACAAATTATGGTATATGAAGTTATGGAGTACTATTGTTTTGTAAGAAATCATGAGTGAGACTTGCAGGACAGGGCCAAGATTGCAGTGTGAAGCATGCTCCTGGAGCTTTTCCTACACAACACTAAATGAAGCCTCTACACAGACATTAAAGCTACAGATCCAACAACAACAACAAAAAAGACAAGATCCAAAGAAGTTTTCAATAGTAGACATTGTGGAGGATCTTCAATGAAGGTCTGTCTCTCAGGGGGGAAAGGGGATGTAGATCCCACCTAGGTGGGAGAGTGGGAAAGCCAGTAGGAGGCTTTTAGCCACAGTTCAGTCCAGGTCCCAACAACTTGACAACAGTATAGGTCCTGGTAGCATAACAAGTGAGCAGGGAGGGTCCCAACCCCAAACAAAGTCTGAACCCTGGGAACACTGGGGCAAAAGACAGGACTGGGCTGGGAATAAACAATGCATAGGCAGAACCTGTACATAAAGGATGAAACAAACCTCTGTAAAGGTACCACCTGACCTTGGTCAATGACAAGCCAGGGATCAGATGCCAGTTACAGCATAAAAAGTTTTGGTCTTTACTACCTATATCCCAGGATTAGCACTCAGACAATCAAGATGAGCAAAAGAGCTAAAAGAATGCTCAGTATATAACAGAACTAGAAAAAGTACCTTTTCTGAGGCACTAATTTTTATGTAAAAATGTGTGGCAAATATATTTACTTTTTTTTTAAGGTTTTTGCAAGGCAGTGGGGTTAAGCGGCTTGCCCAAGGCCACCCAGTTTGGTAATTATAAAGTGTCTGAGACTGGATTTGAACTCAAGTACTCCTGACTCCAAGGCCAGTGCTCTATCCACTGTACCACCTAGCCACCCCTACATTTACTTTTAATTCAGTTAGTCCTTTTTGTGAAGTCTTGGGTGCCAAAATCTAGGAAATATGTTGATTATTTAGGAAACCTGACCATCTATTTACATTTTTATCCTCATTCAACCTGCAACCCCCTATTTCAGTTCCGTTATTTATTCCTAGTCAATATTTCAGACTTTCCTTTTTTGGTTATAATCCTAATTTTCTAGCAGAGTGTTCTCATTTTGTTGCTTGGGTTTTTTGTTTTGTTTTGTTTTAAGCAGTGGGCCATCAGATAGTGTCTCACTAAGCCTGAGCCTAGCTTGAACCTTAGTAAATACATACCATAATATATTAGGGCCTTGTGCCATGCCTTCTGGGAAACTAAAATCTTGTTAGTGTACAGGGTCTGAGATGAGGGGACTCTGCTTATCCAAAGGGCCAGCATTTACTGGGTGCTTATACTTCTGAAACCAAATAAACTTTGTCAGTGCAAACATTACCTTTTTAAGTACCTAGAAGATGATCCCTCTTTCACAGTAGGGGTAACTCCAGACTTTAGGGAGATTATGGGTCTAAAGGTAACAAATTGAAAAATGAAATGTTTTGATAGCCAGGGTAATGATAATTCATATCTAAGGACTCTCTCCGTTTTTACTCTTTAAACTATATACCTTCCAGGTGTATACACCAACCATTGCTGACTTTAGGAAGGTTATTTATTATCCCCAAATCAATCCCTCTCATTCTAAAGGAGATTTATTCACATGGCCTTATTTTCATTGACACTGACATTTTCTTCTACTCTTCTCCCTTCCTCCCCACCCCTAGAAGGGTAGGAAAAAAAACATGCAAAGGAAAATGATGTATGTGCCATTCAATATTATCATTCCAAATCTTCATGGGCTGTTGCCTAGTCTTAAAATATTTGAAACTGCACTGAAAGTTTCATTTGTCTGTATTTTTCTTTTGTAAATGAACATACATGTAAATTCACCAAATAAATATTATATTCAAAAGAAAAAAGAATGCTCACTAAAGAAAGCTACTATGAAGATAAAGATGTAACAATGTCATCTCAGAAGAAGAAAACAGTGAAAAATTACTCATAGCAGAACACTCAAAAGAGTCTATGAAATGGACTCAAATCCAAAAGCTCACAGAAGGGCTTAAAAAAGAATTCAAAAACCAAAGAAGAGAGAAAGGAGAAAAATGAAAAAAAGAAATGAGAGTCATGCAGGAAAAATATGAAAAATTGACCAAAGAAATCAATTCCTTTAAAAGTAAAAATAACCAACTGGAAAAAGAATGTAACTCTTTAAAAAATAAAACTGACTAAGTAGAAAAAGGAAACACAAAAATTAATTGAAGAATTAAAGAAAACCTTTAAAATTAGAATTGGACAAATAGAAACAAATGAATCAAAAAGACTAAGATTCCATCAAACAAAGTAAAAGGCTGAAAAAAAAACTGAAAAAAACATAAAGTACTTTTTAGTTTTTTTTGGGGGGGGTTAGGTTTTTGCAAGGCAAATGGGGTTAAGTGGATTGCCCAAGGCCATACAGCCAGGCAATCATCAAGAGTCTTAGGCCAGATTTGAACCCAAGTACTCCTGACTCCAGGGCTGGTGCTCTATCTACTGTGCCACCTAGCTGCCCCACAAAGTACTTTTTAGGAAAAACAAATGACCTGGAAAATAGATCCAGGAGGGATAATTTACAAATTATTAGACTTCCAAAACACCTAGATCAAAAAAAGAATCTGGAAATTATCAGAGAAAACTGTCCAAATCTACTAGAGTAAGAAAACAAAATAGCCATTGAAAGAATACATAGAGCTCCTCCAGCAAGAACTCCCAGGATAAAAACTCCAAGAGCTACCATAGTCAAATTCCAGAAATCTTATATAAAGTAGAAAATACTGCAAGCAGCAAAAAAGAAGCAATTTAAATACAAAGAAAACACAATCAGACTTACATAGCACTTAACAACTTCAACACTGAAGGACTGGAGGACCTGGAATACCACATATTGGAGGGCAAGGGACCTTGGATTAGAATCAAGAATGTACTACCCTACAAAATTCAGCATATTTTGTTAGGAGAAAAGAGGATGTTCAATGAAATAGAAGACTTCCAAAATTTCATGATAAGAAATCATGAGTGGCTGGTCTTCAGAAAAGCCTGGAAAGACTTCCGTGAAATGATGCTGAATGAAGTTAGCAGAACCAAAAGAACATTGTACACATTAACAACAACACCATGAGATGATCAAATTTGATGCACGGAGCTCCTTTCAGTTCAGTGAACAGGGACAGTCCTGTGAGACTTGTCATGGAAAATACCATCCACATCAAGAGTAAAAACTATGTACAGCAATGCAGAGCAAAGCATACTATGTTTATTTTTTCAAATATCTTTTTTGTTCCCCCTCCCCCCTTACACAACAAAATTAATATGGAAAATATATTAAACACGATTGCACATGCACAATTTTTACCAAATTGCTCACTGCCATGGGGAGGTGGGAGGGAAGGAAGTGTGGTAGAAAAATGTGGAACATTAATTTAAAAATGGGTGAATGTTGAAAACTATCCTTGCATCTAATTGGAAAAAAATTTAAAAAATTAAAAAATAAATGATCAGCAGGATGATTTCAGAAAAATCAGGAAACTTTTATGAATAGACAGATGAAAGGTAAAGTGAGAAGAACCAGGAGACCATAGTACATAGTAACAGCAATAGTGTAAGGATGTATATCTGTGAATGACTCAATTATTCTCAATGAGCAAGACAATTTCTTTCTTTTTTTTAAAAAAAAGGTTTTTTGCAAGGCAATGGGGTTAAGTAGCTTGCCCAAGGCCATATTACAACTAGGTAATTATTAAGTGTCTGAGGCCAGATTTGAACTCAAGTACTCCTGACTCTAGGGTCAGTGCTCTATCCACTGTGCCACCTAGTCACCCCTGAAGACAATTTCTAAGGACTTAAGATGAAAAATATTATCCACCTCCAAAGAAATGATGGTGTCTGAATGCAGACTGAAGCATAAATTTTTTAACTTTCTTTTTTGGTCTGGGTTTCTTTCACAACATGACTAATATGTAAATATATTTTACATGCCTACACATTTTCAATAAGGCAGGTGAGAATTTGGAATTCAATTTAAAATAAAACCAACAAATGTTAAAAATTCTCTTTACAAAATCATGAGGGACAGGACTTCAGAAAAGCCTTGGAAAGACTTGTGTGAACTGATGCTAAGTGAAGTGAGCAGAACCAGAAGAACATTGTATACACTAATAGCAACACTGTGTGATGATCAACTCAGGGCCTTAGGGCAGAACATGGGGGTGGGGGGAATGTTATGGACATAGGCATAAACTAGTGGTATGTTGGTAGAGTAACAAAAAGTCAACTGCCCAAACCCTGAACACAGAAACCTGAAGGCAAATGGTTAAATTACAATTATACTAGGTGTTTTGTACTAGTTGTTTGGAGATGAAATTAAAAGCCAGAAGGGAGACTAACATATCACACAACCTGATATGGTCCCACCAAATGCCCAGCACATATCAATTTAGAAGGGATTTCAGAGGCTAACCAGCCCAAATTTACTGAACAGAAATTATCTCAAACCCAGTCCTACAAATGGTTATCCACTGGCTTTCAAAAGTCTTTGCTTGGTGATACATAGTCATATGAAAAATTGCTCTAAATCACTACTTATTAGAGAAATGCAAATTAAAGCATCTCTGAGGTACCATCTCACACCTCTCAAACTGGCCAAATAGGACCAGAAAGGACAATGATCAATCTTGAAAAGGATGTGGGAAATCTGGGACACTAATGCATTGTTGGTGGAGCTGTGAACTCATCCAACCTTTCTGGAGAGCAGTTTGGAATTGAGCCCAAAGGGCAACAAAAATGTGCATACCCTTTGACCCAGCAATACCACTACTGGGTCTATACTCTGAAGAGATGATGAAAAAGGGTAAAACATCACTTGTACAAAAATATTTATAGCAGCCCTGTTTGTGGTGGTAAAGAATTGAAAATTAAGTGGGGAATTTGGGGAACGGCTTAGCAAATTGTACTATCTGTATGTCATGGAACACTACAGTTCTATTAGAAACCAGGAGAGATGGGAATTCAGGGAAGCCTGGAAGGATTTGCATGAAGTGATGCTGAGTGAGATGAGAGGAACCAGAAAAACATTGTACACCCTAACAGCAACATGGGGGCAATGATCAACCTTGATGGACCTAGTCATTCCATCAGTGCAACAACTAGGGACAATTCTGGGCTATCTGTAATGCAGAATACCATCTGTAACCAGAGAAAGAATTATGGACTTTGAACAAAGACCAAAGACTATTACCATCAAATTAGAAAAAAAAAGTTATATTATTATGTAATTTTAATTATCTCATACTCTATTTTGCTTAAGGATATGATTTCTCTGTCATCACACACATTCAACTGAGATCAATGTAAAACATGGAACCAATGTAAAGACTAACAGAATGTCTTCTGTGGGGGGTAGGGGGAGGGAACAAGAATGGGGGGAAATCGTAAAACTCAAAATAAATAAAATCTTTCTTAAAAAAACCATTCATTTTCTGTAAAATTTTAAAAACAACTACCTTGTAAAATTGGTAAAACCATGACTGTCTCCCATTTTCCATTTTACAAAAGGGACACAAACTCAGAGAGAAGCAAACTTGACCCTAGCCCAGGTCATGTGACTAGAAGAGCTGCCATTAGAAATCAGGTCTCTTGGTCAGGCCAGGGGGTACAAGCAGAAGGAGGCTAAGGATGGCACATCTCTCAAGCTCCAGGAGGGTCAGAATTGACCAGATTATCAGCACTAAAATTGCCTTAATATGTGGAGCCCACTGGGGTAGGGAGTGGGGGCGGGGGGACACAACAAGGAAGGCTTCTAGGTTGCATATGGAAAGGCCTAGGTAGGAAAAAAAAGCAAACAAAGCTGTGTGCTGAGCAACAATGGAATTTACCAGCTAGTGAGCTTCTACTGTCTTTCCAAATTCATTGAGATTGACTGGGGGGCATGGGAGGGTGTCCCTGGGGAGAAGGCAGGGAAACAGTGAAGAGGAAGAAGTCAGGTCTTCTGCCTAAAAGACCTCTTTTTTGATAATATACAAACTGCTTCTCACCCAGTAAAAATTTTCATCAGACCCTAAGGAAAGGAAACTGAGGAGAGCTAACTGGAAAAAAGGTGGGTGCTTTGAATATTCTTCACAATCTTCTTGTTTTTAGGCAAAAAGATCAATGTGATTGGATCACTAAGATGAGAAACAGAAGTGAGAAGTGGGAAGGCCAAAGTAAAATAGGGATAAAAGTGACTACAGAATATCTGAAGAGTTAGACATAAAACATCAAAGCCTGATGATAAGTCACTGCTCAAGATTTAAAAGATTGTGGATGGCAGAAGTCTCTAAAGCCTCAGCAAAAGGGGAGGGGGACAGGAAGAGAAATACAGTGCCCAAAAGATTTTTTTCACTTTACCGGACAACAACCAGCTTTTGAAAGAATACCTTGAAACCATGCATTACATCATCATTTTCATATCCATGACCTCATCTGAGCCTCACAACAAACCCTGAGATACAAGACAAGGAAGTATATGACTGTGTTTTATAGGTAGTGAAGTCAGAAAAGTTAACTGGTCCCTTGTCCAGTATTCTTTCTGGCCTTGAAATAATAAATTTGATTCAATCAGTTTATGCTCCTTGGGTCGATTCTACTTCCCTTGACATTGGTATTCACCTAGCACAGGTCCTCATCACCGAAGGTCAACCAGCCTGCTGGTGGTTCTGCCTACCTAAAGCCTTTCCCCACTCCTATCTGCCCTCCACTTAGCTGCTGAACTAACCTTCAAAGCACAAGTCTGATCATGTCACTGCTCACCCTCATGTCATTCAATAAACTCCAGTGGCTCACTATTACCTCTAGGATCAAATTTAAAATCTCTGTGAAATTAAGGAATTGAATTGGATGCTTTCTAAAGCTCTCCTAACCCTGACATTCTGAATTCTTAGCTCATCAACTTGAATGGTCTGTGATTCTAAATATGTCGAGTCATGTAAAGCCACAAAACAGGCAAATTCAAGATTAGGTAGAGAATAGAGAAGAGTTCTGTGGTCAAAAGACCTTCACTCAGCTAACTGAAAAGAATATGGAACACAGATAATGCAGAAATAATTTCTATTTGATTTCTGCAATCATTTGAATTTTGTAAAAGCTTTGTCTTTTTAGTTTAATTTGGGGTGGGGGAGGAGTGAGGTAGAAGTGTTACTGACATTAAAAGGAAAATGAGTCCAGTTATGAAAAGGTGTTGTAAAGAAGTCAAAATAGGTTCCCTCCCATCCCCTAAGAGTAGACCATCTATCAATTAGGTTACTGGTTTGAACTCTTACCTGCAGCTCAGCTTCTAGGCCTAGCCGCCGGATGAAAGGGTCTGTGACATGGTAATGCCGCTCAAAGCTCAATGCACCCCGCTCCTAGAAAATAGAAACAAATTTAAGGTTTTATCAATTCAGTTTAACAAGTCTTTCCTGGAGCATCTATTAAATATCCAGCAGGGTGCTAAATAGTAACAAGATATACAAAAGAAGACAATGAATTGCCCCTAAGGATCTCAAAAAATCTACAGGGGAAGAGGGTTGTTAAGAGGCTACAAGTAGTAATAGAAAAAAGCTTAAAAGAACTTTAAGTAGCTTTAAAAAAATTTCATGTATTTCCCTCTTAAAATGATTTTCAGAGGCTTTAAAAAAATATCATGTATTTCCCTCTTTTCTTTGCAGAGAGGAAGACTACATGTATGGAATGCTATCTGCTTCAGCATCAAAGGGTCAGAATGAACTAACATTGGCTAGTTTTGCTGTTTTTCTCCCCCTCTTTCTTTTTATGCTGCTGTCCAAGGATTAGGGAATGGATATATTTGGAAACAACATGATGCAACAACAAAAGACATCAATTTAAACAAAAAGGTCAAATAATATACTCAAGTGATCATAAAAACAAAACAAAAAACTGCTCACATTTCTATCTATAGCACCTCTGGGGTAAGGTTGTATATCCCAGTTTACAAATTAGGAAACTGGGATGTACAGAAACTGAGGGTCAGAAACAGATACTGAGTATAAGTTTTATTGGTATCTGGAGAAGAGAATAAAAGTGGCCAAAATAACACATTTATTCCCAAATCAATTCTTCCTCCTGACCCCTCCCCCATCCAGTTTTCTGAGTATAACACTACCAGAGTCATTCCTGACTCTTCTTTCTTCTTCAGAAGTAGTTTTCATTCCTACTTTCACAGACTCTCTCTAATCCATTTCCTCCTTCCACTTTCATGGATATCACTCTTCTAGGGAACCTCATCATCTCTCACTGGAACTACTGTCGTAGCCTCCTAATCAGCAGCCCTGTCTCCTATCTCTTCCATCATCTCCTTCATCCTTTGTATATTTTCCTTAAATGTTTTGACCAAGTTATTCCCCTTGCCAAAAAGTTTCAATGGTTACTTTCTACTGAGACAAAATAAAATGCACATATCTTAGCTTCATAATCAAGGTCCCCAAAATCTTTTCAAATTATTTTTCTAGCTTTAGTTCATAGAACTCCAACCAAAATTCATCACTACTTCATGATACTGTCTCTCCAGTTTCACTTTCTGTCTCCTATGCCTGAAATAGGTCCAGGTTCCATGTCTTCCACTAAGCCTTTCCTGATTCCTCTCTTTTTCCCCCAGATAGAAATCATTCCTCCCATTTTTTCCAACCTCTTATCTGCATTTAAACAATTTTATTTTTACAAATTATGGTTTTATTGATAGCTTTTGCTGCTATATCCTGTTCATTTCCAAATAGATTCTTTACTCCTGCCATCACCTAGCAAGTTATCCCTGTTACAAAGAAGAAAAAGGAAATCAAATTGCTGCAATGAACATTCTTGACTCTAAAGAACTGATGAATAGGGGGTGGCTAGGTGGCGCAGTGGATAAAGCACCAGGCCTAGAGTCAGGAGTACCTGGGTTCAAATCTGGTCTCAGACACTTAATAATTACCTAGCTGTGTGGCATTGCTTTTTTAAAAAATATTTTGTTTTTCCAAATACATGCAAAGAATAGTTTTTAACCAATCTTTTTCTTTTAAGGTTTACATTTTTCTCCCTCCCTCCCTTCTCTTCTCCCTCCCCCTGAGAGAAAGCAATCTGATATAGGTTCCACATTTATAACCATGCTAAATCTAGATCCATATTGATCATTTAACTATATTTCTTTATTGGAAAGCTAAATAGAGCAGTGAATAGATTCCCAGGCCTGGAGTCAGGAAGACCTAAGTGCAAATCTGGCCTCAAACATTTATTAGATATGTAACCTTAAACCCAAAGAGTCTGGCCATTGGGATAAAAACTCCCTCTTTGATAAAAATTGCTGGGAAAATTGGAAGTTAGTATGGAAGAAACTTAAATTAGACCAACACCTCACACCCTTTACCAAGATAAGATCCAAATGGTTACAGGACATAGACATAAAAAACAATACTATAAGCAAATTAGAAGACCAAGGACTAGTCTATCTGTCAGATTTATGGAAAGGGGAACAGTTTATGACTAAGGAAGAGTTGGAGAACATCACCAAAAACCAATTAGATGATTTCGATTACATTAAATTAAAAAGCTTTTGCACAGATAAAACCAATGTAACCAAGATCAAAAGAAATGTAGTAAATTGGGAAATGATCTTTACAACTAATGATTCTGACAAAGGACTCATTTCTAAAATATACAGAGAACTGAGTCATATTTTTAAAACAAAAAGCCATTCCCCAATTGACAAATGGTCAAAGGATATGCAAAGGCAATTTACAGATAAGGAGATCAAAGTAATCCATAGCCCTATGAAAAAATGCTCTAAATCATTAATTATTAGAGAAATGCAAATTAAAGCTTCCCTGAGGTACCACCTCATACCTCTCAGATTGGCCAGTGTGACCAGGAAAGATAATGATCATTGTTGGAAGGGACGTGGGAAATCTGGGACACTATTACACTGTTGGTGGAGCTGTGAACTCATCCAACCCTTCTGGAGAGCTATTTGGAACTATGCCCAAAGGGCAACAAAAATATACATACCCTTTGACCCAGCAATACCACTACTGGGTCTATATCCTGAAGAGATGATGAAAAAGGGTAAAAACATCACTTGTACAAAAATATTTATAGCAGCCCTGTTTGTGGTGGCAAAGAATTAGAAATCAAGTAAATGTCCTTCAATTGGGGAATGGCTTAGCAAACTGTGGTATATGTATGTCATGGAACACTATTGTTCTATTAGAAACCAGGAGGGACAGGATTTCAGGGAAACCTGGAGGGACTTGCATGAACTGATGCTGAGTGAGATGAGCAGAACCAGAAAAACACTGTACACCCTAACAGCAACATGGGAGTGATGTTCAACCTTGAAGGACTTGCTCATTCTATCAATGCAACAATCAGGAACAATTTTGGGCTGTCTGCAAAGGAGAGTACCATCTGTATCCAGATAAGGAGCTGTGGAGTTTGAACAAAGTACAAGGACTATTCCCTTTAATTCAGAAAAAAAACAGATAGCTTATTGTCTGATCTTGTTACCTCTTAGACTTCTCTTTAAGGATATGATTTCTCTCTCATCACACCCAATTTGAATCATGGTACAACAAGGAAACAAAGTAAAGACTGACAGAGTGCATTCTGTCGGGGGGGAAGCAAGATTGGGGAAAAATGTAAAACTCAAATAATATCTTTAATAAAAATAAATTTAAATTAAAAAAATAAAAAAAATAAAAAACATATAAATAAAAGATAAAAAAAAAGATATGTGACCTTAGAGAAGTCACTTCATCCTTATTTACCTGTTTTTTCATCTGTAAAATGAGCTGAGAGAAGGAAAATGGCAAACCATTTCAAGATCTTTGTCAAGAAAAGCCCAAATGGAGATTGTAAAGAGCTGGACATGACTGAAAATGACTAAACAAATTTCTTTATTACAAGGGAGATTTCTATTGAGGGACACTTGATTATTGGGAATTGACAGCAATGTATTTTTTTTGTTTTTTCCAAGGAAATAGAAAAGAATTGGTTTAGCAAAACCAGACACCAGCAACACTATCTCTAATGCCAAACAAAACATCTCATGCCCACTTCAACCCCTCATCCCCATTTTGCCACGAAGAGAAGGAGGTGCACTCTCTTAATTCTGTGGGTCTGTGCTGGGTCAGTTTCGGCTTACTGTGTGATTGACACTGTTGTCAGGTGCTTTCCTGACATTGTCTTCCAATGCTTTCTCATTTGTGGTAGCCTGTTTGTGTATATGTCTCACTTCCCTACATGACTTGAATATCCATGACAGCAAAGATACTATCATTTTTCGTCTTTGCATCTCCAAGAATGCTAGGAAGAATAAAATCCCCCCCACTGGAGTGCATTTCCCCACATCCTGCTTCCAGTCAGTCCCCAGAACTGTCATCCTTGGAAGCAAGGCCACACAACCCTAAAGCCTAGCAACTGCTTAGGGAGAGGGAGTAAGGTACAAGCCCTATGGTACAGCGACATGGAAAAGATTTTCACATTTCCTTTTGCCTGTCACATGGCTCAACATCAGAAATGGAAAGGATCTTAATCAGTAGAAGCTGTGGTTAAAGAAGAAATCTTGCCATCTGCTTTACCTCTGTACCCTGCGACATAGACCCTTTCCATCTGACCTGCAGCTGACACCTGCTGTCTGTGGGGTTGAGGAGGGGATGGCTGACTTTTATGGATGTCTCCCCAGTCCTTAGTATTGTGCTTTGCACATAGTATGTGCTTCATAAATACTTTTTTCCTTCTTTCAGCAACAAGCACAATGACTAGCATAAAAAGACCTTTTTTAAAATGAAAAAAAAGGGGTGGCTAGGTGGCACAGTGGATAGAACAAGGGCCCTGGAGTCAGGAGTACCTGGGTTCAAATCCAGTCTCAAACACTTAATAATTACCTAGCTGTGTGGCCTTGGGCAAGCCACTTAACCCCATTTGCCTTGCAAAAAAAAAACACCTAAAATAAAAAATAACCCTCCTCACTGTGGGCTAGTGTATTAGAAAAGGAAGAAAAGAGGCTAGGCTGGGCTATGAAGGTTTCTGATGGGTAGAGAAGAGCAGGAAGGGCCTCTCTACCATGTACATCAACTTCACACCTCTGGGACTACAGAACTCAGGTTTCCAGAATCTTTTAATGATGCCAAACTTGTTCAAATCAATGAACATTTACGAGCGTGACTACTTCCCTAGCAGCACATGGCTGCTCTCACCCTTGCTCCGGAGGCACCACTCCTACTTGGAGACTTTTCCAAAGGAGCTCCTGTGCCCTCAGTATACCTAGCTAATCCATCTTAAGCTCTCATCTCCTTCATTAAAAGCACTCCTGAAATCTTGTCTCTTCCATACAGTCTTCCTTAGACTAATTCACTGGAGATGTAATGAATTCCTATCAATTCAAGCTGTCTGGGCATAAAACTCCTATGGAGACTCTCTCCCATTCTCTAATACACCCTCACAAATCTCTGCCCCATATGTGATACAAATACACCAGAGCCTCACTATAATTTGATAACAACACAGAACTCCATGTGATATGGACCTATATCTTAGCTTTTAATTACTTTGTTATAAAACAATCCTACAGCAGAGACTGACTCCTTTATAGCAAAATACAAGTAATTCTAATGCATATTTACTTATAAGTTTAAAGTTTCTACTTGAGACTAGTTAAATCCACTGTTTTCGGGCCACTGTAATAAGTACTGTGGGAATGAGAAGATAGATTCTAACCTCTGAGGAACTTATGGGAAAACAACCCTACTTGAAAGCTACCAGGAAAGAGTTGCAGGCCAAGTACCTGAGTCATCTCTCTGGGTTTCAGCCTCTCAGGTACCTTTCTGACCCTGAGATGCTAAGGCTGTGACTATGACAAGGGAATCACAGAATCTTAGGGCAGGGAAGGACATCATCCACCACCTCACCCACAAGTGGCCGGCCAGCCTCCATCCCAAAGCCTCTAGTCATCAATGAGAGAGCTCCCTCACTACCTCCCTGTCGCAGCCCATTCCAGACAGCCTAAGGAGGCCCATGCCAAGGGGGGGAAAAGGCATATCCTAAATATTAAATTTATATTTCAACATTTCATTTCTAACAATGATGTCAGGTGGTAAGAACAGAGAATTGTCCTCACTTGACAGATGAGGAAGCTGAAGCTCTCAAAGGTAAAGGCATGCCCCCATATTGCATGTATGTGACACATTACCATTTTTTAAATGCTTTCTCTTTTCATTCTAGACAGTAACTTAACAATAATGATCCCAACTTGACTGAGAAGCAAACAGATGAGGTTCTGAGGGGCTGAGTGATGCTGTGAGAACATGGTCAAGATGTGTTTGGGGGCAGTTCTCTTCAGAGATCTAGTAGATTAACATGTAGAAGAAAGTGCTAGAGCCAGAGAGCAGAGCCAGGGCCACATGGAGCCATTAGAGAAGATTCTGGTTAAGAGAAGTTTTCCAAAAATTATGACTGAACTAAAAGTGAAATAAGAACACATCACTGGAGTGAAGAAATAAAGCTATAAGTACAAAAACAAAAAGTGAAAGCTAGATGGCCACTTTAAAGGGGATTTCGACTCAGATTATATTAGAGCAGGGCTGTCAAAAATGCAGCCTGCAGGCCACATGCTGCCCATACTGAGATTTTTGTGGCCCCCCTGTGGATTTACTAAATGCTTTAGTAAATGAAGCTGAGCTACCACAGAACTCTCACTAACATGGCAAATCAAAATATATTGTCTATTGTTTCAATAAAAACTTTGAAAAGTTGAGTTGGTTTGAAAAGTAAGGTTGGACAGACCTGAATTAGAGGATCATAGTTTTAGAGTTAGAAAGGGAGCTCAGAGGCCATTTAATCTATATATCCCACACCCTATCCTTTGTCTCAATTTATAGATATGGAAACTGAGATCCCAAGAGGTCATCATCAGAAGGACTGTTCTAAGTTCTAGACCAGAATTTGGTTCTAGTTCTTGACAGTGAGTGCACTGGGGTTTCTACTATGCCACACTAGTCCCTCCTGTCACCTAAGTCAAAAAGCTAATTAGTGGCAGGATTGGGATCAGAACAGGAGACAATTTCCAGTCCCAGGCTCCCTTGCCTCTAGCCAAGGTTCTCTTTGGCACCTCCAGGATCAGTGACCAAAGGGTGTCTTGCAGGGCTGTTCAACAATTAAATGCTGCTCTATCACTGGATATCTGAGACATCAAAATAATCAGTTTTTTAAAGTTTTGTAAAGAATTTTACAATACACTTTCATTTGGGTCTTAAACAGCTTGTGATGTATTAGAGGGGAAAGAAAGAAAGAAAAAAAGGGAAGGACAAAAGCATTTATTAAGGTCCTACCTTCAGGCACTGACCTAAGCATTTTATGAATATCTTTTCATTTTAAATTCCTTAAAACCCTGAGAGGTAGGCACTACTATGATCTTCATTTTTTTTACAAGGCAATGGGGTTAAGTGGCTTGCCCAATGCCACACAGCTAGGTAATTATTAAGTGTCTGAGGCCAGATTTGAACTCAGGTCCTCCTGACTCTAGGACCAGTGCTCTATCCACTGCACCACCTAGCTGCCCCTTATGATCTCCATTTTACAAATGAGAAAACTGAGGCAGACATAAGTCAAGTGACTTGCCCAGGGTCATCCAGATAGGAAGTATGGATTTGAACTGAGGTTTCCCTGACTCTCCAAGCTAGCCACCTCACTGTCTCTAAATATAGGTATTAAGCACCCCATTTTACATTCAAGTAAAACTTGAGCCAGAGAAATGAAGTAAGGGTCAATCGCTAGAGCTGGTGTCCCTCAATCCCAGTTCATGATTTACAACACTATACTGCCTCGCCCAGTACAAATACTGAAGAAGCCCCTTAAGATCACTGATTTAAAGCTAAAGGTCATCAGATTTACTTTTTAATTTTATAGATGTGGAAAATAAGTACCAGAGAGGTAATATCAAGAGACTTAGTGGAAGTCACCTGAATAATGGGTTCTGTCCTATCCTCTCAGCTATTTCTTTGAGGGTAGGCTCTGAAGAGAACAAAACCATTCAATCAAGATATACCTCCTCCAAAAAACCCCAAAATAAGAAAAAATAAGATATACCCTCCTGAGGCTGAAGTAGGACTGAAGCCTCCACCTGCATGACTGCTTGGTGAGGCAGTCACATCATCTACTGCATCCCGGCACTGCTAAGTTTCACACATGCCTCCCAGAGACCCCATCTCACCAAACAGCTGGTACCTTTATTTAGCAGCAAAGTCACAAGCAGTGAAGGGTTCCATAAAATCAAACCCTCAAGGGAAGGGGAGAGGGTGTAGCACAGAGGAAGGAACACTAAAAATCTGGGGTCTTGGGATAGAATTGGCTTTGATACTAACTCACTGTTAGAGTCACTACAGGGGCGGCTAGGTGGCGCAGTAGATGGAGCAAGGGCCCTGGAGTCAGGAGTACCTGAGTTCAAATCCAGCCTCAGACACTTAATAATTACCTAGCTGTGTGGCCTTGGACAAACCACTTATCCCCATTGTCTTGCAAAAACTAAACAAAGAGTCACTACTCTAGGCTTCAATTTATTCATCTCTGAAAGAGGATTGAACTAAAAGATTGCTAAGGGTCATCTATCCCTAATATTCCATATTCTATGGGAACTGGATGCATTGCCGCACACCTGAGACCCAGTGATCCTATGGTGCTTACCTTTATCTGCCTGTGAATGAGGTCTCTCGTTATGTTGACTTTTGCCATCTTCTCAAAATGGGGTAGGAAAAGGGAGGCTCTAGAAGGATCTTCTGTCCCCCCAAGCATTCCAGCCAAGCCCAGAACCAGGGGGTACACATGTAATTACCTGTAAAGAAAAAAACATCATCAAATATTGGCCAGGGGAGAAGCATGTGGATATTGTTGTGGAGTGAGTTCTTGTGTGTGGGTGTCAGCATCCTTCTCTCTTCCTTAAACAGCACACTTTAGCTAATGACCGGTTGTCCAAGTAGAGCTTTGCTCTTCATATGTTGGAGGAGTTCCATTCCAGGTTTACTGAAAAACTTCAGGAGTAGGGGGTGGAAAGCAATGACTAATTAACTCTATTAGAAAAGAGGATAAATGCTAAAGGGGCTGTATGCATTTCAACAAAAAAAATATTTCACAGGATATTCTAAAAGTCTTAGTGTAGTTTTAAGCTATTAAACTTGAATTTCTAACTCTGGTTCTAGTTCTGGGTTGTTTTTATTTTTAATCGGGGGGGGGGAGTGGCTTTTAGCATATTTCTAGTACTTAGCATAATACCTGGTCCATAGTGGATGCTTAATAAATTCTAGTTGAACTGTTACACTGTTGGTGGAGCTGTGAACTCATCCAACCTTTCTGGAGAGAAATTTGGAACTATGCCCAAAGGGCAACAAAAATGTGCATACACTTTGATCCAGCAATACCACTACTGGGTCTATACCCTGAAAAGATGAAAAAGGGTAAAAACATTACTTGTACAAAAATATTCATAGCAGCCCTGTTTGTGGTGGCAAAGAATTGGAAATCAAGTAAATGTCCTTCAACTGGGGAATGGCTTAGCAAACTGTGGTATATGTATGTCATGGAACGCTATTGTTCTATTAGAAACTAGGAGGGATGGAAATTCAGAGAAGCCTGGAGGGATTTGCATGAACTGATGCTGAGTGAGATAAGCTGAACCAGAAGAACACTGTGCACCCTAATAGCAACATGGGGGTGATGATCAACCTTGATGGACTTGCTCATTCCCCATCAGTGCAACAATCAGGGACAATTTGGGGCTGTCTGCAGATGGAGAATACCATCTGTATCCAGAGAAAGAATTGTGGAGTTTGAACAAAGACCAAGTACTATTACCTTTATTTTAGAAAAAAAACCTGATATCTTATTGTCTGATCTTGCTATCTCTTATACTTTATGTTTCTTCCTTAAGGATATGATTTCCCTCTCATCACATTCAATTGAGATCAATGTATACCATGGAAACAATGCAAAGACTGACAAATTGCCTTCTGGGGGGGGTGGGGGGAGGGAAGTAAGATCAAGGGAAAAATTGTAAAACTCAAAATAAATAAATTCTTTTAAATAAATAAATGAATTCTAGTCAATGGTTAGCTCCAATATTTGCCCCTGAGCTCATGTCCTCTAAGGTTCTCTATCTCCAGTCAAATTAGCTCCATAGCCACTTTTTTTTAAGGTTTTTTTGTTTGTTTGGGGTTTTTTGCAAGAAAATGGCATTAAGTGGCTTGCCCAAGGCCACACAGCTAGGTAATTATTAAGTGTCTGAGTCTGGATTTGAACTCAGGTACTCCTGACTCCAGGGCCAGTGCTCTATCCACTGTGCCACCTAGCTGCCCCCTCTATAGCCACTTCTGAGACACCAGGAGGCCATATTAACATACTCCCATACCACTCCTCAGCATCAACAAACCCTGCCTAAACAAAGATTTTTCTAGCTCTTTTCCCCTGGAGAGCAGAAATATCTACTCCCCCCCCCCAAATTATGGGTCATATAATCAGAAATCTGTGAGTATGTGTGTTTGCGTATAGGTCACATGTATTTTTCACAATTAAATTATGAGTTGATCCAAGATGGTCTACATAATGCCAGGGGACAATCACTATTCAAGAAGGGCAGTGGGAAGGTGGACAGGTGGACAGATTCTACATCCTACTAGTTTTTGTGTACTGAGTAGAGAGAGAGAGAGAGAGAGAGAGTGTATGTATGTAGCCATTAGGCCCCAAACTTGTTATGAATTCTACATCTACAGTCTAGATTTCTTCTCAATTTTATGCACATAGGAGGCCTTTGCCTTTCCATGTGCTACATAGTTCTCACGTTATCCTATGTAAAGCACCCTGGGAAGCCACAGAAGGGATAACCTGTTAGCCAATAAGAAATCTGAGGTGTAAGAGAAAAAGCATGAGGATGGCAGTTGAAATACTTGCACCTTCATCCTCCTGCCCCTGAAGAACTAACCTTGAGCCAGCTGCTGCCCTTCCCTCTGGGCTCAGGAGTTGGATTCTCTGTTCCCTTCAGGTCTCTTCCCTAGTTTCATTGTCATGAATTCATCAACATGCACAATGTGCCAGGCACTGTGCAATGAAGATTTTAAAAAAGTCACTAACATGTCTCTCATGGCCCTCCCCTCCATCTACAAACACAAACTCTGAAGGAACAAAAAAAAAATGATGCTCCAAGGCTTCCAACTTCCTAGGATTGGAGTGTAAATTTCAAAATAAAATGGCAACTCAAATGATTAGCCCAAAAAATCTATAATATCACCCAAACTCAATGGAGAAACTGTTTCAGGAACAAGGTAAATGTTCAGTTTTCAGCAATATTTGCTGAGGTTTGGCACTAACAAACTACCTCAGATCTCTATGCTATGGAAGGAGAGCACAGGCCTTGGAGTCAGGAGTACCTGGGTTTGAATCCGATCTCAGACAATAATTACCTAGCTGTGTGGCCTTGGGCAAGCCACTTAACCCCATTTGCCTTGCAAAAACCTAAAAAAAAAAACAGAAAGAAAGGCAAGTAAGCCAAAAGGCAGAGAGATGAAGAGGGATGGAGTCAGGAGCATCATATTCTGAGATCAGTGAGGAGGCCAGTGTAGCTGCATCATAATGTACATGGAGAAGAGTCAAGTTCAAGGAGAATGGAAAGGTAGAAAGGGGTCTGGCTGTGAAGAATGTTAAGTGCAAAACAAGATTTTTTTTATTTGATCTTTGAAATAACAGAGCCACTGGAGCTCTTGTGGCAGACCAATAGAGATTGACCTGAAATGAGGAGAAATCTGAAATAAAGAGATTCATGAGAAGTGTTCTAGGTGAGAGGGGTCTGAACTAGGGTGGTGGTTGTATGCCTAGAAAGGAGAGAAGTCTTGAAGTCAAACATAAGAAGATCTGGCCACAGCCAGCTGGGGCAGGAGACCTTAGAACAGAGCCTCTGCCTTCCCACCTATTTTCCCCACCTAGTCTATGATTCCAAGTGAAGCTGCCATTCCTAATTTACCTTTACATTTCATGTCTTTTCTCATACCACTCTCTATGCCTAGAATGCTCGTTGCCAAACCCCATGATGTCTCCTGTTGTCCTCCTAAGCATGTTTCAAGACCTAACTCAACTCAGAATCATATCTCATTCAATGAATCTTTTATCTCTGCTCACTCACTGACCCAATCCTCCACCAGCCTAAGGCCTTATTCATAGTAGGAGCTTCATAAATGCTTATTTGTTCATAATCTTTTCAAGATGCTCCAGACCTTCCAACTTACTAGGCAACTTTCCTCAAGACAAAGATCAGCTTGGGAAAAAAAATCATCTGGGGGCAGCTAGGTGGTGCAGTGGATAAGAGTACCAGCCATGGAGTCAGGAGGATCGGAGTTCAAATCCAGTCTCAGATACTTAATATTTACCTAGCTGTATGATCTTGGGCAAGTCATTTAATCCCACTGCCTTACAAAAACAAATCAAAAACCATCTGATCCAATCTCCATTTCACAGTTAAGAAGCCCAGAAAGAGTAAATGACTTTCCCAAGGTCACTACTTCAGTAATAGCAGAGCTGGGATTCTTTGAGTTCAATCACAGAGAAGCTTTCATGAGTCCTGAAGTTCTGCAAACAAAATACATCTAGATATATTTCTATCTAGAGACTCACAGTTCACATTTAATCTCTGTAAGGAGGGAGAATACCAAATCTACCAAGTAACATAACTAGTTTCTTTTTTTCTAAGTTTCTCAAACTCAGATATTACAGATCAATAAATCAAGAGTTAAGTCAATTCTTATTAATTATTAAAGATTAACATCTGTTTTCATATACACAAAAAACTTTGTACATACAAGAAGAATCTGAGTGGCTAATTTGTTAGTTTAAAAATCTCAAAGAAATGAATTTATAATGAGAAATTTGGGACAGTCTACAACTACTTGAAAATAAGCATAATTAACACATTTAATAGGTAATCAATGGCAAACTTTTATCTCAATGGTGACAGACAAGTACAAAACAAGGCCATCCTCTGCCTAGATACACAAGGTTAATCTAAGCATCTCTGACTTCTACAATATTCTCCTTATTTTGTTACCTTCCTTCTATAGTTTTCAGTTTTTCTATCAACAAAATGAAGGAGATAGCCTATATGATCTCCAAGTTCCCTTCTAGCACTAAGATTCTGTAATCTAGTTTTAAGGCATGCTTAAGAAAGTGGCACATAGCTACTAAGGTAACTGAACTTATAGGCTAGGAATCAAGTTCCAGCAAGTTCTGGGCAAACTACAGAGGAAGCATAGATGGATAACTAAGTAAAAGATGACAGATTTGTGATAGATTCCAAGTACAGATATACGAACGCAATTTTAAGCTGTATTTATAGGCACTGTTTCCAAGATAAAACAGATAATAGTCCTTGCACAATGGTATTCCATATCTGTAATACAGTGCTCTGAAGGTCCCATTTTGGGAATGACTAACAAAATAGGAGGCCTCTGGATGAAGTAATCAGGAGGTCAGATGCCTACAAATCATGCCATAGGAGAGTTGGTAGAAGGAATTGGTTATGTCTAGCCTGGAGAAGAAAATATGCAAAGGTGATATGAGAGAGTTCCCTTACAAAGTATTCTAGATGGAATGTCATAGATTTGGGCTTGATAAAAGGAAGAAATTTTCAATAATTGGGGCTTTGCAAAAGTGTAATATAATGGATTATTTCAAGAAGAGGCTTGATAATCATTGAGAGGAGAAGAATTATTTTAGGGACTATTCTTGTTCAGGTACAGGTTAAGCTAAATGACCTGGAATATTGCTTCCAATTTTGAGATTGTCATTTTACATGAGACTATCCTATTTGCAGAGAAAGAGGTTTCACACTACCTTTAAGGCCACCAATCAATCCATCTCAGTCAATGATAAGTTAGACAAGTTTTCTCCTTGTTTGGAATCATCTATTCTAAGAGATACTTTATCTTCCATAAGAATTTTTGATGAAAATTGATCAATGTTGTTCTTAGCCCTGAAATTTTTCTTTGTAATTATTTGATTTTTATAGTGCTTTCCTGTTGTAAGAATTTTTCCTTGAGTTTCCCAGCATTTTGATTTTGAATTATCATGCAGTTTCTCTGTCTTCCCCATTTCCTTCACCTCTTATTCACCATGAGGTAAGAGGAAGTGATAGAGAGAAGTAAATTTTTTATTTAATAATGTTTATCTTTTCCCCTCACATTTAAGACTGTCTGCTCTAGGATTTTGCCTTACATTGTGGAAGGATTTAGAATGATCCTGGTTAAAGTGCTACTCATAGAAGCTTTTGAAACAAGTGCCTGGGAAGTTCCAGAGTTGAAGTTTCATCCTCTAAATATAGTCATGATGACAGAAAGATTTGGGAAAATCAAGCAGACCAAACAGAAAACCCTTCTTTTATACAGGGGTAGGTTTCAAATGCAGCCCTGACAAAAGAGAATGGTCACCTAAATACCTCAGTATCAACCAGAAAAGCAGTTCATTCACAAGCCTGCGTTTTCTCTTTGCTACATTCCTTGGCAGCCTAGCAGAAAGCTGTATTTAAATGGAATCAGAAGATGAAGTACAGAGTAGCAAAGGAAGACAAATACCTCAGCAAAGTCCTTATCCAGCCTAACCCTGCCCTCAGGTTTCCTCTCCCACTCCCCATAGAAGAATGGGATAATCCATCTCCCAGGTGGATTTATTCCTGGTTCACTACTATTCTTTGCACTGGTGCTTTTTTTGTCAGTACTTCAGAAGAGATTCTCTTGGTCTTGGGACAAGAAGTTGCCCCAGGTAGAATTCACTTCAGATCATCTCTGACTTCCCTTTTGAGGAAAACTGTATCAATCTGTTAAAGTTATGCTCTTTATTTTAAAAGAAACATAAAGAGATAAGATCAGGAGGGAACCCCTCACATATGTCCTTCCAAGACAGTAGTAGAATAAGGATTTCCTTTGCAAAGGCCCTCCTACACTCATTGGGGACACTCCCTATTACTTGACATGTTCTAGGACTATATTCAGCCCTAAAGTTTTTAAGCTATTAGTCACTAATGCCACAAAGCCCAAAGTAGAGTTTACAGCTATTACTAATAGCACAAAATGGACTCTGAAACATGGAACAAATCAGGAGTGGCCCCCCCCACTCCTCCCCCAACCAAGCAATATTGAGAATGAAAACAATAAGTAATCTTCTCTAGCCAAGCCTGCCTGTCTTAAATGGGTCTCCATTTTATACCTAGCATCCCTCAAAACATCAGTAAACTCGTAACTCAGTTAAAAGGTAGCAAATGTTCTTTTAATAGTTTTAAAATTCAGTAGCTGGATATCTTGTAGCAACAGAGCGGCTACATTATACAGAAGAAATTGGTAATAGATAAGAATACATTCTAATTGAGAGTTCTCAAGTGATCAAAAGCAATAGCCTAAAGGAGCAGGGGTGATTTGAGAAAGCAATGAAGTCAAGAGGAATGGGGACAAACTATTCAATTGGTCAATATTTGAGGAAAGTTAGACATTAAGACTCTTCCTACCTGGCCCCACGGATGATGCACGATGTTTCTGTTCTCCAATGTTCTATTCAACAATAGAGTCACTTTTAAGTTTATAAAGAAGAAAAGGAAAAACAATAATTTAGAATTTAAACACCAATTCTGAGTTTGGACTTGCTTTTGTCAATGGATACCCAAAGTATGTATGACCCAGAGGGATTCAAACATGACTACCAGTTGCCTCTACATGAAAGGCCTCTACACAAAAGCAGTCCAACTTTTAATGAACCCTGCTAATAGTTTCCACTAGCAATAAAAATGGTTGGGTTTTTTTTTTTGCCTAGGCCCTACTATATACATTTGGGATACTCTCACTTACCTCACAAGTTCTAGAACTATATTCAGTCAAATGGTAAAGTTTAGGAACAGAGGTGCTAAAAGTCATTTATAATCAACACAATAATAAGATTACCTCTAACTAGAGTTCATGGAATGTTTTGCTTTAATGTTTGAAAACCACTTTCTTCAAAATAATCTTAGGGAATAGGTAATTCAAGTAACTGCTCCCTAAGTTTATAGATGAAGAAACTGGAGCTGAGAGGTGACAAATGAATTGCCCGCTATCACAAGGACTTGAGACAGAATTTGAATCCAGGTCCACCACCCTATTCAATAAACCATATTGCTAAAATACAATATGCTCGGCTTTCTGGATCACCTCAAATCAATTCTAAGCTATTAGACAACAGGATAAACAGCAATGCTAAAAATGTAGTGATTTAGTTATTAAAGTTTTTATAGGTTCGGCTCTATATAAGATGAACTCAGGTTAAACTTACTGCTCTTAGAAGTCAAATGAAATTGCTTACTCTTAAAGAACCCCAGGATCAAAGTGTACAACACTAAAAAAGGTGACTTGTTTTCCTTACAAATCTTCTACACTATTTAACATTAATAAGGGTCTAAAATGAAACAGTTAATTCATGGTTGATTAAAAAGTATCTACTATTAAATACAAAAATTATATCTTAACTCTGTCCAACATGAGAGACAGTCTGTTGTCATGGAACTAGCACTGATTAGAAATCAGGAGCCCTGGGATCTAATCTTGATTTTTCTAACTTACTCCCCCCCTCCACTGCCCCCTTTGTATTTCACTCCTTGGTAAAATTAAGGAGTTGAGATTAGATGATCTCCAAAATTGTGATGGCTTCAAATAGGGTGATTTTTAGGAATCACACAGATAATGAGGCAACATAGTTGAACTTGTAATCACAAAGATTCTTCCCCTATCATCTTAATGACTTAACTGGATTAGCCAGCAGAGAGAGGTTAACAAAAGAGGAAAGAAAGGTGTGACTAGATTAGGGTTACAGGGTTCTTTCTACCTGTTTGAATGTCTAGATCCCCAAGAGAATTTTATAAAGTTTTACAGATCAAGGTGGAAATCATTGACCAATGTTTTCCTTTGCTTTAGATTTCAGACCTTGTAGACATAGGAGACCAATCTATCTCTCTAGTTCCACCCTGTCAGACTATCTCACTGGGTGCAGACATTTACCACTCCCAACAGGCAAGACCATTTCAAACTTCTAACACTGAAAAAGCATCTTTTTGTTTTAACAAGTTTAACTCCATCCCAATCACTGTACAGTAGGTCAAAGTAAAAGATATTCTGAAGAAAACAGAGTCCTCCAAGTCAAGCTCCAAACCTCTCAGGCATAGGTACTTATAACTTGTTAGAAGACAAGTGCAGATTTGGTGAGTAAAATTGTAAGTTATAAGTTGTTGAAGACAAGTGCAGATTTGATAAGCAAAACTGTAAGCTAGGCCAAGGGCTGTATCAGCAACGTCCCAAGTCCATTCAGGGCGTTAGGCAAGAGAATCCTATTAGGGTGCTTCAATAAAAAGAACTGTAACTGGCTGACTCTCTCCCTCTGAAAGTAACTGTCCCTCATACTGTTTTAACTGACGGCTAAATAATGTATTCACACATAAAAGGTGACTTTGTCACTGGCCAGCATCAGCTGGGGGAATACCTGGACAGAATGTAGTTCAGGGTCACAGAAGTACAACTAAGGGAAACTTATGTTGAACTTGAGGGAGCACACACACACACATGCACACGGAACAGAAAGGAAACAGAAGGGGTCAGGTCAGTGTGGCAGCCCTCCCAGCATTTCCACCTGCCCCCTCTTCCTGAGCTCTCCGCCAGATCAGATGTCAAACAGAAACTCTGCCCAAAGTCTCGTGATAGAGGGATTTCCACCATTCTCAGTTCTGTCTCCTCCAATCTCCCAAAGGGAGTCTCCAAAACGCCATAGCCATGGTTCCCCCAGGTTCTGTGCAAGTCTGTGTTCAGTCAAACCAGGGGGAACAGTAATTTTTTAAAAATTACTATTTCCCCTTCAACCTTCTAGGGTCAATAAACTTTTATTAGGTGCCTAGCATGGTTAAGGCCTGCTCTCCATTCAAAAGTGCCCTTCTTGGAGCCAGTGTCCTCCCTTCCCCCCAGTTCTAGCATTCCCTTTTTCACCCACCAAGTTCATTTCTTCCTTCCCCCAAATATCCCCTTTCTTTCCTATAGTTCCCATCTGGGTCCCAGTGACCCCTCCTCTTTCTGGGTTCCAAGAAGTCTTTTTTCTTTCCCAAATTCCCACTTTGGGTCCCAATGACCCCTCACTTCTCCCAAAGTCCTCCATCTGATTGCCAGGGTCCCCTCTGCTCCCCCGAAGTCTCCCCTGTACTCTCCAAAGTGCCCCTTCTAGTTGCTAAGGTTCCCTCTCAGTTCCCCCAAAGTTTTCCTCTGAATGCCAGGTACGCGTGCTCGCTCTCTCTCTCTGCTTCCCCCAAATCCCCCCTCTGGTTGCCAGGGCCCTCTCTGCTCCTAGTTACTAAGGTCCCCTGGAGCTCCCCCCTCCTCTGGTGTCCAGGCACTCCCTGTTCCCCCAAAGTTCCCTCTCTGGTTGCCAGGGCCTCCTCTGCTCCCTCAGAGTCTCCCTTCCATTTTCTCAGGTTCCCTGGATCTCCCCCAAAGTTCTCCCTCTGGCTACTAGGTGCTCTCTCTCTCTGCTCCCCCAAAGTGTCCCAGTTGCCAGGGTCCCCGAGCGCTCCCCGAAGTTCTCCCTCCGGTGAGCAGGCGCGCGCTCTCTGGCCCCCCAAACCCCCGCCTCCGGCTGCCGGGGTCCTCTGGGCCCCCCAAACCCCCGCCTCCGGCTGCCGGGGTCCTCTCGGCCCCCAGGCCTCCGTCCCGCCCGGGCCGGGCTCACCTGTCAGGCCTGGTCCCGGGGCGCAGCAGCGAGCGGCCGGCGCAACTTCAGGAGCCCATGTCGGGGCCGGGGGCAGCGGCCGGGCCGGCCCGGTCCGGTCCGGCGGCAGCGGGCCGCCCGTGTCCCGTGCGTGCGCCCGCCCGGTGGCCGCGCCGCCTCAGGCGCTCCCCATGCTCCCCGCGGCCGCCCGGCTGGGGCTGCGGGCCCCGGCCCAGCGCCCGCTCGCAGCGGCCGTGGCCCTCACACACGGGCGCGGGCACACGCGCGGGCCGGGCCGGCCGCCCCGCACTCACGCACACACACGCGCTCCCCCCGCTCCTCGCCGCCTCCCGCCCCTGCCCTCCTCCTCTGTTTATCTCCGCCAGCTGTCTGGGGACCCGGGCGAAGCCGCGCAGCGCGCCTGCGCCACGCCGTCCGGCCCCCGCCCTGCGCTTCCTCACCGGCGTCTGCGCGACGCGGGGAGCGGGCGGCCGCTCGCGGAATGGCGGAGGCCCCCCGCCCCGGTCAACGTCCGCCGGGGGCGCCTCCGAACCCGCCAGTGGGAGGGAGCGGCCGGGCCGGGCCGCGGCCAATGGGCATGGGCGGAGGGGAGGGGAGCGGGGGGCGCCCGAAGGGCATGCCGGGACTCGTAGTTCTCCCGCCTCCCCGGCGCTCGGGGGCCACCTCCGCGTGCGTGACAGCGACACCTAGGGGTCCGCCCCCTCCGAGCCTCCCGAGGGACGGGCCAACGCGCTCGGCTTAGCGCCTCTAGCGGCGTCTCTAGAGCGCCGCAGCGCGCCCCTGCGCGCTGCAAGAGATACAAAGTGTCCAGCAGAGCTCTCCCCATGGCCCGCTTCCCTCCCGGGTGTCTGCCCAGGGCTCGCCCGGCCGGGGTGCCGCCCTCTCACTACCGGGGGGGCCCGGGCCGCCCCGAGCCCGCAGGAAAACCGGCTTCAGCGTGCATTCATTAAGCGCCACTTTCTAGCACTGTGCTAAACTCTGGCGGGGAGATCAAACTAAGCAGCCTCTGCTCTCGGGGAGCTCGGTCTAATGCGGGGTACAACGTGCTGAAAACGAAGAACAAACGAGAGAAACGGGAGATCCACGGAGGGGAGGCACTGGAACTAGAGGAGGGCGGCAAAGGCTTCCTGCAGAAGGTGGAATGTTAACCGGGAAGCCAGAGACGGTAGGAGGCGGACCCGGGGAGAGAGGCTTCCCAGCATGGAGGACAGTCGCTGAAAACGCCTGGAGTCGGAAGGCGGAGGAGAGACCGGGTGGCAGACAACGTGGACTGCAAAGGTAGAAAGCGACTTTAAAAGCCAAACCCAGGACTTTGAACTTGAAGGACTCAAGGAAAAAGTAAGGAGACTCGCCCTGCTTGGCCAGAATTGGGAGTAATGGGTGGAAATCGCACCTACAAGAATGAGGATTGGGCTGTCTTGGGAAAGACTAGGCATTTCCCGCTCCCGGAGGGTCTCAAAGCAAGTTTCCAATGAAGTTTCCAATGACCGATTGTGACCCACAACAAAGTAGAAGGAATCATCTTTCAGAAAGGGATTGGATTGATTAAAAGCCATCGGTGAGAGATCCGGAGATCCGGGATTCCCTTCCAGCTTTTCAGGTGACTGCTGAGACAATTTTCCTCACCCTTTTAACAAGGACAGTGAAAAGAGAGGGAAAAGAAAGAAGAAGAAGAAGGAGAAGAAGGAGAAGAAGAAGAAGAAAAGAATACTCCCCAAATTTTAAGCCATTAGTTTTTTCGATTACATGTATACATCGTTTGTAACATTCATTTTTGTAAAATTGTCTCTCTCCCTCCTTTCCCTCCCCCTTCCCCAAAACAGCACGTAATCTGATATCGGTTATACATGCTCAATCATGTTAATTCCATGTTACTCATGCTGTGAAAGAAGAATCAGAACAAAAGAGAAAACCACAAGAAAGAAAAAAATTAAAAAGTGAATATGGTTTGCTTTGATTTGCATCCAGACTCCATAGTTCTGTCTCTGAATGAGGATGGTGTTTCCCATCACAAGAATTTTAAAATTGTCCTGGATCACTGTATTTCTAAGAACAGCTAAGTCTGTCATGGTTGATCTTTTGCACAGTACTGCTGTCACTGTGTAAAATGTTCTGCTGGTTCTGCTCACTTCATTCAGAACTGGTTCATGTAAGCCAGGTCTTTCTGAAATCTACCTACTTATCATTTCTTGTAGGATAATAGTATTCCTTTACATTCATATACCACAACTTGTTCAGCCATTCCTCAATTGACTATAGTCAAGAAAAAAAGTTCTAAATCACTATTGATTAGAGAAATGCAAATTTAAATAAGGTACCACCTCACATTATCAGATTGACTAATTTGACAGAAAAGGGAAATGATAAATGTTGGAAGCAATGTGGGAAAACTGAGACACTAATGAACTATTAGTGGAATTGTGAACTGATCCAAACATTCTGGAGAGCAATTTGGAACTATTCCCAAAGGGCTATAAAACTATACATACTCTTTGATCCAGCAATGTCTCTACTAGGTCTGTATCCCAAAGAGATCATTAAAAAAAGGAGAAAAAGAACCACATGTACAAAAATATAGCAGCTCTTTTTTGTGGTGACAAAGAATGGAAATTGACAGGATTAGATAAGGCCCCTCCAGGATTTGCAGTGAACTGATGCTGAGTGAGATGAGCAGAACCAGAAAAACACCTTAGATCCTAACAGCAACATGGGGCCAATGTTCAACCTTGATGGACTCACTCATTCCATCAGTGCAACAATCAGGGACAATTTGGGACTGTCAGCAATGGAGAATACCATCTGTATCCAGAGAAAGAACTGTGGAGTTTGAACAAAAACCAAGGGCTATTACCTTTAATTCAGAAAAAAAACTGATATTGTATGATATTACTATCTCCTATACTGTATGTTTCTTCCTTAAGGATATGATTTCTCTCTCATCACATTCAATTTGTATCAGTGTGTACCATGGAAACAATATAAGGACTGGCAAAGCGCCTTCTGTGAGGGGTGGGGGAGAGGGAAGTAAAATTAGGGGGAAAATTGTAAAACTCAAAATAAATAAAATCTTAAAAAAAAGATAAGGCCCCTCCATCCCTAATGATGATTATAATAATAAAAGCTTATATATATATATATGTGTATATATATATATATATATATATCATCCTTTAAAGTTTGGGAAATGTACATCTATAATCTCATTTGAGCTTTAAGCCATTGTAGTGAATGATAGAGAGGGAAATAGAATCAGGTAGCACCTATAGGAGGTAAATACTGAATCTGGAGTCAGTGTAATAGGTTTAATTCTTACATCTGTAACTTAATTACCAAGTAATTCTTACTTGTGTAACTTAATTACAAGATACTTAAAATTCTCTGGGTTCTGGTCTGCTTGTTCTGATAGAATGTAAACCACTTGAAAACAGGGATTGCCAGTGTTTTTTCTTTGTATCCCTGTCACCTGGAACATAGCAAGAATAAATAAATGATTGTGATTGGTTCATTATGAAATAAGAAAATGGACTAGATGACTGTTAAAGTCCCTTTCAGTTACTTAAATTGTGATCCTATGAGACTACCCCTTCCTTGAGAGAGATTCAGAGATGTTGGGAAGACTTGTTCCTTGAATTTGGGGGAAACTCAATCCAAGTCCTTCAATATAGGCAACATTTCTTCAATCAGTCAATAAACATTTGTCATTGTTGTGGTTCAGTTGTGTGATTCTTCATGACTTCATGGATCATCATAGCCCCCCAGGTCCTTCATTTCTCCACTTTCTCTTGAAGTCTGTCCAAATGTATGTTCATTGATTCCAAAATACTTATATAGCATTCTTAGTAGTAACAAAGACTTGGAAACAAAGTAGTTATGCTCAGGTTGTTGAATGGTTTAAGAGGTAGCACATGAGTATAATGAGATGCTACTATCTTTAAGAAATGACAAATATGGGAAATACATAGAATGCTGGGAAGTCATATAACTTGATAGAAAGTGAAATAAGCAGACTAGAAAAATAACCTGACTAAAAAAAAAAGAAAATAACTACTAAATAGAACAACAAGGAAACAATTGAAACTGAATGCTTTGACCGCAGCTAGGTGGCTTAGTGGATAGAGCACCGGCCCTGGAGTCAGGAGTACCTGGGTTCAAATCCGGTCTCAGACACTTAATAATTACCTAGCTGTGTGGCCTTGGGCAAGCCATGTAACTCCATTTGCCTTGCAAAAATCTAAAAAAAAAAAAGAAACTAAATGCTTTGAAATTAAAATTCCTAAAATAACACGTGTTTACTTTTCTTCCTTAGACTATGAGCTCCCTTAGGGTAGGTACCACAATTTTGCCTTTTTTTAAAATAACTTTAATCCAAAAGGAAATGGCAAACTGCTCCTGTGGCTTTGCCAAGAAAACCCTAAATGGGTTCCAAAGAATTGAAGATGACTGAAACAACTCAATGAACAGACATCTTTCACAATGATCTTAGCATCTGGCTTATAGTGGACACTTAATAAATGCTTGTTGATTGACTGATTGATTGATTGTTACTGTCTAGGCAATTGTCAGACAAATATAATAAATAAATAAAAAGTTTCCTACAAGCAAGGAGCTAAAAAGTACCTCCCTTCTTAGCAGGCTTTGCAGCTATGATATAGATAGATTGTAAGATCATACAGCATCTTATTGTCAGAGGCAAGATTTGAACCCATATCCTCAGACTCTGAAGTCAATTTCTTTCACTCTTAACAACCTGCTTTTTTCCTGTTTCTGTGGGTCTGTAAGTTCACTTCTGTAGGTACTCACTTCTTGTTGTTCAGTGCCTGACTCTATATGACCCCCATTGAGGTTTTCTTTGCAAAGATACTGGACTTTTTGATGTGTTAATTTTGCTGAACTGGATTTTCCCCCTATTTTTTATTCTGTTATAAGGAACAGTAAGGGGGAATGAAAATATTAAATTAGGTGATATTAAAAACAAAAATATTAATACATTTTTAAAAAATGATTATTCAATAATTCTCTTATTTTTATGCCTCTTTTTTTCAGGGTATCTCAGAAACCTAGGATTTGCATTCTTTTGTATAGTTATAACTTATTATTTGTTTCTCCTTCTATAAAAAATAATTTATGTATTTTTTTCTACTGAGGATCTTGGGATTATGCTTTTGAAGACAGTAGGGGCAGCTAGGTGGAAAGAGCACCAGGCTTGGAGTCAGAAAGATCTGAGTTTAAATATGACTTTAGACTCTTATTAGCTGTGTGTCTCTTGGCAAGTCACTTAAGCCTGTTTGTCCTTAGTATCCCCATCTGTAAAATTGAACTGGGGGGGGCTAGGTGACGAAGTGGATAAAGCACTGGCCCTGGAGTCAGGAGTACCTGAGTTCAAATCGGATCTCAGACACTTAAAAATTACCTAGCTGTGTGGCCTTGGGCAAGCCACTTAACCCTATTTGCCTTGCAAAAACCTAAAAAAAAAAGTGAACTGGAGAAGAAAATAGCAAACCACTCCAGTATCTGCAAAGAAAATCTTAATGGTGGTCACATAGAGTCAGACACTGAAGTGAATGCCTACAGTAGTGAACCCACAGACCCACGGAAACAAGAAAAAGGCAGGTTGGTTGAATGAAAGAAATTGACTCCAGAGTCTGAGCATATAGGTTCAAATCCTGCCTCTGACAATAAGGAGCTGTATGATCTTGGGCAAGTTACTGGGCTCCAATTTCCCCACCTGATCAGATCATATGTGGATCATCATCATGTATGTGGATGCACCTGTGCTCTGGCCCCTTTACTAAAAGACAGACATGATTGTCCATTTTCTTCCAATTGATCCTCATATATATCATGAGTCCCTGTGACTGAATGGATTACATTGAAGATGTTTGGCAGCTGATTCAGGAGCTAAAATCCCAGAAAGAGAGAGGAGCTATGAAAAAATTCTACCTTTTAGCTTTTTCCTCCTCTCCCCCCCCCCACAAGGCCCTCTAGGACCTTGAGATGTGGGGGGGGCGGGGGGTGAAGGGAGAGGAGTTATGCTTACAGAGGTTTTAAAAAATGTAAAAATACATTTCCCAGAAAAAAATTCTGCCTTTCAGTTTTCAGATGAAGATATTAAAATTATCTATGGTCATATGAAAAATGCTCTAAATCATCATTGATTAGAGAAATACAAGTTAGAACAACTCTGAGATATCACCTCATTTCTGTAAGATTGACTAAAATGAGAAAAAATTATCAATATTAGAGAGAATGTGGGAAAACTGAGACACTAATGCATTGCTGGAGGAGTAGTAAACTGACCTAACCATTCTGGAGGACAGTTTGGAATTATGCCCAAAGGACAATAAAACTGGACATGCCCTTTGATTCAACAATACCACTGCTAGATCTATATTCCAAAGAGATCACTAAAAAGGGAAAAAGACTCACATGTACAAAAATATTTATGGCCATCCTTATTGTGATGGCAAAGAATTGGAAATTGAGAGGATGCCCATCAATTGGGGAATGGCTGAACAAATTATGGTATGTGAAGGCATTGCATTGGAGTACTATTATTCTATAAGAAATCATGAGCAGGAGGACTTCAGAAAGACCTGGAAAATTACATGAATTGAAGCTGAGTGAAGTAAGCAGAACCAGAACATTGTACACAATAACAGTAGATGGCTGAGTTCCTTTTAGCTGTTCAGTGATAAAGGACAATCCTAAAAAGATGTGATGGAAAATACCATCCATCTTCAGAGCAAAACTATGGAGTCTGAATGCAGATCAAAACATACTATGTTCACTTTTTAAAACTTGTTTTATATTTCTCATTTTCCCCCTTCTAATTCTTATACAACACAGCTAATATGGAAATATGATAAACACAATTGTACATGTGCAACCTATCAGATTACTCACTGCCATGGGGTGGGGGGAAGTAAGGGAAAGTGATAGAAAAATGTGAAACTCAAAAGATAACAAAAAGATGAATGTTGAAAACTATCTTTGCATGTAATTGGAATAAAGAAAAGGAAATGACATAATAAAAAAAGAAACTTGGCCTTTCTCTCTGAATGAGCTGATGTTCCTGTGGGGCACATTTAGACCACTTCAATTTTAGAATTCCAGCAAAGGGAAAAAATTATTTCTCTCCCTTTCTTCCTCTCACTGATCTCCACCAAGAGCACCCCACCAAGGACAGCTTGCAGTGAGTTACAATGGCAATCAACAGGTGTGTTCCAAGGTGAACCTGAGATAAGACCCTAAGCCCCTGACTACCTCTTCTGCTTGGTGTTGCTTGTTTTCAGTACAAATCACTAAAATGGGGTTCTGGGAAATGTACCTATACTTGGTTGAGAGAACTAGGCTTACTGATCCAGATTCAACTGCTCAGAGAGAGTTGCCTCCTGCAGCTTTGCCCTTCTCAGAGGAGAGGATGACCTCTTCCAGGAGGGTATTGCAGTTGAAAGGACTAAGAAAGTCCAAGTCATGCCTGAAAAGCTAAAATAGAAGGAATTTACTATGTTTACATGTAATTAGAAAAAAAACATATCACTAAGACAAAAAAAAATTAAGGAATTTGTCAGTCATTCAGATAGTAAAATCCTATAGTGAATTTTCCACAAGACTTCTGGGAGTTTTTATATCCTAGGGAAAGGATAATAAAGGTGGTAGGCTACTGGTTCATGTTTTAAGCATTTTTTATTGAGAAATTTTGAGTATCCAGGGTATTAAGCATTTCTTTTTTGATAGAAGAAATAGATAATTGCCCCATACATAATATTTACAAATTTCTAGAGTGAATAACTTTCAAGAACAAACCCTGTCAGTACTTTTAGTGATGATTGTTTACTACTGTCCTATGTCAATAGACTTCCCATGAGAAGGTGGGGAGTGGGAGAATGAATTATGTCCTTTTCCCAGAACCCATGGCTACTCCCAAATGGGTTGAACTTGTGTCAGGGCCCCTGACTGTCTTTTCTGTCTTGTTTTTTCTGTTCTAAGTACTGAACATTATTTTTCAGTCCAAATGGATATAGCTAAACTTGGACATAAATGTTTAAAAGATCAGTGAGGTTTATTTTACATCTAAGAAAATGAACACTTGAAGAAGACATGGACCAAGAGTTATTTATACAATGTAAAACCAAGGTGAAATGAGAAATTCCTTTTAGCTAGGTCTACAAATTGCTTTGTGTTCTGATGAGATTAAATTATCAGCCTCTCAAGAGATTGCAACAATAGAGTTACTGAAACCTTATTCAAATTGTTTCAACATAATTCTATGTATCATTTCTTTTCTGCATAGGAAATAAATGCCAGTCTATACCTGAAGACATTTTTACTCCCCTTCCTCTTTGAGAGCTTATGTGAACTAAAACTTACACTAGGATGGGAGTTTAAGAAATTGAATCTTCTCATTAGAAGTAAGACTCCCAGGGGCGGCTGGGTGGCACAGTGGATAGAGCACCGACCCTGGAGTCAGGAAGACCTGAGTTCAAATTCAACCTCAGACACTTACTAATTACCTAGCTGTGTGGCCTTGGGCAAGCCACTTAACCCTATTTGCCTTGAAAAAAACTAAAAAAAAAAAGAAGTAAGAATCCCTAGGACTGAAATCTGGTTGTACCTCATTCTGCAGAAGAGACCTCTAGGGAGAGTGAGTGGATATAGTGTCCCTACCCCCATGGGTAGCAGAGATTCCTTAAAACCATTAGATTCTGAGCTCCTTGACAACAGAAACTGTCTTTTACCTTTTTTTTTGGTAGCTTTGTATAAGTAGGCAATGAAGCTTACTGACTGTTAAATTTCTTATCATTTCAGGTCTCAAGGTTGATTTAGAATTGTATCAAGAGATTAGAATCCTTTCCAATCTTTTCCCTTTTTCAGATGAAGGAACTGAGTTCTGGAGAAGAAAAGGAACTTGATCAAAGTCACATAAGCAGTAAGTACTATACCTGACTGGGATTTGAACCCAACTCTCTAGTTCCAAATCCATTGATCTTTCATTCTTCCTCCTGATTTTACTACAGATCTTTAGCTTCTTTGATTCTTCTTTTCTTTATTTTTTTTAGTCTTTTTGCAAGGCAATGGGGTTAAGTGACTTGCCCAAGGCCACACAGCTAGGTAATTATTAAGTGTCTGAGGCTGGATTGGAACTCAGGTACTCCTGACTCCAGGGTGGGTGTTCTATCCACTGTACCACCCAGCCACCCTGTTTCTTTGATTTTTTAATCAGTTAGAGCTTTCTTTGCCTTCTCAATGTCTCCCATATAAAGTGAGATGGTTTTTTTAAAGAAAAAATTTTCAAAATTCTCATTGATGTGTTTTCTTTTTACATTATCTTAATTCCTCCCTGGTCCACAGAGAGTCATCTGTTATAACAAGGAATTTTATAAGAAAAAAAATCAGCAAAACATTGAAAAAAATTCTGATTCTATATTAAATGGTCCTGCTCATAGGGGATGGGGGGATGGGGGTGGGAGGGAAAGATGTCTAGATAAATTTTGTTTAAAAATTTCTCTCCATCCATAGCTATGTCATAGAAAAAGAATCATTTCATTTCTTAGTCTTTCATTGCTATCTAAAAATATTTAACTTTGTTTTGTTGGGTCAAATCATATACCAAATATCCAGCTTATTTTTCATTTTTTTTGCAAGGCAATGAGGTTAAGTGGCCTGCCCAAGGCCACACAGCTATGTAATTATTAAGTGTCTGAGGCTGTATTTTAACTCAGGTCCTCCTGACTCTAGGGCCAGTGCTCTATCCACTGCACCACCTAGCTGCCCTATTTTTCATTTCTTAAGAAAGAATAACTGAAATTCTTCCCTTTGATTGATTATTCAATTATTTTCATTGATACTGAACCCTCAGGTCTGTAGAATCTGTTATTTTGGGGATACTAATTAATCATGCTTTTCAGATGATCACATTTTAATTTCTCCTTTAATTTCTTATAAACAAAGAGCAATCCTGTATCCTTGGAAAGTTCTTTTTTTCTGTAATTTATTTGATGCTGCAAATTTGAAGTTTGACTAGATCATTTCTTGGTGAATAAAACTTGTTCTTTTCTTCTGTTTGGGGTGAATGGTGTTTTGTGGTTTCCTTTCATCTTTCTTTGCTATCTGCTTGCAATAGTTCTATGAAATTTTCCTGTATGATTTCCTGACTTTCCTGGTATTTGGATTTCAGGTTTGTCTTATTACCAAAACTTTGGGTATTTGTGAATACATATTTTCAATCATGTCTCATTTTGAAGTAGAAGAAATGTTAAGAGAAATATAGTCTATAATTAATCTGTCCCTCTGCACTATATACCTTACATTAACACTGCCCCCCCATCTCATTGTCCAAACTATTGAGATGAGGTCTCTGAACTTTTATTAAAATACCTTATCCCTCCCAGCATAATAGAGGCCCTAATCAACAAAACAATGAATTCCTGTCCTTGCCTGAAAGTCTTTATGCTATCACCCTTCATCTAAAAATCCCTAATTACTTCATTTCTGCTCTGAGTTATTGCCTCATCAATATACCTAATTGCTTCATCTTCCTGCCCCTTTAAATGCTCATTCACTCCTCAGTTGAGTTACTGGTCTTCCTTTGGAAAACTAGCTGCTTTTGGGGATCATCAATCCCAGAATAAACTCCTGCCCCATACCCTTCCTTTCTGCTTGTACCCTGATTTCTTGTCTTTAGGTAAAGCTAACCTGCTCTTGGTGAGTGTGATCCCCAGGTAACCTCCCATGCTTTTGAATATGGGACAAAATGGACTTTGGGGAAAAGGGGCTTAAAGATCAATCTATGTGGATTCATTTTGTAAAGAATTCACTAACTTTCTGACACAGGGAGATAAGAAAGACTTGGACTTTAATTCAAAGGTTGTAGAAAAAGATTACAAGTTAATTTTTTTTCAGGGAGGTAAGAGAAAGTTTAAATTTTAATTCACAAGTTGTTCCAAAAGTCCACAAATTACTACAAAAAATTAAAGTTTGCTACAAAAATGTTCATAGGTTAAGTTCTTTGGAGAAGCAGCAAGATGGTGAGTTTCAACAGAAGTAGAGGAATTAAGTAAGAAGAAACCAGGTACAAGCTGAATTGGTGAAAACATCAAAGACAGCTAAGAGGGAGGAAAAAGTGAGAGGTTATTTCCTCTGAGCAGGCTGCCTTCACAGGAAGAGGAGCCACCAGGGTATGGATAAGTAATAAAGAAGACCTCCTCCAGAGCAGGCTACCCTCCAAAGGCAGAGGAGCTACTCAACAGAGTGAGCTGAACTTCTAAGGAGTCCTTTTAGGGAGGACTTAGGAAGAGGTGGGGGGGTAGATCAGAGATGAGGTAATTTAGGTATAGTAGGGTCAGTAAGTAGAGAGAGTCAGAAGAGGTAATGAGAATTATGTAGATGAGGGGTGGTAGGTCAAAGGCTTAATATTTTCAGGTTGAGAAAAGAATCTATTATTTTATTGATAGGGGCTTATTTTGTACCTGGGGGGACAGGCATTTACTGAGTCCTAGCCAGGGATACTTTATTAAAAATTCATTGAGGGGGAAGCTAGGTGGCACAATGGATGGAGCACTGGTCCTGGAGTCAGGAGGACTTGACTTCAAATTTGACCTCAGACACTTAATAATTACCTAGCCATGTGACCTTAGACAAGTCACTTAACTCTATTCCCATGCCAAAAATAATTCATTGACCCCATATCATAGCTTGGACAATGGGATAGAAGGATTGGGGTGGGGGGATAGATGATTAGTATAGAGGCTACAGATTAATAACTATAAAACATATTTCTCTGTCCAATATTTTCCCTACTTCACTCCTATACCTTTCCTTCTTGCTCATCCTCTCACAGCAATTTATGTTGTTAACACAGCTGCTGCTGCTAACCCCTTTGGACATAAGTGGCCTCCAACTGCTTTACTCTTTCTTTTCCTTAGCTTCTGCTAACCATACAAATACTCAAATAAATCCTTTTGTTCTTAAATTTTCTTTTAGATCAGAGTCAATCTTTTACAAAATTTTTTTTCATGTACTACTTGAACTTTTAGCTGGCTACATTTTCTCCCAGCATCACTATCTTAGAGACTACTGACTCTTTTCTTGGATTTTATTTCCTATGAACTACTGGGTGTCTCATCTGTTGTTTTCCCTTCATTATAGCTATAATCTATCATATTCAGCTTGAGAAATAAATGCGTTTTTTCCTGTTTTTTTAAAACTTTATTTTACTATTTATTTAAATTTTTTCTCTTTTCATTTCTCTTCCTTTCTTTAGCCCATTGAGAAGACAAGCAATATATCAGTTTACATGTGAAGTTGTGCAACACATATATCCATATTAGCCATGTTGCCAAAAAAAAGCAAGTAAAATAAAATGAGTGAAAAACGTATGCTTCAATCTGCACTCAAAGTTCAATCTGTTCTTTGAGAGATAAATGTTATATCTTTCAGGGATAATTCATACTGTCATTGAATTAAGGTCTACCTTCTGTAAGAAGCCCCTACTGGGAGTCTTTAACTTTAACAATTTCTCTTTTAGATGATCTCAAATTTATCCTGTACATATCGTGTTTATACAACTATTTGGATGTTGTGTCCCTCATTACACTAAGATATCCTTGAGATCGGGGATTTTTTTTTTGGGGGGGGGAGTTCTCTGTTAAATATTGATGGTCACCTAAAAACAAATATAAATTTTGTCTGCATTTCTCTCTTTTATATTGAATATGAATATCTCCATTGTATTGAAGTCACTGGATAGGAAAAGATTCCTGTGCTTTGCTAAGATCTTTAGCATAACCTTTAAGTCACAAAGATCCTGAATTGATAGGGGGGACTACTAACTAGCATTCCTAAGCTAATAGAATGTCTGAGATCCAGCTTTATCCTAAATTGAGGGTAGTTCCCTTGGTGAACAAGCATGAAAGTGGTTTTATCAGATCCCACCTTCTGATAGTGAAATTGTTTAAGAATTCCTCCACAAAACTCCATTTTTGGATCTAGTTTTCTAACTGGATCCCCACACATGCATGTATAATCTATGAACTTAGAGAAATCTAATGAACATAAATGTTAACCTAAGAACCTTGGTTCTTTCTTGAAATCAAACTCTGGAAGCTAACATTTGTCCCTTAGAAGAAACTCTGGAAGTTAACACCATGTTTAGTTCAATCTTTTATTAAGACCAAGCTTATGAAGGTCATCAATATCCAGCATTGAGTATAGTTCCTGGCACATAATAAGTACTTAATTGACTTTACTTGGCCCATAGTGCTCCATCAGGTGGCTGTTCAATAGCAGTTGCCAGACAGGACCAAGCAGACCACTTGGTTGAAAGATTCTTTTTGGTGACACTCAAGGATGAAGAAGAAGAAAAGAGAGAAGGCTTGTCTCTTTTGACACACTCATTCTAGCTCCAAATCCCTTCCCCTTCATAAAGTACTCTATGTCACCTTAAGAAGGTGGTTTCTGTTCTGTTCAGTCCTTTCAACTTCTACTATTCCTTGGGAGGTGTGTATAAGGTGTTCCAAGAGGAGTAGTACCTATGGTATAGAGGGCTTGCCAAGCTCTTTTCAGGGCTGCTCATCCACCTTTGGTATTCAACTAATCATTGGATTCTTACCTGTGACTCCCTGAAGCTATGACAGGAGCAGGGCCACACCCTAGTAAAACTAGTAAAACTAGTCAAACTTAGCTTGGCAAATGAACTAAACCAGCGGAATGGATATATAAGAACCATTTGTTCCAACAGACATGAAGGTGACTGAAGCAGGTGCTATGGAGCACTTAAAGCTTAGCCAGACATTGAAGACCCTAAGGTCACCCATTGCATCCTAGGTCATTCCTGACTTTAGGCTTGCAACTGGACTTTGATTGACTTTGAAAGAGTGAGGCTGAAGACTGTGACACTCTACCTCACTTCAATCAAATTTTCACACAAGTTAGAACATTATCTCATGATTTCATTCACTAGTCCTCTTTGAAATGGAAGGATCAGAACCACCACTCCTTAGGGAATCCCATTCAGTTGAGCATCTGGGGATAAGGTGTGAATTCAGTCTGTGCCCAGGAGGCACTTCATTTCCAGCTGGCCTCTTCAAAGGTAATTAAGGTATTCCTGGCTCCTACACTTTCTAGGATGAGGAGTATCTATTTGAATTCGGAAGACCTTTTTCTTTTCAATGTCTAATTCAGCAAGTAATGTGATATAGCTGATACATGCACAGTCATGTTAACATGTATCCATATCATGCTGTAAAGGAAGAATCAGAACAAAAAGGAAAACCACAAGATTTCTTGCTGAAATCTTACTGGGAGGCAATCCTATACCTTTCCCATCTAGCTTTTTTCTTTTCAAAATCTTAGTTAATTAATGAAATTTCCCAGTTATATGTAAAGATAATTTATTCATCTTTGTAAAGTTTTCTACCTTCCATCCTTTCCTTACCCTGTTCTAAGATAGCAAGTGTGGGAAAGAATCAAGTGTTTTGTTTCCACAAGAATGAGAGAGGGTATTGCCAGAATCTCACAGATGTCTGTGAGGATAATACATCACAAAAAACAGGATGTCTGATCTTTGTGTGCCAGCCTGATTACAGGAAGGGGAAAGTTAGACAAAAGGAAAGGTGATTAAAGAAATAACTTTAGGGGCGGCTAGGTGGCATAGTGTAGAAAGCACTGGCCTTGGAGTCAGGAGTACCTGGGTTCAAATCAGATCTCAGACACTTAATAATTACCTAGCTATGACTTAACCCCATTTGCCTTGCAAAAACCTAAAAAATAAAAACAAATAACTTTGCAGAGGTTGAATGAGGGTCTGTGTTATTATTCTTTGCACCTCCTCAAGGAGGTTGCTGTTTATCCCACTATGTTCAATATAATGAGCAGGGTGGAGAAAACATAAGGTGGTGATTGTATCAATTAGATTGTGACCCTGGCCAATGACTGGCAAAAGGAGGAACAAGCCTTTCAAATTATATATAAGACCCAGCCTTGCCATGATTCAGCACCCCTCTTTCCTTGATAGAGGTGGTCCTTTTGTTAAGATGTCTTAATAAAAGTCATTTTAATTACTCTTGACAAAGTATTTATGAGCCATTGATAACAGCAAGTAATGTGATATAGCTGATACATGCACAATCATGTCAAACATATATCCATATAATGCTGTAAAGGAAGAATCAGAACAAAAAGGAAAAACCACAAGGAGAAAAAAAAACAAAAAAATGCATAAAAGAGTGAAATATGCTTTAATTTGTATTCAGACTCAATAGTTCTTACTGTGAATGTGGATGGAATTTTCCATCACAAGTCTTAGAATTGTCTTAGACTCACTGCATTGCTGAGAAGAACTAGATTTGTCAGATTTATTGGCATACAGTTGGGCCAAATAACTCCAAATTAATACTTTAATTTCTTCTTCATTGGTGGTGAACTTATTCTTTTCATTTTTGATTCTAGAAATTTGGTTTTCTTTCTAAAAAAAAATTCATTTATTTTATTATTTTTATAAAAACAAATATTAGTTCTATTTACTAGTTCAATAATTTTCTTACATTCAGTTTTATTAATTTTGCCTTTGATTTTTTAGGATTTCTAATTTGGTATTTAATTGATGATTTTTAATGTTTTTTTTATTTTTCTAGTTAAAATGCTCAATCAATCCCCTAATTCCCTATTTTATTCACATAAGCATTTAGAGAGAGAAAATTTCATCTAAGAACTGCTTTGACTACATCCCATAAATTTTGAATTGTTTTATCATTATTGTCATTTCTTGGTTGAAATTATTGGTTGTTTCTATAATTTGTTGTTTGACCCACTTATACTTTAGGTTTAGGTTATTTAGCTTTCAATTAATTTTTAGCTTAACTTTCTGTGGTTTATTATTGCATCATGGTCTGAGAAAGATCCATTGAATATTTCTGCCTTTCTACATTTTATTGTGAGGTTTTTATGCCCTAATACATGATTAATTTTTGTGTAGGTACCATATATTACTTGCTATCCCCATTCTATTTTCTCTAGAGGGCTATCATATCTATCTTTTCTAAAATTCTTCTCAACTTCTTTCTTGTTTATTTGGTGGTTAGATTTATCCAATTCTGAGAAATAGAAGTTCAGGTCCCCCCAAGTATAATTTTGCTGTCTATTTGTTCCTGTAGCTCACTTAACTTTTTCTCTAGGAACCTGGATGCTGTATCACTTGGTACATATATGTTTAGTATTGATAGTAATTCATTCTATAGTATTTTTTTTTAGCAAGATGTAGTTTCCTTCCTTATCACTTTTCATTAAATCTATTTTTGCTTTTGTTTTGTCTGAGATCAAAATTGCTACCCTTTTTTTACTTCAGCTGAAGCATAATATATTCAGCTCCAAACTTTTACCTTTATTTTGTGTGTATCTCTGTTTCAAATGTGTTTGTTGTAAACAACACCTTATAGGATTCTGGTTTTTAATCTACTCTGCTATCTGCTTGCATTTTATGGAAAAGTTCATCCCATTCACATCCACAGGCTATGATTACTAACTCTGTATTTCCCTCCATCCTATTTTCCTCGATTTATATTTTTCTCTCTCACCTTTTATCCTCTTGTTCCTTACCAGTATTTTGCTTTTAACCAGCACTTTCCTCTCAGTCCTCCCTTCTATCAATTCCCCCATCTTTTTTCCCCCCTTTCCCCTCCTATTTCTGACCTTCTATCAGTTCTTCTTTTTCTTTTCTTTGCCTTTACCCCTCCTGCTTTCCCATAAATTCAATTGGGAGTCTTTGTTATTCCCTCTTTATCTGTTGAGAGTAAGATTCAATCAGTGCTCACTCTCTCCCTTCTTTTTATCTTTTATAAATAGGTCCTTTGTACCTCTAGATGTGATCTGCTTTACCCTATGTTGCTTCTCCCTTCTTCCTCCAGTATAATCATTTTAATATAATAATATTTTATACCCATACCCTCTATCTAAGTACACTCCTAATTGTCCTAATAAAAATACAGTTCTCAAGAGTTACACATATTATTTTCTCATGTAGGGATGTAAACAGTTTAATCTTTTGAAATAATATATTCCATTTACCTTTCTATGTATCTCTTCAATCTTATATTTGAAGATAGAATTTTCTGTTCAACTCTGGTATTTTTTGGAGGGGGGAGTTTGAAAGTTCCCAGTTTCATGAAATGCTCATCTTTTCCCCTGAAATACTATGTTCAATTTTGCAGGGATGTTGATTCTTGGTTGTAAACAAGATCCTTTACCTCCTGAATATTATATTCCAAGCCCTGCAATCTTTTCAGGTTCACCTGGCTGTGATTCCTTGACATATTAATAATTTCTTTCTGGATTCTTGCAATATTTTCTTCTTGAGCTAACAAGACTGGAATTTGACTACAATATTCTTTGGAGTTTTTATTTTGGGATCTCTTTCAGGAGGTGATTTTGGATTCTTTTTTTTAAGTTTATTTTTTCTTTATTTATCCATTTTCCCAACTACATATAATAGTAGTTTTCAAAATTTTTTTTATATTTTTCTCTCTACCTTCCTTCCCCCTCCCTTCCCCTGACAGAAAGCAATGCATTTTGGTTCCATATCTATGACCAAACTAAGCATAGATCCATATTAATCATATTGTGAAAGAAGAATCATATTCAAATGGAAGAAAAAATTAGAGAGAAAAAAGTACATAATTCATAAGACAATTTTTTAAAAAATTGAGGATAGTCAATTTTGGTTTGAATTTAAATTCCACAGTTCCTTCTCTGGATATGGATGGTAGTCTCCATCACAAGTCTTTTTTTAGCTTAGCTTTTTTTAGTATTGTCTTCGTCTATTGTGCTGCAGAAATGATCAAGTCCATCATAGTTGATCACCACTCCATGTTGCTGCATGTTCATATGGTTCTGCTCACTTCACTCAGCACATCTTTCCATGCTATTCTGAAGTTCTGTTCCTCATGTTTTTTTATAAAACAATAGTGTTCCATCACATTCATATGCCACAATTTGTTCAGTCATTCCTCAATTGATGGACATCTTCAATTTCCAATTCTTTGCTACTTTGAAAAGAGCTGTTATAAATATTTTTATACATGTGGGGTTTTTTACCATTTTGTGATCTCTTTGGGATAGAGACTTAGTAGTGGTATTGCTGGGTCAAAGGGTATACATAGTTTTATTGCCCTTTGGGCATAATTCCAAATTGCTTTCCAGAAAAATTGAATCAGTTCACAGCTCCTCTTGGTGGATTCTTTAAAAAACTATTTTATCCTTTCATTCTAGGATAATAGGGCAGTTTTCTTTGATAATTTCCTGAAAGATATTGTTCAGACTCTTGTTTTGATCATGACTTTCAGGTAGTTCAATTATTCATTTTTTTTTAGGTTTTTCGCAAGACAAATGGGGTTAAGTGGTTTGCCCAAGGCCACAGGACTAAGTAATTATTAAGTGTATGAGGCCGGATTTGAACCCAGGTACTCCTGACTCCAGGGCTGGTGCTCTATCCACTGTGCTATCTAGCCACCCCCAGTCCAATTATTCTTAAATTATCTCTTCTGGATCTATAATCTAGGTTGGTTGCTATTCCTATGAGATATTATGTATTTCCTAATATTTTTCCAGTTTTTTAATTTTGTTTGATAGATTCTTTTTTTAATGGAATTTTTATTTTATTTTCCAGTTACATGCAGTGTCAGTTTTTCAACATTCATACATTTACAAATTTATGAGTTCCATATTTTTCTATCTGTCCATCTTTCCCTCCCCCCCTCCCCTTGGTGGTAAAAAGTCTGATAATATTTGTACATATACATTCCTGTTTAACATATTTACATATTAGTCATTTTGTGAAAGAGGAATTGGAACTAAGGGGATAGAACAAAACTAGGAGAAAGGAAGGAAAAACATAAGAGAAGTTTTTAAAAGTGAATATATTATTTATTTTACTGGTAAAATACAATCACTTAGTTTAGTTAATCTGATTTTAAAAAAAAAGAAGCAAACCAAATTACCAGTATCAAAAATTGAAAAGGGTAAACTCATCACTGATTAGGAGGAAATTAAAGTGATAATTTAGAACTATTTTGTCCAACTGTATGCCAATAAATTTGATAATCTAAATAAAAGGGATGAATATTTATAAAAACATAAGCTCCCCAATTTGGAATTATGTCCAAAGAGCAATTTAAAAAGTGCATATCCTTTAATTGAACAATAGCACTACAGGATCTGTATCTAGAAAAGACCATGAAAAAGGGTAAAAATCTAGTAAGCAGCTCTTTCTGTGGTACAAAGAATTGGACATTGAGGAGATGCCTATCAATTGAGGAATGGCTGAACAAACTGTGGTATATGTATGTGAAGGAGCACTATTGTTCTATAAGAAATCATGAGGGGGGGGCGGCTAGGTGGCACAGTGGATAGAGCACTGGCCCTAGAGTCAGGAGTACCTGGATTCAAACCCAGTCTCAGACATTAAATAATTACCTAGCTGTGTGGCCTTGGGCAAGCCACTTAACCCCATTTGCCTTGCGAAAACCTAAAAAAAAAAGAAAAAGAAAAAAGAAATCATGAGGGGCAGGATTTCAGAAAAGCCTGGAAAGAATTGCAGAAATTTATGCAGATGAAAATGAGCAGAATCAGAAGAGCATCATACATACTAACAACATGATAGTAACAACAACATGGGGTGATGATCAACCATGTTGGACTTGATCATTTTAGACTTGTGATGGAAAATACATCTATATCCAGGGAAGGAACTGTAGAGTTTAAATAAAGACCAAAGTTTATTATCTTCAATTTTTAAAAGTTGTCTTATGTATTATGTCATTTTTGTCTCAGCAATACCACTACTAGGTCTCTATCCCAAAGAGACCACAAAACAGGGTAAATCCATTTGGATTTGATTCCTCTCCCATAACATGATAAATGGATCTAGGTTAGCATGGTTACAAATGTAGAGCAAATATCAGATTGTTTTCTGTTAGGGGGGAGAGAGAAGAGAAGACAGAGAGGGAGAAAAATATAAAATTCAAAAGCTTGTAAAAAAAAAGATTGGTAAAATTACCATTGCATGTATTTGAAAAAACAAATAAATAAATTTTTTAAAATATATAAGCTACCCAGATTAACAGAAGAGAAAATAAAATACTTAAATATCCCCATTTCAGAAAAAGAAATTGAAGAAATCATCAATAAACTTCCTAAGAAAAAAAGATCTCTAGGCCTAGATGACTTTACAAGTGAATTCTACCAAACATTTAAGGAACAATTAATTCCAATTCTATATGAACTATTTTTAAAAAATATCAGAGGGAATTCTGCCAAATTCCTTTTATGGCACCAAGATGGTGCTGATACCTAAACCAGGAAGAGCCAAAACTGGCAAATAAAATTTTAGACCAATCTCCCTAATGAACATTGAAGCAAAAGTCTTAAATAAAACTTTAGCAAAGAGATTATAACAAGTTATTACTGTTGCCAGTTATTAAAGATTTAGAGATCTTAGATAGAAGATTTAAGGCCACTGAAAAAGTGAAGGAATTCCCAGCTCTCTAGGATGTTAAAACTGCTCAAGATTTTATTATGAGGGGCAGCTAGGTGCCACAATGGATAGAGCACTGGCCCTGAAGTCAGAAATACCTGAGTTCAAATTCGGCCTCCAACACTTAATAATTATCTAGCTGTGTGGCCTTGGGCAAGCCACTTAACCCCATTTGCCTTGTAAAAAAAAAATCTAAAAAAAAAGATTTCATTATGGCAAAATATTGTTATAAAATACACTGGCCAAAATTAGTACGAAAAGCAGTAAGCACCCTGAGGACGGGCCAGGTGAAGTCTCAGTAAAAGGAGAGGAGAGAGAGAGAGAGAGAGAGAGAGAGAGAGAGAGAGAGAGAGAGAGAGAGAGAGAGAAAGGGCAAGCAACCATGAGGCTAGGATTACCCAGGCCAACAGAAAGTGCTTCCTGTTAAATACCACTCTCTATGGCAGGCTGGATGGAGGGTGGCCCTTGGGGAATGGTCTTACCTTGGACCAGTTATTTTACATAGTGATCCTTCCTTCCTGTCCCAAGGAGCTCAACCCCCCAAGTTCAACATGTCATTTCCTGTTGTGCCTGCTTCCAAGTCAAAGTCAATTGAAGGGGAAAATGGGGACAAGATAGGCAGGACACAATCAACAGGGGGTCAGTTTTCATCTCAAGAGTGGGGAACCTCCTCCCATTCAACAAGATTTAAGAGCATTAAAGCTACATTCATAATACTCTACACCATCTCCCTGCATAGGAGAATACACCATGATCAGGTAGGATTTAAACCAGGTAAATAGGGAGGAAAACAATCAACATTAATGGACCATACCAATAGAAAAACTAACAGGAATCATATGATAATCTCAATGAATCCTGAAAATACAACTTCCATTCCCATTAAAAACATTTGCCCAAGGTCACACAACTATTAAGTGTCAAATGTCTGAGTAGATTAGAACTCCTGAACTCTTGACTCCAAAGCCAGTGCTCTTATCCACTATAGCAGCTAACTTAGGGAGGAAATAATGGAAACAAGATGAAAGTTACTTTTGTTAAAAGGTTTTATATCACTTTAAACCAATTTCCTTAGGAAAGCCCTTTTGTCTTTGACAACTTTTTAAGGAACATTTCCTGGTAATCTGAAAAAAGTACTATATTATTTCTTAATATACACTGTTTTATTAAAAAGTTATTTTTTTAAAAACTGTTTACACATTGTGAAGTTGTGATCTGCTATAGAAACTGAAAGCTACCTGATTCCTTTTCATATTTCAATCAAACTTAACCTCAATGGGTACAAAAATCATTCTCATAAATCTTTTACATAGATAGGAAACGTAACATTTGAATCAGTAGTTGCTTATGCTTTCTCAGTTGCATTTTTTATTTTTATTTTTATTTTTTTAGGTTTTTGCAAGGCAAATGGGGTTAAGTGGCTTGCCCAAGGCCACACAGCTGGGCAATTATTAAGTGTGTGAGACTGGATTTGAACCCAGGTACTCCTGACTCCAGGGCCAGTGCTTTATCCACTATGCCACCTAGCTGCCCCTTCAGTTGCATTTTTTAAATGAGAATTTTTGAATTCTGAATTTCATCAGCTACAAAAAAGAGAGCATTTCCACAAAGTAGAAAAGAAAAAGAGGTATCTATGAGGTTATAAATCTCTTACCTTCATTTTATTTTTTAAAAATTACACATGTAAAGGGGCAGCTAGGTGGCATAGTGGATAAAGCACCGGCCCTGGAGTCAGGAGTACCTTGGGTTCAAATGCGACCTCAGACACTTAATAATTACCCAGCTGTGTGGCCTTGGGCAAGCCACTTAACCCCATTTGCCTTATAAAAACCTAAAAAAAAATTACATATGTATGTGTAAAGCTGTCCTCTCTTCTTCCTTCTCTTCCACCACCACTGAAGATGGGAGAAAATGCAATTTTGGGAAAGGGGGCTCAATGATCAGATCATTTTGTGAAGAATTCACCAAAATGACTCAGGATGGTAAGAAAGGCTTAGATTTTCATTCACAAGTTGCTCAAATGGTTTACAAATTACTATAGGAAGTTCTCTGGTCAGGTTTTTGGAGAAGCAGCAAGGTAATGAGGTTTTTTTTAGATTTTTCAAGGCAATAGGGTTAAGTAGTTTGCTCAAGGCCACAAGGCTAGGTAATTATTAAGTGTCTGAGGTCGCAGTTGAACCCAGGTACTCCTGACTCCAGGGCTGGTGCTCTATCCACTGCACCACCTAGACACCCCAAGGTAATGAGTTTCAATAGAAGTAATAAGAGAGTGTGGGAGTTTGGGGAATCATGTTTCCCCAGATTGTGCTAGCTTCATAGCAAGAAAAACACCATAAATAGTGAACAAGATAAGCAGTAGAGAAGGGTGAAGAGGTAGGAGAGTTTAGGGGATGAAGCTCCCCTGGGTGTGGAGATGTAAATTGCTTTCCAAAGAAAGGGGAGCAACTCAACTGAGGAGTGAGCTGAGCTTTTAAGGAGGTCATAGGATAGGCGGGGGAGATATGTTGATGAGGGGCAATAGCTAAAAGAGCAGAGATTCTGCTAATGAGGAATGGTAACTCAAAGATTTAATCCCTTCTGGCTAAGACAGATATCTATTGTTTTATTGATAGAGGCCTGTCTTTTGCTTGGGAAGGGCAAGGTACTTTACTAAAAGTTCTTTGACCTCTCTCATAGTTTGGACTATGGATGGGGGTGGGGATGGGAAGTTACATGGTCAGTATATAGGGTACAGATTAATAACTACAAAATATATATCTCTGTCCAATATTTCCCTACTTCACCAGGACTGTTCAACCTGGAACTTGCTGAGTTCTCTCCAGTGACTCCCATCTACTAGAGACTTGACCTTTTTTTTAGGTTTTTAGAAGGCAATGGGGTTAAGTGGCTTGCCCAAGGCCACACAGCTAGGTAATTATTAAGTGTCTGAGGTCAGATTTGAACCCAGGTACTCCTAACTTCAGGGCTGGTGCTTTATCCACTGCACCACCTAGTCGCCCCGAGACTTGACTCTTTTACCAAATTTCAAGGCTTGGGCCTGGGGAGTGGAGAGTGTTGTTTAAGTTTTCTGTTCAGGTGTTGATCTTGATGGGCCAAGCCAACCTTGGAGCTGGGATTGCAATCTGAATGATAAACTCCCAGGGGGCATTTTTAGACCTAGAACTTCAACTGTGCTCTACAAGAAATAAAGTAAAATATGAATTAATTCTTTTCTCTTACTCAGACACTAAAGTGTTGGTGGTCTGGATGTGGAGAAAAGCATTATGCCTCCCAGGTATAAGGGAGGAGTTAATTTGTTTATTTTACTTTTTCAAGTAAATATTCCTTTGCAAAAAGTTTCTATTGCAGAATTAAAAATATCCCTTGTAACAAACAAAGGGAATCATGCAAAAAAAAAATCTTCACTTTAGTCATGTCAAAAAATGTGCAAATTTCTTCTTGTACTTTTGAAATCAGAATGGCTCAGAGAGAGGCTTGCTAGAATTGATGGAGGTTCTTTTTATCAGTGAAAAAAATAACAAGGCTGGGGGCCACTAGGTGGCGAAGAGGAAAGAGCCCTGGAGTCAGGAGTACCCGAGTTCAAATGTGACCTCAGATACTTAATAATTACCTAGCCCTGTGGCCTTGGACAAGCCACTTAACCCTATTTGCCTTGCAAAAAAAAAAACCCTCAAAAAAAAATAACAAGGCTGTCTGACTCAGGAGGGTAGGAAAAGGCTTACATTTTAAATCACAAGTTACTATAAAAAGTTACAAGTGACAAGATACAAAGTTCTTTAGGAAGGCAATAGGGTAAAGAAAGTGAGTTAAGAAGATAATAAAGTGAGAGAAAGAGTAAAAGCAGTTGGAAATCACAGATCCTCCTAATGTGGATTTGCTGTAGCAGCAGTCACATCAAAGACAGAAGCTGCCATGAAAGTGTGAGTACTAAGAAAAGACGTAGTAGCATGTGAGGTTACCTGGGAGATCACACTTCCTAAGAGTGGACTAGTTTCTCCAGAAAAACAAGCCCTCAGGGAATAAGTAGTAAAGAGGGGCATGGGGGCATGAGAGGCTATCTGAGAAATCACACTCCCCCATAGAGACTAGCCTTCCAAAGGAAGCTAAACAAATCAACTTTAGAATGAGTGAACTTTTAAAAGGGCAGGAAGATGAGGTCATTAGGTACAAGTGGATTAAGGCAGTAACTCAGAGACAGAGATGAAGTAATTAGAGATATGTAGATGAGGGGTGATAGGTCAAAGATATAATTCCTTTAGGGCTAAAGCAAGGATCCACTGTTTTGTGATAGGGGATTGTTTTGTGCCAGGGGGCAGGGATTTACCTGGAGACCTTGCCAGGGAAGGGCAAGGTACTTTAGTAAAATTCATTGGCCTCATCTTGAAGCCTAGCATAGGAAAAGACTATGTTGGACTTGAAGGTCACACCCTTTGGGACTGGAAAGACTAGTACATCTAATGCCACCCATATACAATGAGTACTGCCTTAAGGTCATTCCTTAAGGGGCTGCCCCTGTAGTATACTATTGGAGAATACCTGAAACTAGGTGCTAAACTACTCCCCAAGGACTACCGTTGTCCAACCTTCTATGGAAATGTATTTAAGCAAGGTTTCTCTTTGTCTCCCTTCTCTCTTTCCTCTCTCCTTAATGAAAGATGGCCACTTTCTCTCTCTAAACTAGAACCCTGTGCTTCTAACTTATGCTGCTGGAGCACTATGGCCTCTGTTGCATGTGGCTGGACTCTCTGGAGTTTCGGCCCAATCATCTCTTATGGCTGCTTTCCTTTCTCTCTTACCCTTCGGAACTCTCATCTAGATGTTGTTACTTGCCCTGTCTGCCAGCAATTTTCTATCTCTCCAAGAAAAAGTTTTAATCTGTGAATTTTGTAGGCTTATGAAATAAAAATCTTGAGCTACCCATGAGTTTTTCACTTCAAGGACTTTCATCTTTATGATTGCACCACCAGTTTCTTCCATATCAATCTGATAGCTTGAACAATGGAATGGGGCAGGGAGGGTTGGGGAACATGGTCAATTCAGAAGGAACAGATTAATTATAGGACAGATATACTGTATAGAATATAATTAATTATAGATAATTATAGAATTAATTATACAATTCTATAAAAATATAGAAATATTTCTCTTAACATTTCCTCTATTTCACTTTGAGGCTATGATTTTAGTCATTAATTAGATATCATGCTTCATTATCAGTCCTCAAATTGTTGGTTATTGCATTGATCAAAGTTTTTAAATAATTAAAAATAAGAGTTGTTTTTCTTCATGTTGTTATCACTACATAAATTGTTTTCCTGGTTCTGCTTGCTTCCCTTTGTACCAGTTCATATAAGACTGCCCAGGACTCTTTGAAACTGTTCCTTTTGTCATATCTTATTTTAGTTATTTAAAAAATGCATCATCAATCATCTTTTCCACTTTTTTGAAATCTTTCCCTCTTTTACAGTCATATTGAAAAATCAATTCTTGAGTGCTTTCAAAATTGTTTTGCCTGAAATACTGATTTCTTCTATTTGATTTCTGACCTGATTTTTTCCTTAATTTTTTTTTTTAGGTTTTTGCAAGGCAAACGTGGGTTAAGTGGCTTGCCCAAGGCCACACAGCTAGGTCATTATTAAGTGTCTGAGATCGGATTTGAACCCAGGTACTCCTGACTCCAGGGCTGGTGCTTTATCCACCTAGCTGCCCCTTTGTTTCTCTATTTTCAACATAAATAAGCCTGCATCACTATAGAAAAAATGGTAGATCTGTTCTATTGTCCTCCTTTCATACTAACCTATAAATGCTCACCTTTAAAACCTGAAAATGTGGACATTATAGTTTCCAAGATCTTGCAAGTAAGATGACCCTGCTTGATTGGGTATGGCATCAAGGTCAATATAAGCTATTTCCAAGAGTGTTTCACCTCTCATTCACGCTTTTTTGTGGGTGACATAACCACTGATCCTCCTCCATAATGCTTTGAAAATGACATTTTTTTTTAGGATTTTGCAAGGCAAACGGGTTAAGTGGCTTGCCCAAGGCCACACAGCTAGGTCATTACTAAGTGTCTGAGGCTGGATTTGAATCCAGGTACTCCTGACTCCAGGGATGGTGCTCTATCCATTGCGCCACCTAGCTTCCCCAAATGATGTTATATTCTAAATCAATATTGTTCACAGTGTTAGAAGAGATGCAAAGTCTCCCTAGTCCTCTGGCTTTAAATAGGAATCCCCTTTAACAATATACCAAATGGTCATTCAGCTTTGTTTGTATGAACTTTTTGTTGTGAGCCTTTGTTATTTTTGTCTTTTTTAGGCCCAAAGAAAGACATTATATTGCCATTTTAAGTATCCAACTAGGGAGTTTCATTTTGTTAAAGGAGAATTTGTTCGCTTTCTATGAAGAATTTAGGACTCCTACCCCAGAGTGGAGTTGCAAAAGAAAACACAGATTTATTAAAAAGTCATTACAACACAAAAGAAAGTGAGAGATAATTAAGAGTTCCACATGGTTTTGAGCATAGCAATTCAACGAGGCAGGCCAACTGATTTAACTTGAGCATTAGGAGTTTATAGACCATACTTTTTTTTAACATTTTTACTTATTTAAGACAATGGGGTTAAGTGACTTGCCCAAGGTCACACAGCTAGGCAATTATTAAGTGTCTGAGGCTGGATTTGAACTCAGGTCCTTCTGACTCCAGGGCTCATGGAGACCATAAAATTAAGAGAGAGTTAAAGTTCATCATATTAAAATACATAGGATTATGAAATAAAATACTTTAAAGGCCACGAGGTTTTGAGCTCAGCAGCATCACCAGGCAGGCCAATTAGAAGTCAGAGAGGTAAGGCACTAAGAGGAAATGAGAAATACTCCAGTTCCTCCTTAAAGAACCCTTCAGGATCCATGGGAGAGTGGCATTTTGGGCTGTAGGAGGTATGGCTGTAGGATGAGCCCTACTTTGTTTAAAGTGACATTTATGGGGGTGGCAATCTAGCATTGAACTTGACCTACTGGTGAGCACAAGGCCAGGGTCAAAGTAAAGTTCAAATGCAAAAAGAGATTACAAAATTTGTTTCCATTTACAGTATTTCTCTATGCCCATAATCCCCTACATCAATTTGATGAGCAAAATCTTTGAATCTGCCACAAATCATAATGTATTTGAATTACTAACTGAGATTTTCCAATCCCTCTTTGATACATGGGCACAAGGGTAGCTCTTTTTCAGAGGCTATAGTAGTGGTGTCAAACTCAAATAGAAACAAATCCTAGGCTACACAATGACTTAGAAAATCACAAATTAACATTATCTATGTTGTACTGAATTTTTATTTATTTTAAGGATTTTCCAGTTACATTTTAATCTGATTCAGCAGTATGAAACCTATGAACAATGAGTCTGATACCCTTGAGCTACAATATTTCTCAGGTCAATAAAAAGTTCTCAAGTTCTTTAAACATCTAAATGATTCCCTCCATCACCATGTCCTCTATTTTTACCTGGGTTAGTATTAAATTTAAGGGATAGAATGAAATAGTAATCTATATATTAAACACATAAAATTTGCTATTTACAGATGAAAGAATCCTTACCCCATGTAATATTATACTTTCTCAGGTTACTTCCCAAAGCATCCATAGATTCAAAGGCTATGCTATGATCATATTGTTTATTGTACATAGAATAAAATAAAAAGGAAACTAAAACTAAGCACTGCAAGTTGAAGATAGTCATCATCAGCTATCTCATCTTCTACTGTGGAAATGATTCTTTGAACTCAAAAGTTAGACTTTACATTTTTCCATGTTAAATTTCATCTTACTAGAGTTGACTTCAAGGGATTTTTTGGATCCTCTCTGTATCATCTATTTTGTTGTCTACACCTCCTAGTTTTGTGTCATTTTCAAGTCTGATAAACTGCATCAGATCACCTTCTCTTGACAAGGAGTTCAAGTCTTGCTAATTGACAAAGTTTATGAGTTCTTTCAGCTTTTCAAAGGGTAGCAAAGATTTTATAGCAGTCAATCAGCAATCATATATTAAGCATTTCCTATATGTTAAATGGGGGACCTAGGTGGTACAGTCAATAGAACACTGGACTAAGAACCAAAAGACTTTTTCATGTCAAATCTCATCTTTTTCATGTCAAATCTGAGACTTACCTGAGTGATCCTATGCAAGTCATTTAACCTGTTTGCCTGAATTCCTTATCTATAAAAAGAGCTGGAGAAGGAAATGTCAAATTGCATCAGTATCTCTGCCAAGAAAATACCAAATGTGGTCACCAAGTGTCAGATGTGATGGACATCAACAATAATCCCTCTCCACAATTGATTTCAAGGGAGGGGAATAAGGTTGACAGGCATTTTCTTCCTCTAAGTCAAGTGCAATTTAAGAATGAAAGAATAAGGAAATAGAGAAAAGAACCAGAAAGGGCAGATCTTTAATTGGATTGGTAAAGCTCACCGAAGTCAGCGACACAGAAGTGAGATAGCCTTGGGGGATGGATTCCAAAGAACTGGGAAACTCCTCCCTCCATGGTGAAGAAACTACATTGTAGCAAAATACCAGCAGGTGGCAGCAGAGAGTAGCTTCAGTAGAAAGAAGCTTCATTTTCACTGCGTACCCAGCAGGTGGCAGCAGAGAGCAGCAACTCAGTAGAACCTTTAGGGGGAATTGGAAAATTGTAGAGAACTTCTCAAACTTCTCAGTGGAGCAACCTAGCTGAGAACCTCGCAGAGGACACCAGCAGCTCTGCAGCATTAGAGACAAGAGATTCCTGATCTATCCATGTTCCTTGGGCACATGTGCTTCTTTTAAATGTGCCCCTCCACATGGGTTCTCATATTATTTTCTGCAAACTTCTGCATATTTTCTTTTTTTTCTTTTTTTTCCTGCAAGGGAATGGGCTTAAGTGGCTTGCCCAAGGCCATACAGCTAGGTAATTATTAAGTGTCTGAAGCTGGATTTGAACTCAGGTACTCCTGACTCCAGGGCTGGTGCTCTATCCACTGGGCAACTTAGCTGTCCCATCTGCATATTTTCTGATCACATAGTATTGTCTGCATAAATCTATTTCCCTCTTCTCAACAGAGAAATAAATCATGGAAATGTGTCCCTATGTCAAGTCAGCAAACATTTAAAAAGCACCTACTATGTTAGCAAACAAGAATTTTAAAAGCACCTCCTATGGGCCAGGCACTCTGATAAATCCTGAGATTACAAATTCTGGCAGAAAAGAAGACAACCTCTGCCTTTAAGGAGGTTCCATTCAAATGGGCTAAAGATAACACATAAAAGGGGATGGGACAGAAAAAGAACACCCTCTTTGAAGGGGAATTGTAGAGAAAGTGCTGTGGAGATTAGTCAGCAATTCATCCTGGAAAGGGATAAAGACTTGATTGGTAAGATATTCTTAGACTAGAGGTGCTACTGTGTTATTGGGAAATAATTCTTGTCACTTATATTTCTCTGCTCTCACATTAAATATCTTTTGCTTTGAACAAATGTATCCTTTGTGTGGACTAGGAAAAGAAATAAGTCCAAACTTGCTCATGGAGTACAAATGCTATCAGCCCCCTCTAAACTTCAATATTTGGGTAAACCATCCATAATTATGGTTTTGCAGAAGAGGAAAAGATCATTTCAGGTTTGGTGATTGGAGAATGTTTCCTGGAACAGTAAAATCAATAAAAACCTATAAAGCACCTACTATGTACCGGTTTCTTTGCCAAGCACTGGGGAATAAAAAAAGGGCAAAGATTGGCCCTGCTCTCAAGAAACTTACTATCTAATGGGGTAGGCAATGTGTGAAATGAGTCAATGCAGAATCATTTGGAATTGACTTCATTTTTTTAACCTTGCTTGATTGGGCTAATATGTGGCCAGTCTGCAGGAAGGACTCAGAGGAGGGCGGTTCTACAGGATGCTTGCGTTTCCTTAGTCCTAATCCTATCTCCTCATATGAGTATAGAATAGCAGCTAATTTACCAGGCATGTTCACTAACCTGTCTTTTTATTTGAAATGTGAACTGATTGATTGTGGTTTGTCTTTCATTTTTGAGGAGGATTAATGATCACAGGGTGATGTCTTGACTTGTTTGAATTGAATTTCAGTGAGGCAGAGTTGCACAGTCATTAGTTTCACTCTTTCTTTTAAAGCTCTTTGGGGGCAGCTAGGTGGTACAGTGGATAGAACACTGGCCCTGTAGTCAGGAGGATTTAAGTTCAAATTCTGCACTTTATAATTGCCTAGCTGTGTGACCTTGGGCAAGTCATTTAACCCCATTGCCTTAAATAAAATTGAAAAAAATTTAAAGCTCTTTAAAGACTAGTGGCAAGACTAAAGTTAAGAGGACTGGCAATGCAGTGATGCAGTGTATGACCTTGGCATCTTTGAGATCTGAGCAAACTCTAAGAGCTCCACAGTGCCTTGCTTCAATCACCTTTATGGCCATTGGAACAAATTGTTCTCATCCACTCATTCTGTTGGGAGGGAAGTCTTTACACGCTTGAGGTAGACATCCCCCTAACTCATAGACAGATTTGAGACCTGTCAATCTCCCCCAATCTGGTTTATCCTGTTTGTTGAGGTGGATTTTACCAGAATGTGACTAATGTCCATGCTCCAGCTTCTCATAGTCCTAGGTAAGAGTTGAATGGCAGGCAGACACCAAAGATGGAGAAGCAATCCTAAGAAAAGCTCAGTAGTTCTCAAACCAGAGGTACTAGTCCTCCTTGATTGCCCAATTTCAATAATCAGGGAGGAGCTGAGACATAATGACCCACTTCCTTTTGCAGCTGTGTGCCTCTCAGGACTTTGTCACTCACATTATTAAAACTTGTCTTTAAAAGTAGCTGGAGGGTTGAGGCCCTAGCTGATTCCCTCTCAGTCATCCCACCAAACTCTTCAGCCTTGATATTTAAAAAAATTAATATTTTATTTTATTTTTCCAATTTCATGCTATGGTAGTTTTTCAACTTTTATCCATTTGTGAATTTATATGTTACACAATTTTCTACCATTCTCTTTTCCCTTCCTCCTGCCCTTGGTGGCAAACAGTCTGGTAAAAAGTTGTGCATGTACATTTGTATTTAGCATATTTTCATATTAGTCATTTTATATAAGAGAAATTAGGACTAAGGGAAAAGAAAGAAAACCATGAAATAGGAAGAAAAAACAAGAGATTTTTAAAAAGTGAACATGGTATACATTCAAATTCTGTGGTATGTTTTTTCCTCCTCTTAATGTGGATGACATTATCTTTAAAAAGTCCCTTAGGATTGTGTTTGCTCTTTGAACTGCATAGTTGATCATCTCACAATGTTGTAATTCTCTCTTGGTTGTGGTCCCTTTGCTCGGCACAGTTCATGTAATTCTTTCCATGCTTCTCTAGAGTCTGACTACTCAAGGTTTATTATAGAACAAGAGTACTCCATAACATTCATATACTAACTCTTGTTCAATCATTCCTAATTGTTGGACATCCCCTCAATTTCCAATTCATTGCCTTGGTATTTTTAAAATTAACTCTTTTTGGGGTTTTTTTGGCAAGGCAATGGGGTTAAGTGACTTGCCCAAGGTCACACAGCTAGGTAATTATTAATTGTCTGAGGCCAGATTTGAACTGAGGTCCTCCTGACTCCAGGGTTGGTGCTCTATCCACTGGGCCACCTAGCTGCCCCCAAATTAACTCTTTTTAAGTGTCTCTTTTTGCCTCTTTTGACAAGGTGAAGGCCCAAACAGAATTTTCCTTTTAACAACAATGTGAAAACAATTATAGACCAACAAGCTATATACAGGATAAATGTAAAATAATTTCAGAGGGAAGGCATTTAAGCAGGATATTAGGAATATTATTTGTGTCTATTAACTAAACCAATTTCTATTTTAAAGCGAATAAGTTGAAGTTCAGGGCTACAGTGGAAAAAACATGAGTTTAGTTGTGGCTTCATTGGCAGGCTCCCAGATTGTCTTCTGTGAGAGGCAAATAAATAAGGAGTTGGCAGAGCTATTTTTCTCTTATGTCCCAAAGCAAGAAAAAAACACCATTTCAGGGGACATTTCATCATTTTAAATGTCAAAGCTCTCTATATTATTTGTAAATGGACCATGACAAAAATAATGGCAGCTTGTGTGCTAATGATCTGTTGCAGAGGATCAGGGCATAGAGAAATTCTAAGAGGTTGAATAGAACTGCCGACTTTAATCAAGCTATACTTTTTTGTTTTAGGTTTTTGCAAGGCAGTGGGGTTAAGTGGCTTGCCCAAGTCCACAAAGCTGGTAATTAAGTATCTGAGGCTAGATTTGAACTCAGGTACTCCTGACTGCAGGGCCACTGCACCACCTAGACACCCCCAATCTATATTTTAATGTGGGCAGCTAAGTGGCTTAATGAGTGGAGCAGAGTGGAACCTGTGTTCAAATCTGACCTCAGACATTTATTAGTTATGTGATCCTGGGCAAGTCACTTATTCTTATTCTCAATTTTTCTCTTTGTAAAATGGGAATAAACATAGTGCCTATGTCCCCAAGTTTTGATGAGAAAATACAAGAGGTCCCAAAAGGCTTAGTGTAGACTAAAGTTAATAATACTATTTATGTACAGAGCTAACTCTGGATATGTTAAACAGTTTGCAAACAAATAAATATTAGTTATTATTTTGATTAGGTAAATCAGGATACAGTCAAAAGCATGTGTCTTTCAATATCAGTAATCAAATATCTTTTTCCCTCCCCCCCATCATTTATCCTTTATCCCACCTCTACTGCCTGATTAGTCATTTGTACTAGTTTGTATCCTGCTTCCACCTACTACTGCCCTTTGGAGGATCTTCATCTTCAGTTCTTCAAATAGTGCAGAATGCCATGACTTAGAGTCTTATAGCATCATTTAGTCTTAAGGTGAAAGAAATGGACCTTTGTTTCAGTGAGAAGTTTGGGGTCATTAATGTGACACCAAAGTTTCTGAAAGGCCATCCAGCTTTGCCAAACTTCTTCTAGTCAATTCTGGACCCAATACCTTGTCCATTTGCAATGTTCATTGAAGTCATTAGGTGGAAAAGTGGATAGGGTACTGGGCCAAGAGTTAGAAAGATGGGAGTTCAATCCAGCCACAGATGCCCACTAGTCTGTAATGATCAAGCCACTTAACCTCAGTTTACCTCATTTTCCTCATTTGTAAAAGGTGGATAATGATAGCAACTGCTTCCCAGGATTGTTGCAACAATCAAATGAAATAAAAAATGCTTCCATGATCTGGGGCTTGAGGCAATCAGTGAAATGTCATCTGTACCCAGGGGCATGGGGATGGCATCTATCCCTGTTTTATTTGGATTCTATGCTATATCTGCTCCATGAAAATGAACAAACCCCTTTGATGAGCAAACCCTGATATATGTCTCACTTGATTTTAATAATCAAAGTGTTCTCAAATATAGGAAATTCAGGGAAGCCTGGAAGGACTTGCATGAACCGATGCTGAGCGAGATGAGCAGAACCAGAAAAACATTGTACACCCTAACAGCCACATGAGGGTGATGGTCAACCTTAATGGACTTGCTCATTCCATTAGTACAACAATCAGGGACAGTTTTGGGGTATCTGCAATGGAGATGTTCAAACCTCAAACTGTGGAGCTTGAACAAAGACCAAAGACTATTACCTTTAATTTATTTTTTTATTTTATTTTATTTTATTTTATTTTATTTTTAGATTTTTGCAAGGCAATGGGGTTAAGTGGCTTGCCCAAGTCCACAAAGCTAGGTAATTAAGTGTCTGAGGCTGGATTTGAACTCAGGTACTCCTGACTTCAGGGCTAGTGCCACCTAGCTGCCCCTATTACCTTTAATTTTTAAAAAAAGTTATCTCAAAGTGTTCTCAAATATAAGTATTTCTCAACATTTTAGTCATAGTCTGAAAGGGTCTTTGGATCATATCAAACATAATTATCTAATTTTACTATGATGGAAATTTTTTTAGCCAACAAGTGTTTTTTTTTGACTATGTAGCCTAAGGAAGTAAAGAAACTTGCCCAAGATTATGCAAACATGAAGTAGAACAATAAGTTTCAAATTCAGGACCTCTGACTTCTTCAGTGTTCTTTTTACTATATCACACTCCCTCATTTGACTGATGTGCAAACTGGGTCTTAGAGGGATTTTGCTTGAGGTCATACAGCCAATAAGCAGCAGAACTGAGATTCAAGCACAGGTCTTCTGATTTTAAATCCTCTTTTCTTTTCTTTCCACTATATCATGCTGTCTTCTTTTGGAATCCACTTAAAATACTCATCTCATTTTACAGATGAGGAGATTTGGGCCCAGAGAAGGGGAAATAATGCCAATGTCTCACAATGAGTTAGTAGCAGTGCTAAAGCTACTGTTCTGCCTCCCAGGCAAGGAAGGTTCTATCCTTCCACTACTCAGGAAAAAGTTATTGATTTTGAAGTATATAAGTATATCATCTTTGCTTCATCTATGCCAGGGATCATCAAATGATGGCCTATGGGCCAAATTCAGCATACTATCTGCTTTTGGACAGCCTGCACGCTAAGATTGTTTTTTTTTTTACATCTTAAGATGTAGCTTGCAGACCCCTCATCTAAATCACTGATAAAAATGTTGAAAGAACAAGGTCTTTGATAGATCCCTGGTTCACTCCCTCCTGGATGACACTGGCACATTCAGTCCTTGGCTTCATGGTTTCAACTAGCTCTGATGCCAATTAGATATGCTGTCACCTATCTCAAATCTATGAGAGACTATGGAAAATGCCTTACTAAAAAAGCTCCTTTCCTACTATTTTTGTAACCCTATTTTTAAAAAAAGCAATGAGGATCCTATTGATTGTTCCTGATTTGTAAATTGATGTTTGTTTTATGCCTATTGGCACCCCTTGTTGATTATCTCTTTCCTAAGTGCTCCCAGATCATCCTTTTCCTTTTTTTTAATTTATTATTCCTACTTCATGCAAAAATAGTTTTAACATTTATTTTTTTGGTAAGATTTTGAGTTTTACATTTTTCTCTCTCTTCTCACCCCTTGGCAGTGAATGATCTGATATAGGTTATGTATGTATAACTATGTTAAAAATATTTTCATTAGTCATGTTGTGAAAGACAAATCAGAACAAAAGGGAACAAAAAGAAAACCATGAGAGAATAAAAAGAAGAAACAAAAAGGATAAAACAAAAATTTTAAATGAAAATAAAGTATTTTCCATCACAAATCCTTTAGAATTGTCTTTGGTTATTATATTGCTGAAGAGAGCTAAATCCACCATATTTGATTATCACATGTTACTGTTAATGTGTACAATGTTCTTCTGGTTCAGTCCATTTCACTCAGCATCAATTCATTTAAGTCTTTCCAGGCTTTTCTGAACTCCACCCACTCATGATTTCTGTTTTCTTTTTTTTTTTTTTTTGCCAAGGCAATGGGGTTAAGTGACTTGCCCAATTTCATACAGCTAGGTAATTATTAAGTGTCTGAGACCGGATTTGAACTCAGGTCATCCTGACTCCAGTGCTTTATCCATTGTGCTGCCTAGCTGCCCCTCCCTATCATGATTTCTTAGTATTCTATCACATTCACATGCCACAATTTGTTCAAACATTCCCCAGTTGATGAGCATCCCCTCAATTTCTAATTCTTTGCCACTAGAAAGACAGCTGCTATAAATATTTTTGTACATTTGTGTCTTTTTCCCTATTTAATGATCTCTTTGGGATACAAACCTAGTAGTAGTATTGCTGGTCAAAAGGAAAGGAACACAGTTTTATTGTCTTTTGGATGTAGTAACAAATTGCTCTCCAGAATGGTTGGATCAGTTCATTACTCTAGCAACAATACACTAGTGTCCCAGTTTTCCCACATCCTCTCCAATATTTTCCTTCTTTGTAATATTGGCCAATCTAATTGGTGTGACGTGGTACCTCAGAGTTGTTTTAATTTGCATTTCTCTAATCAATAATGATTTAGAACATTTTTTTCAATATGATTATGGATAGTATTAATTTCTTCATCTGAAAACTGTCTATTCATATCCTTTGACTATCAATTGGAGAATGAGATCATCCTTTTCCTAATTTGTCAGGAATAAAAGACAAACCCACAAAATTGAAGGAATCCATCTTTTCCCTTTGAGAATCAGAAGCTATATTCTCTTTTTAAAGATCTCTGTGGTTCAACAATAAAATCCACAAGGCCTTTGAGTTTCCTGAACTGTAGCTTGTCCGGGTTTTGTGACTGGCATTTTCTATCAATTCAGAACTCTCTATCACTTCAAAAATAATACACCATGGTGTGGCTAGGTGGCGTAGTGGATAAAGCACTGGCCTTGGAGTCAGGAGTACCTGGGTTCAAATCTGGTCTCAGACACTTAATAATTACCTAGCTGTGTGGCCTTGGGCAAGCCACTTAACCCCATTTGCCTTGCAAAAACCTAAAAAAAATAAAAATAAAAAAATAATGCACCAGGAATGGAAATAAGAAGTATGTATGAATGATTCTATCCAGTGTCTATTGGATTTGATAAACCACTAAAGTAGTTTGTGTACTACTGGAACTTTGATGACTCTGGAAGAGAGAGTAGACAATGACTTTTGGCAACTCTGCTTCTTTTACATCCAGTTCACAAGCAACTCAAGACATTACCCTATGATGTCATTGATTCTCTTAAAAAATGAAGAACCACCATCTACAGGCTCTTGAGGCTGGCTTGGTTTTCATGATACTCTCTTGGTGTGGTGCCCCTAGTACACTAACACTGTTCCTTCTCAGCTTCCAAATGAGAATGGCATCCTTATCATCCAAACATTCCAAACTGGTTTACCCAGATGCTCTGATCTTAGGATCATAGGTTTATAGTTGAAGGGGGCCTTAGGGGATCACCTAGCCCCACTCTCACATTTATGGATGAAAACACTAAAGTCCAAAATGGCAGCATAGCTTAATTGAATAAATGGTAGACTTGAGATTAGAGGGTTGGAATCCTGGCTTTGCCATGGACTTCCTATCTATATGCATCCTTGGGAAGGTCACTTAGGGGAGACTGAGTCAAGATTGTGGAAGCAATACAGTCTAGCTCCCTTCCATGACTACACCAACAAAAATCTAAGAATTTTTGTGTTAGGGAAATTCAAGGCCAAACTATAGTAGGTCGTCTTTTTAAGCCAAAAATCACATATTTGAATACAGCAAGTAACTAAGACAGGAAGTACAGGAAAAAGTTAGAGGTCAGGGTTATGAACTAAATAATCAGATCTTTAATCTAGGCCATCAACTAAGGATACCTAATGCTGATCAGAGGCTCAGACCTGGACCCAGAACAGAAGCTTGACTCTCTTTCCGAGGGACTAGAAGAATGGATTCAAATACCTAGCGCCTGTGGCTGACCTGCCCTGAGTAAATCCTAGACTTAGTCCTTTGCCCAGCCCACAAGCATGGAGAGGGTGGAAGGATAAACTTCCAGAGAAGTTTGAATTGAAGATTCAACCCCCAGATATCTCAGCTAGTCAGTTCAGCAACACAGGTTTGCTTAGAGCAGATCCTTGGAAGAAGGGGGAAGCCACAAAAACAGAAGGTGCTATTTGGATTCTAGTGACACTCCAAACACAAACCCAGAAGAGGAGAGAGAATAACTTTCAAATATCTACAAACAAAACCTCAAAGAAACATATAAGTTTATTACTTAGAAGAATTGATGTTTTTTTAAAATAGTTAAAATGTTCTTAAATTAAATTAAAGCAATAAAGAAGTAGGAAAGAAATGACAGTTATGTAAGAGATATCTGGAAAAAGAATTAATAGTTGTACAGGGTAGAAATTTGTTTTAGTTGACTATGCTTATGTTTTTTTTTAAGTTTTATTTTTCCAACTACATGTATCAGTAGTTTTAATGATCATTTTCCTTTTTTTACATTTTTCTCTCTCCATTCCTTCTTTCCTCCCTCCCCCTAACAGAAAGCAATGAAAAATCGGTTCTATATCTATGACCATACCATACATAGGTCCATATTAATCATGTTGTGAAAGAAGGATTGCATCTGAACAGAAGAAAAAAAAATTAGAGAGAAAAATATCAGTTCATAAGACAATTTTTTAAAAAAATTTGAAGATAGTAAACTTTGGTCAGCTTTTAAACTCCACAATTCCTTCTCTGGATTTGTATGTTTTTCTCCATCACAAGTATTTTTGAAATATCTTTGATTATTGTACTGCAGAAGTGATCAAGTCCATCATAGTTGATCATCACCCCATGTTGCTGGTAATGTTCTTCTAGTTCTGCTCACTTTACTCAGCATCAGTTGGTGAAAGTCTTTCCATACTATTCTGAATTGATGTCCCTCATAGTTTCTTTTTTCTTTTTTGTTTTTGCAAGGCAATGGTGTTGAGTGACTTGTCTAAGGTCACACAGCTAGGTGTGTGAGGCTGTCTGAGGCTGGATTTGAACTCAGTTCCTCCTGACTCCAGGGCTTGTACTCCATCCTCTGTGCCACCAAGCTGCCCCCTCACCATAGTTTCTTATAGAACAACAATACTTCATCACACTTATATACCACAATTTATTCAGACATTCCCTAAATGATGGGCATCCCTTCAATTTCTAATTCTTTGCTACTATGAAAAGAGCTACTAAAATATTTTTGTCCATGTAGGGTTTTTTTTAAACCCCTTCTCACAATCTCTTTAGGATACAGACCTAGTAATGATATTGCTGTTCAAAGGGTATGCAGACTATGCTTATTTTTTATTTGTTCATTTATTTATTCATTTTTAGTGAGTGGTGGATGGTATGGGGGCAGGTGGGAGGAAGAAAAATGGGTACTTCATACTTGAAAAATTAAATTTAAGACAATTCATTGAATAGTTTTGATGGAAAATCTCTCAAAACTATGCAAAATTTACTAATTTTCAACTAATACAATTAAAAACTTTAGAGTATACAAAAAGAGGAGGGGTGAAGTTAGTTGGTATAGTGAATAGGGCACTGGACCTGGGGGCAGAAAGACCTGGGTTCAAATCTGACCTCAAACACTAGCTGTGTGACCCTGGGCAAATCCCCTGTTTGCCTCATTTTCTTTAACTGTAAAATGAGTTGGAGAAGGAAAGGACTAACCACTATGATATCTTTGCCAAGGTAACCCCCAAATAGGGTCAGGTAGAGTCAGACACACCTGAACCACAACAATAAATTTCTATTTGAGTTTGATACCACTGATTTAAAGTTCCCTTATTTCACAGATGAGTAAACGAAGTCCCAACGATGGAAACTGATTTGCCTAAAATCTCCACAGTAACATAGCAGAGTCAGAATTCAAACCCAGGACTCAGTGAGTTTGAGAAGTAGAAGGGATTTTCAAGATCTTTTTAGCATAACTGCCTCCCTTACAGATGAGGAAACCAAGGCTCACCAAGTTTGAATGACTAGATCCATGTTAAACGAGTAGAAAACAAAAGAAGCAGAATTTGAATCTGAGTCCTTTGAATTCAAATTCAGTGCTCTTTCCACAATAGCAAACGCATTGTCTCTGCAATCATCATGAAGATATCATTTTATTATGTGTCCATTTTGTGCCAGATGATGGTGATGCAATAGTTAGAATACTAGAATCAGGAAGAGCTGAGTTCAAATCTGTTCTCAGACACTGATTAGCTCTGGGCCAGTCACTTAATCTGTGTCTGCCTCTGAGAGAGCCACTGGAGTTTTCCAAGTAGTGAGTAGGGGTCAGACCTGTGCTTTAGAAAAACTACTTTTGAAACTAAGTAGAGGAGCAGCTAGGTGGTGCAGTGGATAAAGCACCAGTCCTGGAGTCAGGAGTACCTGGGTTCAAATCCAGTCTCAGACACTTTACCTAGCTGTGTGGCCTTGGGCAAGCCACTTAACCCCATTGCCTTGCCCCCCAAAAAAAAAGAAAGAAAGAAACTAAGTAGAGGATGGATTGGAGAGAGGGTAGAAAGGAGATTAAGAGATTATTGCAGTGTACAAACAAGAAGTATCTGAACTAGGGTGGGATGTAAGAGGAAAGAAAAAAACATAGGAGAGACCTAGAGATAGAGGAAATTTGGCAATGGATTAGAGACATGGACTGAGTGAGAATGAGGAGTTGGGGTTGACACCAAGGTTGGGAGCCCCAGATGACTAGAAGAACTGTAGTAGGGAAATTTGGAAAAGAGACAAGTATAGGATTGGACATTTTGGATTGGAGATACTTTCTAGACATCCAGTTTGAAATGTCAATTATGTAATTAAAATACAACCCCTGGAGTCTGGGGAAAAAGACTGGGGCTAGTAATATGGATGTGGGAGTTATCTACATAGAGATGGTCACTGAAATCTTAGAATATACAGAGAAAAGAAGGTTCAGCCCCCAGCCTTGGAGAACTCTTAGGGTTTGGGATGTGATATATTTGAATCAGCAAAGGAGAACTAAGTCTAGAGAAAGGTCAATATCCAGGTAGAGATAATATATCCAGTAGCATGAGAGATCAAGATGCATTTTAAGAAGGATGTGGAGAAGGTAAAGAAGACTCCGGGAAAAGACAAAGTAGATAGTAACATCAAGTTACTGGCCTTTACACAGATGTCTGAAATTCTCAGAGCACTTTTTCTTTTTAATTTAATTTTATTTTCCCTGGTTACATGCTGAAACAAGTTTCAACATTCACTTTTAAAATCTTGAGCTCTGAATTCTCTCCCTTCCTCCCACCTCAAACCCCCTCATTGAGAAAACAAGTTATTTGATATAAGTTAGTATCTGTAATCATGAAAAACATTACCACAATAATCATGTTATAAGAGTAAACATACCCCCCCCAAGAAAAGAGAAGCCTCAAGAAAAAACAGTTTAGGGGTGCCTAGGTGGTGCAGTGTATAAAGCACCAGCCCTGGAGTCAGGAGTACCTGGGTTCAAATCTGGTCTCAGACACTTAATAGTTACTTAGCTGTGTGGCCTTGAGCAAGCCACTTAACCCCACTTGCCTTGCAAAAAAACCTAAAAAAAAAAAAAAAGAAAGAAGAAAGAACAAGAAAAAACAGTTCGAAACCTTCCCCCCCCCCCCCCCCCGCAATTATATATCGATCTGTATTCAGACACCATCCATTTTTTCTTTGGGATGGATAGTATTCTTTACTATAAGTTCCAGGGACTTTTAAGTTTAATAGTTCAAATCACTTTACTTCTGTTCTCACGATGACCCTATTAGACAAAGACTATAGGTATTATGATCCCCATTTTACAGATGGGGAAACTGAGGCTGCCACACCCTGCTTTTTTCCATAAGGACCTGGAAATTAATTTTTGAGGAATGCAAAAAGGAATTTAAATCCATAATTTCTATTTTTATGATCTTATAGTAATATAGGTTTTTTATGATCTTATAGAAATGCAACTTTTGGACTCCTCTCATAAGTGAGTTTCAGGGAAATATACCCCAATTTTCCAAGCATTTTGTGAATTAGTACTCAATAAAAACTGTGCTTGATAAGCCCCCATTGATGCCTTTACTGTTACTTATTCAGCCAAAAACCACATTATTTTATTTTATTTTTTAGGTTTTTGTAAGGCAATGGGGTTAAGTGGCTTGTCCAAGGCCACACAGTTAGGCAATTATTAAGTCTGAAGCCAGAATTGAACTCAGGTCCTCCTGATTCCAGGGCAGCTGCTCTATCTACTGCACCGCTTAGCCACCTGGTGAAAAACCACATTATTTTCAAGCAAAAAGTATTTGATCAAACAGCATCACAGATTAGGTGACTAAAAGATCCTTTTATACCTAAGGAATGTATACTCTTTCATAGATTACCATACATTCAGTGAGTGAGCACCCTGAAGCAGAAACCACACAAGTGGTCAGGGAACATATATGAAAGGGTATGTTCTAAGGGAATATGAGTGACCTGGTCAGGTTTGTGGAGGATATTACTTAGAGACATTAGGACAGGACACACTTACATATATAACACCATTAATGGCCTCTGACAATCTCGTTGTGTTTTTTCTCCATTCATCTGCAAAATGGGAATAATTTTTGTACCACCAACCTCACTATGTCCTTGTAAGGCAAGTTCTTTGTTCATTTTAAAGTATTACAGAAATGTGAGTTTATTGCTATTATTATTTCAGTTTCTCTTTGACTGATGATTCTAGATGTTGCTCCAGGATATCATGCTGCTCTTTTCCTAGGAAAAAATTATGAAAGCTACTGGGAAAATGCTCGTCATAGCCCTTTAGACTTCTGAATCTGCCTAAGGTATGTGCTGTTTGCCAAATGATCATGTTAGAATTCCGCAAGATAAGTATCCAGATTGTTAAATCTTCGAATGAGCTGAAGCTGGTGAGAAAATGAAACAAGAAGGTTGGCATATTAAAAAAAAAAAACCTTAAATTAAGAGACAGAATCAAGAAGAGATAATAGCACCACTTGATATACATAAAATAACTGTAAAAGATAATTAGTAGGTAGAGTTTCTCAACTTTTATTTTATTTCTGTTTTCTCATTCTAAGGAGAATGACCTTCCAGACCAGAGTCTTTGGCCTGGAAAGGTCAGAACAAAAATGGCAAATAAGGAGTTGATTCCCATGTTGAGCTCTTAAAAAGAAAACAAGACAAGAGAAAATGCTGTGGACATCTAGGTGATTCAGTAGAGCACTGACCCTGAAATCAGTATGGACTTAAGTTCAAATTCCAACACAAGCTCGGTGACCCTGGCAAAGTCATTCAATACCAATTACTTCTTAAAAAAAAAGAGGAAATGAGCATGTAGTGCATTAAGATCTTGTGAGAAGCAGTCTAGTATTGTGCAAAGAGTTCTGGTGATTGGAATAAGAGGGTCAGGGTTCAAATCCCAACTCTGTCACCTGTGGGACCTGGGGTAAATCACTTCCCCTCATTTTTCTCATCTTTAAAATGATCCCTAAGGTCCCTTCTACCTCTAAGTTTGTGATTCCATAATAATGTAGCACCTGGGCCCCATTAACCCCAGAGAATCTATATATACATGCCCTTGATGGGCTCAAGTAACTATGCCGAGACATTCTGGGGTACTGGAAAAAAAGCTGATAGACATAACTGCAGAAGTATAGTCAGTAGTCTTTAAAAGATTGTGGAGGGTTTAAAAAAATTGCTTTTACATATAATTAGAGGAAAATAAAATAATAAATTTTAATTAAAAAAAGATCATGAGGCAGCTAGGTGGCACAGTGGATAGAGCACAGGCCCTGGAGTCAGGAGGACCTGAGTTCAAATCTGACCTCAGACACTTAATAATTACGTAGCTGTGTGGCCTTGGGCAAGCCACTTAATGCCATTGCCTTGTAAAAAAAAAAAAGAAAGATCATGGAGGACAAAAGAGGTGCTACAGCATTGGAGAAGGCCAACTATCCTGATTTCAGAAAGGGGAAAGAGGGTAGAAGCTCCATGCTGCAGGTCAGTTTATTCTTTCTTTGGATCCTGGAAAACTTATGAAAGTGCATTATTAATGCAAAGGCTAGGAAACATCTAGAGAAGGAGTGGTCAACATAGATCTCAAGCACGATTTCATCAAGGCTTAGCTATGCTAGAGTAATTTTATTTCCTTTTGTGACAGGGTATTGGATCAATTGGGAGAATGCTATAAATTCGGTTTATCTAGATTTTGATAGAGTGAGGACAACAAACATCTATACCTATGTCAGTGTCTGTGTCTGTAGCTGTGCCTGTCTGTGTCTATGTCCATATATATTTTGCTAGGAAAAATTAGTAAGCAAAATGAATGTCATCACTCTCCTTCAGTCTTCTTTATCCAGCTCCTTTGATTTTCCAAAGACTGTGACTGAACTCCTAAGAGGAGAAAAGAGTTGAAAGGACTGTTCACATTTTATATCATATAGGAGTTCAGACTGAAAAGGGTCCTAAGTAGTTTAAAAAACATACCCAAAAGGCTTATAGACATTTAAGCACTCTGTCTATATTGACTAAACCCCAAAAGATAAAGTAATCCCTGGGATTTTTGGTTAAAGAATTAGGGGAACTTGACCTCACTCCCTCCTGAGAAGGTGCTTTGTCCTAGGTGACGATGACCAGCAGATGGCAGAAGAGAGAGCAGTCGCTTGGTTAAGACACCTGCTAGCTAGCTACCTGATTATCTTTGCCAAGACATCCCAAATGGGGTTATGGCTACAAGAAGTGAACTACATTAACAAAAAGAACAGCAGGGGGCCACTCCGTGGTATTCCCAGAGACTCTGCAGTGTTGGAGTTCTGAGTGGTTCTGTCCATATGTGAACATGATCACATGTGTTCCTTACATCTCTGGTCCTCCATGGGCAAGCCACAAATATTCCCTGCAAACATGTCTACTACATATGTTGCCTTATAATATATGTTGCCTGCATAGGTCCATTTTGCAGTTGTGGTAAGAAGCAAGAGATAAGATGTTTGGGAAAGAAATCTTAAATTTGCCACAGAAACACACACTCTCTCTCTCTCTCTCCCCCCCCCCGCTTCCCTCCATCTCTTTATCTCTCTCTGTCTGCCTTTTTGTTTCTCAAAATCAGAATAGCTAATTTCTTTATTTGTATTAGTGATAATCTCATCCATCAAAAGGTAAATGAACCAACAAAGGAAAAATTCTATATTTCATCTACTAAGAAAGAGAAACTGGATATTGGGGGGAAATGATGGGAAGCTTGGGGGTAAATGAGGACTCCCTTCTGGAATCTGTGATAAAAGGAGGAGAGGGAAGTTGGGCTTTGTCTGACATGCACTGGAGATCTGTAGAAGGACATATACAAAGGACACTCATGGAGTAGCTTGTTTTAGAAGCCAGCTCAAGAGGGATTGGAGATACCCAAGAAAGATAATCTGAAGACACAAAGGGAAAACATTCCTATGATGAGGAAATTAGAGGTTATCTAAGTAGATAGACTTGCCTGTATTGCAAACTCACCAAGAAACTTAGATTTGAAGAAGAAATGGATAGAATATGGCAGCTAGATGGCACAATGGATAGAGTTCCAGGACTTGGAATCCAGAAGACCAGGATTCAAATTCAGCCTCAGAGTGTTTCTAGCTATGTGATCATGGGAAAGCCACTTAACCCTTTTTTGCCTCAATTTTCCTCATCTGTAAAATGAGTTGAAGAAGGAAATGGCAATTATTCTAGTATCTGTCAAGAAGACAGAAAATGGAGTCATAAAGAGGCAGATATGACTGAAAATGAACAACAAACAAAAATAAATTATGGAAGCAAGACCAAGTTTCAGAATATGAACACGAAGGTAACATCACTCTTTAAAAAGAGTAAAGCTCAGAATTCATTTTCAATATTAATTAAAAGGCTACTCTGTATCAGACACTTTAAGAATGATCCGAGGCTGCTAAGGGAAGTTAAGGATGATAAGAAGGGCTTTTAAAACCCCATTGAGAGAAAAGAGATACTTGGAATGACTAGAGCAAGGCTGACACCAGAGAGAAGACCAGGCTGCTCAATTCTGATGTGGTTTGTTTTCCCTGCAAAAGGGAAATGACAAAACAAAAATGACTGAAAGGGAATTAATTTTACAGATAAGCAAGGAGAAAGTAAGAGAGGACTTGACTGTCCTTGACAAATTCAAATTATTGGGCCTAGATGAAACACTTTCTTTAGTCCCAAAAGAACTAGCAAATAGGATTGCTGAGTCACTGTCAATGATATTTGAAAGATCATGGAAAATGGGACACAAACCACAGGATTGGAGAAGAGCAAAATTTAAAGAAAAGAGGAAAAAAAAAAAAGAGAGCCTGTCAACTATAGGTCAGCAAACTCAAGTTTGATTACTGGAAAAATTCTCAAAAAGAAATTGGGAGGGGTAATTAGGTGACATATTTTGGGAGGTTCAAAACAATGGGTTAAGTGACTTAGATGATGTATTGAATATTGTACCAGCCCTAGAGTCAGAAGGACTTGAGCTCAAATTAGACCTCTGACACTTGATACTTACTAGCAGTTTAACCCTATGCGAGTTACTTAAACCCAATTGCCTTGGCAAAAATAAATGAATGAATGAGAAGGAAAGAAAGAAAGAAAGAAAGAAAGAAAGAAAGAAAGAAAGAAAGAAAGAAAGAAAGATTGAAAGAAAGAAACAAAGAAACAAAGAAACAAAGAAACAAAGAAAGAGATGGACAGAAAATCTCTACAAAAAGGAAGCAGTGATTGCAAAGGGCCAGTATGGCTTCACTGAAGATAAGTCATGTCAAACTGTACTCATTACTTTTTTTTTGTCAGAAATAATAGAATAGTAAGTGAGGGTAATGTTGCAGATATAGTTTCCCTAGATTTTAGCAAATGTTTTGTAAAGTAGTTTTTACTATTCTTGTAAAGAAGATGGAAAAGATATGGATTAGTTGATAATATAATCAGATGGATTAGGAACTAGTTGGATAGTGAGATTCAAGGAGTAATTGTGATGGGTTCATGTCAATGTGGCAAAAGATTTCCAGGGGAATGCCCCAGGGATTTGTATATGACCTTATTTAATATTTTTTAGTTGTTTTTTTTTTGCAAGGCATTGGGGTTAAGTGGCTTGCCCAAGGCCACACAGCTAGGTAATTATTAAGTATCTGAGGCCGGATTTGAACCCAGGTAATTCTGACTCCAGGGCCTGTGCTTATCCACTGGGCCACCTAGCTGCCCCATCCCTGATTTAATATTCTTATCTAAAGACATAGAAGGAATACTCACTGAATGTGCAGAGGCCACAGTGATTGCTAATACAGAGAATGAGAAAATTGGGATCCAAAGGGAAGGTGTCACTCTGTAGCATTGGGTGGATTTTTTTTCCCTATGCAATTGAGATTGAGTTGCCCAGGGTCACATAGCCAATACATGTCTGAGGTCAAATTTGAACTCACATCCATTGTAGCTCCAGGGCCAGTGCTATATCCACTGTGTCATGTAGTTGTCCCTGGGTTCGATTTCATAAGATGAATTCAGTAGAGATAAATGTAAAGACTCTTGGACTTAAAAAAATCAACTCCACAACGGAGGAGGTATGGTTTTGAATTGTTTTGAAAAGGCTATAAAGGAGGGGCGGAGCCAAGATGGTGACAAGAGTGGACCTTGTCTTAGGTGCTCTCTCATAAATCTTTGAAACTAAGGACTCTAACTAAATTTTCAAGAGACGGAACCCACAGAGGGACCCAGTGAGGCAGTTCTCCTACTCAAGGTAACCTGGAAAAGGGCAGAAAGGCTCTGCTCCCCGGGGTCAGAGGGGCAGCCCGCCGGAGGGGTGACCCACCAGAGCGAAAGAACTTCAGCCTCCGGGAGGCAGCCCCAGGGCTCTGGGAGCGCTGCTCAGCCCAGGGAGTTTCCTGAGCTACCCCCCAGGGAGCACCGGGCACAAATTGGGGGAACAGTGGGGGACCTCTGCCAGAGTGAGCACCTGAAGCCCAGCCCTCAGGGAACACAGCTAGCAGTATGGCCACTACATTCCAGATCCAGGAAACATAAGCAGGTGGAGCCAGTAAGCAGGAGCCCCCAGGGCATGAGCCTAATGAACCTAGGGAGGGGAGTGAAGAGAGAGACTGCCAAGCTCTGCCCCTGGAACAGGACTCTGGGGCTCTGACCACATTCAGATCCTGATTGCAGTCTAGGCCCCCCCATAGAACAGCAGCGCCCCCCCACCTCAGCCCCGTGGCAGAGGGGGGAGCATATATATCATCATTCACAGATCAGGAGGGAGTACACAGCCTCACACACTGAGACCCTTGTGGGAGTGTCCCAAAAGCTCAGGAAGCACCCCAAAAAACAGGCTTAGGCTGGGAAAATGAGCAAGCAGAGAAAAAAGAGGAACAACATTGAGAAATGCATTATCTATGATCCCAAGAAGGATCAATATACTGAGTCTGAAGATGAGGAAACACAAGCTCCTGCATCTAAAGCCTCCAAGAAAAAACAGAAATTGGGATCAGGCTATGACAGAGCTCAAAAAAGACTTTGAAAATCAAATGAGGGAGTTAGAAGAAAAACTGGGAAAAGAAATGAGAGAGATGCAGGAAAAACATGAAAATGAAGTCAGCAGCCTAGTAAAGGAAATCCAAAAAAATGCTGAAGAAAATAGCATGCTAAAAAGCAGCTTAGGTCAAATGGATAAAACAATTCAAAAAGTTATTGAGGAGGGGCGGCTAGGTGGTGTAGTGGATAAAGCACTGGCCTTGGAGTCAGGAGTACATGGGTTCAAATCCAGTCTCAGATACTTAATAATTACCTAGCTGTGTGGCCTTTGGCAAGCCACTTAACCCCATTTGCCTTACAAAAAAAAAAACACCTAAAAAAAAGTTATTCAGGAGAAGAATGCTTTAAAAGGCAAAATTAGCCAGATGGAAAAAGAGATAAGAAAGTGCTCTGCGGAAAATAAATCCTTCAGACAAAGAACAGAACTCAGGGAGATTGATGAATTTACGGGAAATCAGGACTCATTACTTCAAAACCAAAAAAATAAAAAATTAGAAGAAAATGTGAAACATCTCATTAAAAAAACAACTGATGTGGAAAACAGATTTAGGAAAGATAATTTAAAAATTATTAGAATACCTGAAAGTCATGATCAGGAAAAGAGCCTTGACATCATTTTCAAAGAATTACTACAGGAAAATTGCCCTGATATCCTAGAAGCAGAGGGCAAAATAGAAATGGAGAGAATCCACTGATCCCCCTGAGAAAGAGATCCCAAAAAAACCAACCTCTAGGAACATTATAGCCAAGTTCCAGAACTCCCAAGTCAAAGAGAAAATATTACAAGCAGCCAGAAGGACTCAATTCAAATATCGTGGAGCAGCAGTCAGGATCACACAGGACTTAGAAGCAACTACATTAAAAGCTTGTAGGGCTTGGAATATAATATACCAGAAGGCAAAAGAGCTTAGAATGCAACCGAGAATCAACTACCCAGCAAGGCTGAATGTCCTCTTCCAGGGAAAAAGACAGATTTTCAATGAACCAGGGGAATTTCAAATGTTCCTGTTGGAATGGCCAGAACTGAACAGAAGGTTTGATCTTCAAATACAGGACTTAGGTGAAGCATAGAGATTGGAGGAGAAGGGGAAAATATGAGGGACTTAATGATGATGAACTGCATGTATTCCTGCATAGAAAAATGACACTGATAATACTCATATGAACCTTCTCAGTCAATAGAGCAGGTAAAAGGAGCTTTTATAGTTGAAGCACAGGAGAAAGCTGAATTTGAAGATAAAATATGGTGTAAAAATGGAGTCAATAGGAAAAAGGGAAATGTAATGGGAGAAAGAAAAAGGAGATGGGGAATAGGCCAAGACATTTCATATAAGATTTTTCTTTATTACAATGAGCTATTGCAATGATATGGAAGGGGGGGAAGGCAAGGAGGAATGAGGGAATCTTCACCCTCATCAGAGGTGGCTAGGAGAGGAAACAGCATATATACTCAATGGGATATAGACATCTGGAGTAAGAAGAAAAGAGGGGGGGACAGAGGGAAGGGGGGATGTGAGTGATGGAGGAGAGGATGGACCTTGGTGGGAGAGTAGTCATATATAACACATTTTCTTTTTTACTTCTTGCAAGGGGCTGGGATTGGATGGCCTGTCCGGGACCATAGGGCTGGGTGGATGCTGGGCCTAAGGGGTGGTATGGTGGCTCAGGGCCTCTTGGCCCCAGGACCAGGGATCTGTCTGCTGCCCCACTCAGCTTCCCTACAGCAGAGTCAGAATGAAAGGAGAGAGAAAATATAGTACATGGTAGTGGAGAAATACGAAAGGAGGGAGTTGCGATCAGCAATGGCAACAGTGAAAAAATATGGAAGTAACTTTTGTGATGGACTTATCATAAAGAATGTGATCCACCCATGACAGAGTTGTTGGTGTTGGAACAGAGACTGAAGCACATTTTTTATTATTATTATTTTTTGGGGGGGGGGTGCAGGGCAAATGGAGCTGGGTGGCCTGCCTGGGGCCGCATAGCAGGGTGATCGTTGGGTGTCTAAGGCCGGATTTGGACCCAGGTGCTCCTGGCTCAAGGGCCAATGCTCTGTCTGTCACCCAGCCACCCCTACTATTATTACTATTTTAAGTCTTTTTTTCCCTTGTTTTTGGTTTTTGCAGGGCAGTGGGGTTGGAGTAGCTTGCATATCACACAGCTGGGTGATTGTTTGGGTGTACGGGGCCAGATATGGGCTCAAGTACTCCTGGCTCCAGGGCTGGTGCTCCATCCATTGTGCCACCTGGCCATACCTACAATTATTACTATTATTTTTTTAATTTTAATTTTTTCTCTCCCCTTTATCACTCAAGCGAGTCTATATTTTTTGGGGGGAGGGGGTATTTTGTTTACTCTTAAACAAATATATTTTATTAATGTATAAAAAACATTATTTTTACAAAATGAGAATAAATAAATATTAAATATTAAAAAAAGAAAAGGATATGAAGATCTTATGGCTAGGAAGTCCAATATAAGAAAGCAGTGATGGAGCCGCTAGGAAAAAAATTAATGGAATCTTGAGTTGCATTAGGAGGGTCAGAGTTTCCAGGAAGTCTGGCTAAGAGTCCCATGGCATTGTACTGTAATCACATCTCATTTGGAGTAGTGCATTCAGTTCTAGGTGTAAGAAGTCTCATGAACTGGAGAATATCCAGATGAGTACATCCAGAATGGTGAGGGGAACTTCAGCTCCTAACATAAGAGAATCAGTGGAAGGACCTGGGTATAGATAGCCTGGAGAAAAGGAGTATGGGGAAGGGAGGGGACATAATAACTTTGCTCAAACATTTGAAGAGAGATTAGGATTGTTCCTTTTGGTCTTACAGGGCAGGCTCAAGACTGAATTCAGGACAAGGAAGAGAATTGAGACCTGAGCTCTTACAGGATGAGTTTCCTAATAAGTGAACAGCCTTGGGAGAATTGTCGGGTTTGTTGTTGGTTGTTGCTTGTTTGTTGTTGTTTGTTTGTTGTTATTGGGTTCATCATCTCCCAGTTCATCAATAATAGACAAAATTCCTGTGTGACTCTACTTAATCACCTTACTCTGGGCTTTCACTCCCTCATCTGGAAAAATGGAAATGAGAAGATTTGCACAATAAAAAAAGAGTTGGAAGCTTCCCTCTTCTTTGAGAGCTTAATTTATTTTATTTTTTCACAAGGCAGTTAGAGTTATGTGACTTGCCCACAGTTGCACATCTTGTATCAAGAGGCTGAGGTTAAATTTGAACTCAGGTCCTCCTGACTTCAAAACTAGTTCTCTATCCAATCTGCCACCTAACTGTCCCCCCCCTTTTTTTTATTAAAGATTAAAGATTTTATTTATTTTGAGTTTTACAATTTTTCCCCCAATCTTACTTCTCTCTCCCACCCCCCCCAACAGAAAGCAATCAATCTTCACTTTGTTTCCATGTTGTACATTGATCCAAACTGAGTGTGATGAGAGAGAAATCATATCCTTAAGGAAAAAACAAAAAGTATAAGGCGATAACAAGATAAGACAATAAGATATCTGTTTTTTTTTTTTCTAAATTAAAGGGAATAGTCCTTGAACTTTGTTCAAACTCCACGGTTCTTTATCTGGATACAGATGGTATTCTTCATTGCAGACAGCCTTAAATTGTCCCTGATTGTTGCACTGATGAAATAAGCATGTCCATCAAGGTTGATCATCACCCCCATGTTGCTGTTAGGGTGTATTGTCCCCTTTATTTAAGAACTTTTAAATAGAAACTGGAAGATAGACCATTTGTCAGGTATGTTATAATGGGGATTTCATTTGTGCATAGGTTGAGCTGGTTGACAACTGAGGACATTTTCCAGATCTCAAATTCTGTGACTCTGTAATTCTGAGATGGCTAGATTCTGACTGAGCAAGCCACTACACTGTTGTCTGCCTGTTTCTTCAATGGTAAATAATAGCATTTATCTTCCAAGGTTGTTTGAATGATCAAATGAGATAAGTGTTTTGCATAGTGTTTGACATGGTAGGTCTTATATACATCCTAACTATTATTACTATTTAAGGGAATACATCCCTCTATATGGAAGAAAATTTTTTGTCATTTATTTTTGTTCTTCATTTTTGATTAGATTTTTTTTGTTTTAAACTTATGTGTCCTCTGGTTGGTCTATTAAGAGAAAATATTAGTGTAGGGCTTGTAAGCTAAGATTTCGAATCAATGCTGAACTTTATTACTTGCTCTGCATTGCCATTCATGCACATGTTTTCTTCACTTTAGTTGGAGGATCAGTCTGTTAAGACAACCTTTCCTTTTCTTCTTGATCAGTATTTATTTTTTAGTCAGATTTCCTTCTTAAGTATTTCCTATTCTCCTTGATCCAACTTCATTTATAAATTTCAGGCCACATGACTATACCTCTTAATATTTCCTCTGCCTCTTTTTCCCCTCTGACTTTTTTTTAGGGTTTTTTTTTTTGCAAGGCAAATGGGGTTAAGTGGCTTTCCCAAGGCCACACAGCTAGGTAATTATTAAGTATTTGAGATCAGATTTGAACCCAGGTACTCCTGACTCCAGGCTGGTGCTTTATCCACTGCGCCACCTAGCCGCCCCTTCCCCTCTGATTTTTGAAGAATTAAATTGGTATTATCTTAAAGATGAGGACATAACAGGAAGCAATAGTCATATGCACTTTGCAGGGGTGTTGGGATCTGCTCCCCAAATTATCTATTTCCTCCTTTTGTCAGGAGGTCTGTAGTCTATATCCAAGTATTACCTCTATAGGTGGAGAACCACTGATCCTTTTTAAAATACTCTCTCCATGTGTCCCCAATCCATTTCAAGATTTTCTACATTTGGTTATTTCTTCTAAAATCAGTTGATTCTTTGATATATGGTTTTCTTTTGAATAAAGTATGTCTTTTTATGACTACATTGTAACATCCAACTAATTCTTGGATTTCCCTTTTTGTTTTAGGATCTATACTTATCTTGTTTATTTTGGACATTTGTATATAACCATTCAAGGTAACAGTTGTTATTGCCAACTCTCTTCTTGAATAGAGCTATCAGTAAATTACTGACCTTTTAAAAATTTTTTTTGATATATTATATTATTTTTTCCCTGGTTACATGAAAAATCAAATTTCAACATTCACTTTTAAAATCTTGAGTTCTGAATTCTCTCTCTTCCTTCCATCCCAATTTCCCTCATTGAGAAAGCAAGTTATTTGATATAGATTAAAAATGTGTAGTCATGAAAAACATTACTACAAGTCATGTTGTAAAAGTAAACAACCCCCCAAAGAGAAATCTCAAGAAAAATAAAGTTAAAAAAAGTATGCTTCAATCTGTATTCAGACACTGTCAGTTCTGTCTTTGAGATGGATGTATTCTTAATCCTAAATCCTTCCGAGTTATCTTGAGTCACAATGTTGCTGAGAAAAAGTAAGTCATTCACAGCTGATCATCCTATAATATTTCTATTACTTTGTATACATTTACCATTGCATTTGCTCATGTAAATGTTATTGAGAGAATTCAATTCATCATTTCTTATTATTTTTTTAAATTTGGGTTTTTTTTGGTGGGGCAGTGGAGTTAAGTGACTTGGCCAAGATCACCTAGCCAGCATCAAGCGTCTGAAGATGAATTTGAACTCAGGTTCTCCTGACTTCTGGGCCAGTGCTCTATCCACTGTACCATCTAGTTGCCCCCTGTTCATCATTTCTTATAATAACTTCATCTTAATCATATACCACAATTTGTTTAGTCATTCCCCAACTGATGCCCCCCTCCCAGTTTCCAGCCCCTTGCCACCAGCTAAATTTCCTCATACATATAGGTCCTTTTCTTTCCTGTTTGTCATGTCTTCTGGAGTTTAAATCTAGTAGTGGCACTATTGGGTCAAAGGGTAGGCATGGTTTTATAGCCCTTTGGGCACAGCTCCAAATTGCTCTACAGAATTTTTGAATCCTTTCACAACTCCTCCAACAGCATATTAATGTTTCAATTTCCCTACATCCCTTCCAACATTTGTCATTTTCTCTTTCTGTCCTATTAGTGAATCCATTAGGTATAGGCTAGTAGCTCAGAATTGTCTACTGGCCCTTTTTAAGGATTTCTTACCATGTGCTAATCTGGTTTGACAGAGTTAGATAGATGTTTGATAGAGAGAGAATAGTAATATTGTGCTAGCCAAAATTGCACAAAAAATTCAATGAGTGAGTAATAAAAGGTGGTGATTTTTATTGGGGAAGGCAATGCTGAAGTCTACTTCTTTTCTTTGCTCAATCCAGCGCCATATGATTTTCTTTTCTTTCTTTCCTGCCTCCTTCCTTCCTTCCTTTCTTTCTTCCTTCCTTCTCTTCCTCCCTCCCTCCTTTCTTTCTTTCTTTCTTTCTTTCTTTCTTTCTTTCTTTCTTTCTTTCTTTCTTTCTTTCTTCCTTCCTTCCTTCCTTTCTTTCTTTCTTTCTTTCTTTTTCTTTCTCCTCCTCTCTTTTTTTTTTTGGCAAGGAAGTGGGGTTAAGTGGCTTGCCCAAGGCCACACAGCTAGGCAATTATTAAGTGTCTGAGGCCGGATTTGAACTCAGATACTCCTGACTCCAGGGCCAGTGCTCTATCCGCTGCACCACCTAGCCACCCCTCTTGCTTTTGATTTTCAAGGAACTGGAGAGGCACAATGCGGGAGAGGACTGTTGCTGAGAACTATTTTCCCATCGCAGATTTATCCAGCGCCTTTGCAGTTTGCTCAGGCGTGATCTTGGAGTGTTTGTCAGGACCAGGAGGTTTTACACAAATTAACAGGAACTTCTGATTGCAACTCTGAGGAGAATTAGATGGAGGGAGTAGAGGGACTGGGTGACGAGACCAAGTCCTGAACTGTCTGAACAGTGAATGACCAGCAGGTGGCAGCAGAAATCAGCCAAAACACTACCCAGAGGCCCGGAGACTAAAGGACTGGGAGCCACATGGATACTAAGCAGCAGAGCTGGGATTTGAACTGAGGCCCTCTTACTCCCAATCCAGTACATTTTCCTGTTTTTCCATTTTGTTTTTTAAGACATAAATCTAAGTAAAGATGACTGGGACTCTCAGGTAAAGCAGCAAGATGTCATCCCCTGAGGATGTTAATGGCTCTTTGCCTATTATAGATATGTCTAGGCAGCATAGACTGATCTGAAAAATCTGCGTAAAATTTTTTGGCCTTCCCTTCATACCAGAGAAGAAGTCTGAATTATTATGGTATTAAAAATAAAATATGTTGATATTATATAATACTCTCTATATAGTATGCATTTCTGAGTTTCTAACCTGTTTCTGTATAATCTGCTGTCTTTCACATGTCATCTGTGACTTCTACAAAATTCCTCAAAAATTCTCATTTTAAAAAATGAATAAATAAAAGAAATTCCCATTTAATTTCTTATGCTGACTTATGATATATTGGAACCATCATGAGGAAAATCATGATGTGGAAGGTATAACTGTAGATTCTTTTTTGTTTGTTTGTTTTTTGCAAGGCAAATGGGGTTAAGTGGCTTGCCCAAGGCCACACTGCTGGATAATTACTAAGTGTCTGAGGCCAGATTTGAACTCAGGTACTCCTGACTCCAGGGCTCACTGCTCTATCCACTGAGTTACCTAGCTGCTCCCAAAAACTATAGATTCTTTAACTCACTAGTAATTGTTTGATGGGCTTATGAGCTCCATTGAGTTGATGCTGACCCACAGAATGCCTCAGAACCACCAGGACAGTGACTTCAGGCCTATGTGGGAAGGAGTCTTGTATTTTACATGCAGAGACAGTTTCCTTTCTCTCTCTCTCTCTCTCTCTCTCTCTCTCTCTCTCTCTCTCTCTCTCTTTCTCTCTCTCTCCATTTTTAGTGTAAAGTTCCCTTGATCAGATTTAGAAGATTTTAGACAAATACATTTTTACCACTCCTCCTTAGATATGCTCCAGTTTCAACAAAGAGCCTGTAGAGCTCTGATCACCAAATCCCACTATCAACCAAGATCTGCTTACACAATTGGTTGCTTTTCAAGCTTGTCTTTCACTTTTGCAGGTTCTGACTTCTTTAAGAGAAAGCAATAGTGAAAACCTGGCCTGGGCTCAAGGTATTCCTTGTCTTGACCAGGACTTCATAATTCCTTCAAATACTTGATGGATACCTTCTGATTGTATCATCTATCCTTCAAATGAGGTATTAGTAGAGGTTTTCCCTTTTGGTATTTTTTCAGGAGGCTTGCCGTAATGTCCAGATACTGGGGGAAGTAGCAGCTTTCATGAATGTTTATATCAGATTCCAAAGAAGGAAGGAAAGACTTTTTCACTCTCCCAGTGTCTGGGGAGAGTCTAATAGCTTTAGTCCAAAGAGCATTAAGGGGCTAGGAATTAAGGGACCTGGACTCTCTTTCTGGCTCTGCTGTTAACTTGACATGTGACTTTGGGCAAAATTACTTTCTTCTTCGGTTTGTTTTCATGTATTAAGTGAGGATCTTAGACTAGATTATCTTTAAGGCCTTCCCTAGCTCTGACATTCTGTGTTCTAAGGGCCCTCCCATTTCTGATATTCTTGCCTTGCCAGTTATCTCTGAATCCTTTTCTTCAGAGCCTGAGGAGATAATACATGGAGACAGTGATTGGCAGAGCAATTTTTTATTATCCTGGCACACAGAAAGAATCATGTTCCTCTCTGTTATTGTGATGATGTTCTCTCTTATGACAGGAGGAGCTGATGTACTAGAATTAAAAAGACAATGACTGAGCTTGGCTCTTTCTTCTTTGTCCCTCTGTCTTTGAAACTGCTTTGGAAGTTGGGATAGACACAGCAGAGGTACATGCAGAGAGGGCCAGCAGGACCCCAAGTTCTCAACTGAACTTGGTCAGCTGACACTAAAATTATGGTCAATGCTGCTTAGCATCTGGCATTCATAGTGCCTCCTGTGCATCTGCAGCATGGTAAACTGGGGAAACACCAGCTTCCATCCTTCCAGAAGCAACTGGGTGATGCAGTAGATAGAGCCTGGGGGCCTGAAGTTAGGAAAGTCAGAGTTCAATTGGTCTCAGACATCGATTAACTGTGAGTCCTTGAGCAAGTCATTTCTCCTCTGCTTCAGTTTCCTCTCCTGTAAAATGTGGATTTTTTTTGAGGGTCAAATGATATAACATTTAAAAGACATTTAGCCCAGTGCCTGGGACATGAGAGGAACAATATAAATGCATCTTCCATTTCTTCCCCAAGTAATTTGAGGGAAAGAATGCCCTCTTCTTTTTTATTTCCATAAGTTGCTGATAAGTATACTTGGGAGTTTTCTCAACTACTCCAAACGACCTGGAAAGATGTGGCAGAAAAGTTCATATATTTCTTTTGCATTTTTATTGTTATTAAAAATCTGTTTGATCATAACATATTAAGGGTTTGAAACTCTGAGAAAGTTGAGAAGTAACCTGTGAGAGGAAGATGGGTCCCCTAAGGGGATGGGTCTTCCAAGATGACAGTCTGGAAGGTCCCAGAGACCTGGCTCCCACATAGTCCTTCAGTTCACCCTGGATGATATAAAGATCAAGAACTCCAATGAGGGGGTGGCTAGGTGGTGCAGTGGATAGAGCACCGGCTCTGGAGTCAGGAGTAATTGGGTTCAAATCGGGCCTCAGACACTTAATAATTACCTAGCTGTGTGACCTTGGGCAAGCCACTTAACCCCATTGCCTTGCAAAAAAAAAACCTTAAAAAAAAAAAGGACTCCAATGAGAAACCAAAGAGTGACAATCTCTAGAAAAGAAGTCCATGGGCAATAGGAAAGGAAATTCCTTTAGTAAAGCAAGTACTGGAAAGATGAGGAATATGACCTTCTAAGCTCTGGGTCCCAAAGCAAGAGTTGAAGACTCCCTTATGAATGGCCCAAGGTGGAGGCTTTGGGAGCCAGAGAAGGGACTAGGCAGGGGGCAGCAGTACAGCAACCAGCACTAAGCTGATTATTCATCAGTTCAGAGATGAAATCAAGGCCCAGGGGCTCTGGGTTCCCTAATACTCTGTCTTGAGATATCAAGAAAGTCCTAAAAATCCAGCCCTCTGAATCTCAAAGATCAGAGGCAAGGAAGGGATTGAATGCTGGGAGGTACAGGTCAGCACCCAGGGCAACCGCCCACTCCAAGAACACCTAGAGAAGGACTAAGCAGAGTTTATCACTGCCCCTAAAAAAAAAAAGAGCACTGCAAGGGATCGACCCTTGGACAAAACCCCATTTTAGGCTTAAACTATATTATGAAACAACAATCCTCAAAACAGAAAACAGTTTGGGGTTGGTTAAAAAAAATAGATTGATCAGTGGAATATGAATAGTTTTTAAAGGAAGAAACCCAAGCTATCCACAGACATGTCATTTTAAAATGTTAAAAAATCACTAACAATTATAGAAATGCAGATCAAAGCCATTTGGAGTTTCTGCTACATACTCATCATATGGGCAAAGATAACAAATGATGACTTTTGAAAGGACTATATGAAACAGGTTCACTATTATGAAAACAGGCCCACTAAAACATTCTGAAATGTTGCACACTTTTATGAACTGATGCAGAGTGAAGTGAAAAGTAAGAGAACAATTTATATGATGATAACATTATAAAGAAAACTTTTGAAAGATTTTAGAATTCTAATTAATGCAATTATAAACCCTGACAAAAAGACTTAAAATGAAACACACCCACTCACCTCCTGCCAGAGGGGTGATGAACTTAAAATGCAGAATGACATCTTCATTTTTTGGACATGGTCAATGTGGGTTTTTTCCCTGGATTGACTATATATTTCTTATAAAGGTTTTCTTCCTTCTTCCCTTCCTCCTTTCATATCTTCCTTTCTTTCCTTTTTTTAAATTTTTTTTATTGAAGATTTTATTTATTTTGAGTTTTACAATTTTTCCCCTAATTGTACTTCCCTCCCCCCACCCCCCATCCCCACAGAAGGCAGTTTGTCAGTCTTTACATGGTTTCCATGGTAAACATTGATCCAAACTGAGTGTGATAAGAGAGAAATGATATCCTTAAGGAAGAAACATAAAGTATAAGAGATAGCAAGATCAGACAATAAGATATCAGGGTTTTTTTTTCTAAATTTAAGCTAATAGTCCTTGGTCCTTGTTCAAACTCAGCAGTTCTTTCTCTGGACACAGATGGCATTCTCCATTGCAGACAGTCCCAAATTGTCCCTGATTGTTGCACTGATGGAATGAGCAAGTCCATCAAGGTTGATCATAGCCCCCATGTTGCTGTTAGGGTGTACAGTGTTTTTCTGGTTCTGCTCATCTCACTCAGCATCAGTTCATGCAAATCCCTTCAGGCTTCCCTGAATTCCCATCTCCCCTGGTTTCTAATAGAACAATAGTGTTCCATACATATACCACAGTTTGTTAAACCACTCCCTAATTGAAGGACATTTACTTGATTTCCAATTCTTTGCCAGCACAAACAGGGCTGCTATGAATATTTTTGTACAAGTGATGTTTTTACCCTTTTTCATCATCTCTTCAGGGTATAGACCGAGGAGTGGTATGCTGGATCAAAGGGTATGCACATTTTTTTTACAAATGATTTTTTTATACATTAATAAAATATTCTTGTTTAAAAGTAAACAAAATACCCCCTCCCCCCCAAAATATAGACTCACTTGAGTGATAAAGTAAAGGGGAGAGAAAAAAATTAAAATTAAAAAAATAATAATAGTAATAATTGTAGGTATGGCCAGGTGGTGCAATGGATGGAGCACCAGCCCTGGAGCCAGGAGTACCTGAGCCCATATCCAGCCCCATACACCCAACAATCACTGAGCCATGTGACATGCAAGCCACCCCAGCCCCACTGCCCTGCAAAAACCAAAAAAAAAAAAGAAAAAGAAAAAAAGACCCAAAATAAAATAAAATAGTAATAATAGTAGGGGTGGCTGGGTGGCAGACAGAGCATTTGGCCCTTGAGCTGGGAGCACCCGGGTCCAAATCTGGCCTCAGACACCCAACAATCACCCTGTTATGCAACCCCAGGCAGGCCACCCAGCCCCATTTGCTCTGCACCCCCCCAAAAATAATAATAATAAAAATGTGCTTCAGTCTGTGTTCCAACACCACCGGGTGGATCATATTCTTTATTATAAGTCCATCACAAAAGTTACTTCCATATTTTTCCGCTGTTGCCGTTGCTGATCACAACTCCCTCCTTTCATATTTTTCCACTACCATGTACAATATTTTCTCTCTTCTTTCATTCTGACTCTGCTGTAGGGTAGCTGAGTGGGGCAGCAGACAGATCCCTGGTCCTGGGGGCGAAGAGGCCCCAAGCCCCCCTACCACCCCTTAGGTTCAGCATCCACCTGGCCCTATGGTCCCAGACAGGCCATCCAATCCCAGCCCCTTGCAAGAAGTAAAAAAGAAAATATGTTATTTCTGACCATTCTTCCCCCATGGTCCATCCTCTCCTCCTTCATTCATATCCCCACCCCTTCCCCCTGTCCCCCCTCTCTCCTTCTTACTCCAGATGCCTATAACCCATTGAGTATATATGCTGTTTCCTCTCCTAACCACCTATGATGAGAACAAAGATTCCCTCATTCCCCCTTGCCTTCCCCCCTTCCATATAATTGCAATAGCTCATTGTAATGAAGAAAAATCTTATTATATGAAATATCTGGGTCTATTCCCCCTTTCCTTTTTCTTTCTCCCATTACATTTCCCTTTTTTTCTATTGACTCCATTTTTACATCACATTTTATCTTCGAATTCAGCTTTCTCCTGTGCTTCAACTATAAAAGCTCCCTCTACCTGCTCTATTAACTGAGAAGGTTCATATGAGTATTATCAGTGTCATTTTTCTATGCAGTAATACATGCAGTTCATCATCATTAAGTGCCTCATATTTTCCCCTTCTCCTCCAATCTCTATGCTTCACCTGAGTCCTGTATTTGAAGATCAAACCTTCTGTTCAGCTCTGGCCATTCCAACAGGAACATTTGAAATTCCCCTGGTTCATTGAAAGTCCATCTTTTTCCCTGGAAGAGGACATTCAGCCTTGCTGGGTAGTTGATTCTTGGAGGCATTCTAAGCTCTTTTGCCTTCTGGTATATTATATTCCAAGCCCTATGAGCTTCCATTGTAGTTGCTGCTAAATCCTGTGTGATCCTGACTGCAACTCCATGATATTTGAAGTGTCCTTCTGGCTGTTTGTAATATTTTCTCTTTGACTTGGGAGTTCTGGAACTTGGCTATAATGTTCCTAGAGGTTGGTTTTTTGGGATCTCTTTCTCAGGGGGATCAGTGGATTCTCTCCATTTCTATTTTGCCCTCTGCTTCTAGGAAATCAGGGCAATTTTCCTGTAGTAATGCTTTGAAAATGATGTCAAGGCTCTTTTCCTGATCATGACTTTCAGGTATTCCAATAATTTTTAAATTATCTTTCCTAAATCTGTTTTCCATATCAGTTGCTTTTGCAATGAGATGTTTCACATTTTCTTCTAATTTTTCATTTTTTTGGTTTTGAAGTAATGAGTCCTGATTTCTCGTAAATTCATCAATCTTCATGAGTTCTATTCTTTGTCTGAAGGATTTGTTTTCCTCAGAGAATTTTCTTATCTCTTTTTCCATCTAGCTAGTTTTGCTTTTTAAAGCATTCTTCTCCTCAATAACTTTTTTAACTGTTTTATCCATTTGACCTAAGCTGGTTTTTAGCATGCTCTTTTCTTCAGCATTTTTTTGGATTTCCTTGACTAGGCTACTGAATTCATTTTCATGTTTTTCCTGCACCTCTCTCATTTCTTTTCCCAGTTTTTCCTTCTAACTCCCTCATTTGATTTTCAAAGTCTTTTTTGAATTCTGTCATAGCCTTATCCCAATTTCTGCTTTTCTTTGAGTCTTTAGATGCAGGAGCTTGTGCTTCCTCATCTTCAGACTGAGTGTTTTGATCCTTCTTGGGCTCATATGCAAAATATTTCTCAATGGTGTTCCTCTTTTGTTTCTCTGCTTGCTCATTTTCCCAGCCCAAGCCTGTTTTGGGGGTGCTTCCTGAGCTTTTGGGACATTCCCACAAGGGTCTCGGTGTGTGAGGCTCTGTTCTCCCTCCTGGTCTGTGAATAACCATATGCGCCCCACTCTGCCAGGGGGCTGAGGTACTGGGGGCCCTGCTGTTCTGGGGGGGCCTAGACTGCAATCAGGATCTGAATGTGGTCAGAACCCCAGAGTCTTGTTCCAGGAGCAGAGGACAGAGCTCTGCAGTCTCTCTCTTCACTCCCCTCCCTCAGCTCAATGGGCTCATGCCCTGTGGGCTCCTGCTTACCAGCTCCACCTGCTTATGTTTCCTGGATCTGGACTGCCTTGGCTACACTGCTAGCTGTGTGCCCTGAGGGCTGGGCTTCAAGTGCTCGCTCTGGCAGAGGTCCTCTCCCAGCTGTTCCCCCAGGTTGTGCCCGGTGCTCCCTGGGGCGTAGCTCAGGAAACTCCCCTGCTGCTGTGAGCCCAGTGGCTCCCAGTGCCCTGGTGCTGCCTCCGGGAGGCTGAAGTTCTTTCACTCTGGTGGGCCACCCCTCCGGTGGGCCGCCCCTCTGACCCCGGGGAGCAGAGCCTTTCTGCCCTTTTCCAGGTTAGGAGAACTGCCTCACTGGGTCCTTCTGTGGGTTCCGTCTCTCGAAAATTTAGTTAAAGTCCTTAGCTTATAAATTTTATGAGAGAGCGCCTAAGACAGGATCTGCTCTTGTCTGCCCAGAAAGTCCTCTTTCTTTTTTTCTATATCTTTCTTTTTTTCTTTTTCACAGTATAATTATTGAGGGGAGAAGAGAAAATGAGAGAGAAAATAAATGCTCATTAGTTGGGGGAAAAAAACCAACCCCCAAGACCCCAGTTCATCAACAAAACTGAAGACAAGAAGCATGAATAGAAGACTTTCAAGAATTCCTTATGAAAAGATCAGTTGAATAAGAACTATGAGATATAAATGCAAGATCAAAAAGAAAAATAGATGACCCAGCGTGTCCTTGACTGTGTTCTGAGTGTCTGAGAAGAAAAAAAAAGAGAAGAAAGGGTAAAGGGGGGAATACACAAATGTAGAAAAGAGGAACAAAGATGTAGAGCTTGCCATTTCTCAAATTGGGGTGTGTGAGAACATACAAATATGTAGGAAGAGATAAGGGCATGGACATCCAATGAACTTCACTCTTTTGTTTTTTTGGGGTTTTTTTGGAAGGCAATGGGATTAAATGACTTGCCCAAGGTCACACAGCTAGGTAATTTTTAAGTATTTGAGGTCATATTTGAACTCAAGTCTACCTGACTTCAGGGCTGTTGCTCTATCCACTATGCCACCTAGCTGCCCCCTGAACTTCACTCTTAACTGAATTGGACAAAGGAGAGTTGAAAGTGATGTTGGGGAAATTGGTGGTGCCACTGTAAAGATGAGAGTTCTTTGAAAGAGAAAAACTTATAACTAACACAAGAGTTGGAAAAGCTCAGGATTTATTCTATTTTATAAGTCTGAAAAGTTCACAGAAACAACATAAGCCTAGGAAAGAATTTAGTTACAAGCCCAGAAACAACTTAGGAAAGAACTTAAAGGAAAGAAGAGAGAAGGAAATGACAGGGAGCCAAGGAGAGGACAGAAGAAAAGCTTAATTCAACATAAATCTGGCCACATGGAGCTAAGGGCCATATTTACTGCACTGGCACAGCCCAGGAGTATGTGGTTCTAGCTTAGAGAGAGAAAAATGGCCATGCTGCAAAGAAAAAAAAAAGAGAGAAAAAGAGCTCTACTCCAGAAGACCTTAATTCCTTTTCAATAGAGGATTGGACAAGTGTGGTGTTTGGGAAGTGGTTTAGCAACCGGCTCCAGGTATTTTCCAATATTATGCCTCAGGGGCAGCTCCCCAAGGAGTGGCTAAGACAGTACTCATTGTGTATGGATGATGTTCTTTGTACTAGTCTTTCCTGTCCCAAAGGACATGAACCTTCAAGTCCAACATGAACATTTCCCTGTGTCCTGCTTCAAAACCACACACATAGAGAATTTGTTACAGAAACACATCAAACTCAACAAGGAAATACACTATTAAGGGGTGGGGTGAAAAGAATGGATAATACTGGAAAGTGAATTAAAATCTATGGGGGTGCTTTAGATTGCCTCTTAGATAATTAGAGAATGGTTGAAAAATGTATGGCTTATGAATGTAATGGAATATTATTGTGGCGTAAGATGATTATGAGAATCTTAGGTTGTATGAATTGACAGAAGGGAGCAGAACCAGGAGAAAAATTTATACAAAGGTAGAATTGTGTTAGAGAAGAAAAACAACTTTGAAAAACTAAGAACACCGATCAAAATAATGATCAGTCACATTACCGAGACATTAGGTGGCACAGTGGATTGAGTGCTAGACCTTGTGTCAGGAACACATGAGTTCCAAACTGGCCTCAGATTCTTAGCAGTGGTGTGATTCTTCAGCAAATCTCTTAACTCTGTTTGCCTCAGTTTTCCCACCTGTAAAAGTGGGGCACCTCTATCCCAGGGTTGATGTGAGGATGAAATGAGATAACTTTTGTAAGGGACTTTGTGAAGCTTAAAGTGCCAAACAAATGCTAAATAGTATTATTGCTATAATTATGACTGAAGGATTGATGAAACATCTTACTCACCTCTTGGTAGAGTGGTAATGAGCATAAGCAGCAGAAAATTACATTTTTGAACATGATGCTGTGTGGATTTTTTAAAAAACATGATTAAACTTACTTATTACAAATTATTTTCACCCCTTTCCTTTTTTCATCTTAATATTTTATTTTTTCCAATTCCTTGTAAAAACAATTTCATCATTTTTTTTCCCCCAAATTTTGAGTTCCAAATTCTCTTTGTTCCCATCCCTTCCTTGTTGAGAGGGCAAGCAATTTGAAATAGGTTATCATTGTGAAGTCATGCAAAAGACATTTCCTAGTAATTGATTCTGTGAAAGATAACAAAGACCAAAAAAATTCAAGAAAAATATCTTTGATCTGTGTTCAATCTCTACCAGTAAGTACTCTCTCTGGAGATGAAAAGCACATTTCATCATAAATCCTGTAGAAATGTCTTGAATCATTGTTTTGCTGAGAATAGCTAAATTATTCATAACAGATCATCATATACTATTGCTATTCTCCTAGTTCTGCTCATTTCACTTTGCAATAGTTTGTCTTTCTAGCTTTTTCTGAGATCATCCTGCTCATCATTTCTTAAAGCACAATCATATACAACAGCTTGTTAGCCATTCCTCAACTGATGAACATCCTCTCAATTTCCAATTCTTTGCCTCCACTAAAAGTTACTATAAATATTTTTGTACCCATAAGTCCTTTTGCTTTTTGTTTTTTATCTTTTTTGGGATATACACCTAGTAGTGGTATTGCTTGGTGAAAGAATATGTGTGGTTTTGTAGCCCCTTGGACATAATTTCAAATTGCTCTCCAAAATGGTATGAATCCAAATGCTCATCCAAAATGGTTCTTTCTCTTTGAGGAGGAAGGATGGTTAGAAATGGATTAGTAATAGTACCCCCAAAAGAGAATGTCATTGAAAATATTACATACACGGCAAAAAGGAGTCTTTTATACAGTCTCATTGTTATGAAAATCTCAGCAAGCAGCAATGTTAGGCTCAGGGAAAGGGAGACTTCTTAACAATTGATCAAAGGGGACAGGATCACCTCTGAAGGGAACATGAATGGAAATGTCCAAGTGGAGTCTGGATGACTTCTTATGGGGAAAGTCAGAGAAGAGATTCCAGTTATGGATCTCTGAATTCATTCCAACTCTGGGGCTCTCAGAGTTTCTGAAAGGATCCTGGTTGATTGGAGTTTAATGAAATATGATGTTTGTTACTTCCAACCTACATAGATATATGATATTGGTCTGTTTTGGGACTTCCTCAGAGCTCAGGACTATAATCATTCTAGTATCCTTTGCTGGTCATTTTGGAACCAACCTTAATATTGCTAAGGAAGGCTGGTGACCTTTCCTCTCATATACTTAGCATGTGACCCAAGGGTTTTCCTGCTAAAATGGGGAAGAATAGGGACAGTCAGTGGAACTGTGATTCCATTAGTATAAGGAATTCCTTGGTTAGGAAATTCCTTCAGCTAGTGCAGGCTGACACCTTCTTTGTAATTTATAATCTTGGAAAACTGCCTAGGGTTCTGAGAGATTTAAGTGGTTTACCCAGCATCACAAAATCAGTTGATAGCAGTGGCAGGGTCTGAAGCCATGTTCTCCTGGTTATGCAGCTGGCTTTCTATCCACCATAGTGGCCCTATAAGGCAGGTCTTGCCAAAGACTATTACCTTCAATTTCAGAAAATTGTTATCTCATTATGTAATTTTGCTATTTCTTATACTTTGTTTTTCTTCTTTAAGGATATGATTTCTCTCTCATCACATTCAACTTAGATCAATGCATACCCATGGAAACAATGTAAAAACTAACAGACTGCCTTCTATGAGTGGGGGGGAAAGCAAGAATAGGGCAAAAATTGTAGAACTCAAAAAAATAAAAAAAATAAAATCTTTTTAGAAAAAAAAGAATCAGGTCTTGCAGGGGGTGGGGAGGGTCTGGAGTGTAGAGGAAAGGAGGATGGTCCAAGTTTTTTTCTAAGAGAATAACAGAGGTCAAGCAGGTCAAGCAAGAGATCATAGGATATAACCAAATCCAAAGGACTTGGGGAAGGTGTTCAACTAGTTAATATTTACAATACATAGAAAATACTGTGTTTTTTGCTGAGGATACCGACTTTTTTTTTTTAAGTGACCTGATCTTAGCTCTCCAATTGCCTATAATAGAATAAGTAGAAGTAGTAGCTACTCTGATATAGGGTAGAATGTGATACAAGAAAGAAGATACAGGTTCAGTGCTATGGGAAAGTTGAGTGAGAAATCACCTTCACCTGGGAACATAGTCCTAGCAGGAGGTTAGAGGAGGCTTCATGGAGAAGATAGCACTTCGGCCTTGAAGAAAGTGTTGAGGGGGAACTTAAATAGACAAGATCTGGGGACAATGGTGCAGTAAGGCATGGATTCCAAGCATCAGGAACAATATGAATTTAGATTCTAAGAAAGAAATGTAAAATCATAACTAGAAATAACTTTAAAGATCCTTTGGGTGAACCTCTTCATTTGACAAATAAAGAAATTATAATCCAAAAAAAGTTAAGTGACTTTTTCAAGGTCACATAATTAGAAAGTAACAGAGTCAGAATTTGATCCTTGAGGGTAGGATGAGGACAGAGAATGAAAATGTGTGACTAGATCATAGAGTATTGAAGGGGAGTAGTGTGAAGTAAGGCTGGAAAACTATGGTGAATCCATGTTGTAGAGATTTTGAAGGCCAGAGTGAAGAGATAGAACTTTTTCAGTGGACAATGGGGTGGTGGAACCCATGAAGGTTTTTTTTTGTTCTTTTTGCTACCAGAGAATTAGCATAGCCTTAATAGGATAATCAGTTAACTGTGTGGCTAAAAGATTGTTGTTTACTCCCTATGAATGCATGTATTTCACCTCTTTGGATCTCATTTTTCTTCTCTATAAAGTGAGGAAATGGGATTAGATGGATCTCCAATAACCCTTCCAATTGTAAGGTCTATGACTTTAACCTGGATGTAGGTGAATAAGTTGAGGCTTTCTTAAGATAATTTATGCAAAAAGAGAGATGAGGGTTGTAGACCAAATTAGACATGGTGGATAGGGTGCTGGAGTTAGAGTCAGAAATATATGTGTACATATTCCATCTTATACTCTTATAAGACATCGGGCAAGTTTCTTCTCTGTGCCTCTATTTCCTCATCTGTAAAATAATGATGTTGGGGTTGATAGATTCAAGAGTTCCTTTCAACTCAAGTTATGATCCTAGTCATAACTGCTCTTTTGTAAAAAAATCACTGATTGGAGAATGGTTAAAAAAAGGTGATGGGGTGGCTAGGTGGTGCAGGTGATAGAGCACTGGCCCTGGAGTCAGGAGTACCTGAGTTCAAATCCAGCCTCAGACACTTAATAATTACCTAGTTGTGTGGCCTTGGGCAAGCCACTTAACCCCATTTGCCTTGCAAAAACCTAAAAAAAAAAAGGTGACCCAGGACTGTATTGGAATATTATTGCAAAATTATTGAAGAATGAAATATAGGGAATTCAGTAAAGCATTAGAAGACTTATATGAACTGATGCAGTGAAGTAAGGAAAACCAATATACCTAATGCCCACAAGGATGTAAACTAAAAGAAAAATAAAATCAAGTTGAATATTATGTAATTATAATGACCAATCTTCACTTTGGAGAAAAGATGGGAACAGGATGAAGTCAAGATGGTGGCATGATAGGAAACAGTGTAGTGAATTCCAAACCACAAATTTCTCCAAACAGATCTAGAAAACAAACCAGATCAAATCTTGATGGGAAAAATCCAGAAAAGTCACACTGAATCATTTGTCCAGCTCAGGTCAGCATAGGGAGACAGATAGGTCTGTGGACACCAGTGATTGGATCAGACTGAAGCTTGCTTTGTAGGGAGGAGCCCAGGAAGAGACTGTTCACCAGGACAAGAAGAGGTCCCAGACCCAAACTTGGGTACCCCACATCATTACTTGGGCACTGAAATAGGAACAAGTATAAAGTGGTAACTTTGTTGCCCACTACCCAGTTCTGTTACACAGATTCAGATAAGACTGGGAAGGGATCAGCTGCAGAGAAGTGGCATTTTGGCTAGGGAGGTTCTGGTAGTATATTAAGAAAGGAGGAAGTTCAGACATCAGTAGCCACAGAAGCAGGAATGATGTGGCTCGATCTTAGATCCAGAGTAGGATCTAACTTCCAACATCCGACCCATCCTGCAGAGGAATAGCCAGGACAGGAATCCCAGACCAAAGTGAATTATATAATTTTATTATTCTGAATCGATATAGCTTTCCAGTTGGCTGATAGGGGAAGAATGTAGCAATTTACTCTTGTATGGACCCAAACACAGGTCAAGAACTTGTTGAGCCTAGAAGGGGTGGAGGAGGGGGGGAAAGGAAAATGGGGTGGGGGGGAACAATTCAACTTTGCCTTGAAATAAGTCCCTTTAGGATTTATATGTCCTCAGCCTGTTCCTTATTTCCTGGAATAGCATACCACCTAATAACCAAGAAAGCAGAAATGGGACCAGCCCAGAACTCCTCTCCAAAAGTATTACAGAGTCCAGTTCTAATATAAAGTCAAAAGTCAGGAAGGAGGATTAAAAGGGGGGAAAAATAAATCCCACTATAATGAGCTATTTTGGTAGCAGAGATGTTCAAGACACAAACATAAACAAGAATAACTCTAAAATGTCACAAGCATTGCCTCAGATAGATATGCAGCTTGGGGCACAAACTCAATGAAAATTCCCAAAAGAGATGAAGTGTGAGTTTATACAAAGAGTTAAAAAATGTTTTATAAATGGAATGAGAAAATTAGAAAAGAAATAAGAACAATAAATGAAAGAGTGGGGAAGGGAATTAACAGCCTGGCATAAAAGAAACTGAAAATTTATATGAACCAAATAGAAATCCACAACTAATTATGCAACAAGAAATATTAAAACAAAGTCAAAAGCCTGGAAAATTAGGGGGAAAGTAAGGTATTTTTAAAAAACTGACTTTGAAATTATTTTGAGTAGAGAAAATTTAAAGAATCATGGTACTAAAAAAGTAATCATTAAATGTCATCACCAGGAAAAAAAATCTCAGCTATCAAATTTCAAGATAAGGAAAGGACTTATAGGATCAAGGAACAAAGTAGAAATAGAAATAACCCATTGCCATCACCTGAAGGAAATCTCAAAATGAAAATTTCCAGAAATTCAAATTCAGAGCTATTACATCAAAGAAAAAATATTGTAAGCAGTTAGAAAGAAAGATTTCAAGATTGAGGAGCCACAGTCAGGATCACATATAATTAAGCAGTTACCAATATAAGCTATTCCAGAAGGCAAAGGATAAAAAAATTTAGTATATAATCAGGGGAAGAAATTTACCATAAATGAAAGGGAGGCCTAACCAGATATTCCTAATGATGAAAAGACCAGAACTTCAGAGAAACTTTGAAGTTCAAAAACAGAAAGAAAGAGAAAGATTAAAAGGTAAATACAAATGAACAAAGATAAGGAGCAAAAAAAATTGAACTGCTTCTATTCAAATATAGGGAAATGATACATGTATCCCTTCTAATGCCTACTATCATTAGGATTCATAAAAGATGTCTAATTAGACAGGACCTTCTAGTTGTTTCTGTTATATCTTTTTTTATTTTTTTAAATTTTATTTATTTAAGGCAATGGGGTTAAGTGACTTGCCCAAGGCCACACAGCTAGGTAATTATTAAGTGTCTGAGGTCATATTTGAACTCAGGTCCTCCTGATTCCAGGGGCAGTGCTCTATCCACTGTGCCTAGCTGCCCCATTCCTATTATATCTTGATGATCTTTTTTAAAAAATTGATATATCCAATGATACGTTATGAAAGTTTTTCAACATTCATTCACTTACATATTTGTTCCCACCCCCCTCCTCTTGGCAACGAACGATCTGATAAAAGTTGTACATGTATATTTGTATTTACCATATTTACATAATTAGTCATTTTGTATATGAGGAATTAGGACTAAGGGAAAAGAAAGGAAATTAGGGGATAGGAAGGGAAAACATGAGAAGTTTTAAAGAAATGAACATAGTATCCATTCAGACTATCTGGAATTTTTTGGTTGTTTTTTTCCTCTGGATGTGGGTGGCATCGTTCATAACTTGTCTCCCAAGGTTGTCCTAAATCTCTGAACTGCTGAGAGGAGCTGCATCCTTCATAGTTGATCAACTCACAATGTTGTTACTGTGTACAATGTTCTCTTGGTTCTGCTCCCTTCACTCAGCATCAGTTTGTGTGATTCTTTCCATGCTTCTTTAAAGTCCAACCATGAATGGGTTTTTTATAGAACAATGGTATTCCATAACATTCATATACCATAACTTGATCAACCATTCCCCAGTTGACGGGAATCCCCTTGATTTCTAATTCTTTGCCACTACATGAAGAGCTGCTATAAACATTTTTGAACATGTGTGACTTTTCCCTTTTTTAATTTCTTTTGGCCATAGGACTAGTATTGATATTGCTAGGTCAAAGGGAATGATCAGTTTTATTGCTCTTTGGACATAGTTTCAGATTACTCTCCAGAATGGTTTTATTAGTTCACAATTCCGCCAACAGTACATTAATGTCCTAATCTTCCCTGTATCTCTCCAATACTGATCATTTTCCCTTTCTGTCTTCTTAGTCAATCTGTGAAGTCTAAGGAAATAACTCATAGTTGTTTTAATTTGCCTTTCTCTAATCAATAATGATTTGGAACATTTTTTATTTGACTATATATACATATATATCTTTAATTTTTTTTCATTTGAAAATTGCCTGTTCATATCCTTTGACCATTTATCAAGTGGGGAATGACTTTTAACCTTATAAATTGATTCAATTCTCTATATATTTTAGAATATCTTGATGATCATAAGAAGAGAAAGGATAGAAGGGAAGAGAATACACTGGGGATGAAAATTGTCTCACATAATCAGAGTATACAGAGTATCTCCATGCAAAAAAAGGAAGAGGAGTAACTGATACTGGAACCTCACTTTCATTTAGTTCAAAAGAAGAAAGAATACACACACACACACACACACACACACACACACACACACAGACAGAATTAGATACAGGAATACATTTACTCAACAGGGGAATTAAAGGGAAAGCAGAAAAAGTGGTGAGAAGGAGAATTAGAGGGAGAATAAATTAAGGGACAGATCAGTCAGCAGTCAGTCAGTCAATAAACATTTATTAAGGTCTATGTGTAGGCACTATATAAATGCTGGGCAAAAAAAAGGCAAAAGACCATCTCTGCTCTCAAGGGGCTTACTTCCTCATGACAAAAAGCAAACAAATATGTACAAATAAGCTCTATGTAAGATAAATAGGAAATAACTAGCAGAGGAAAGGCATTAGAATTAAGAAAAGTTAAAAAGATTTATAGAAGGCTAGAATCTAGTTGGAACTTGAAGGAACCCAGGGAAGCCAGGAGGTAGAGAGGAGGAAAGAGAGGCAGAGAAAATACTTAGAACCAAAAGATGGAGTATCTCATTCATAGAACAACATGGAGGTCAGTGCCACTGGATCAAAGAGTATGCAGCAAGAAATAAAGTGTAAGAAGATGGGGAAATGTTGGGAGGGGGTAACTTATGAAGGAATTTGAATGCCAAATAGAGGATTTTTATTTGATCCTTTTGTTATTGTTGTGGTTTGTCCTTCATTCTCGAAGAGGACCGTGACCTCAGGGATATGATGCCATGACAAGTAAGTGAATTGGATTTAAATGAGGGAGGACTGTGCAAATCACCAAACTCGCTTCCTCTTCCAAAGACATTTGGGTCCAGTAGCCAGATATAGATCAGGATGACTAAAGATGGCTCTGGATGCAATTTGAGCCTATAGTCAATAGGAAGCCAGTGAAGTTTGATGAGTAGGGTGGGGTAACATGGTCACATCTGCAACTTTAGGAAAATCACTTTAGTAAACAAATGAAAGCTGGATTGGAGTGGGGAAAGACCTGTGACAGGCAGATTCACCAGCAGATTATGGCAATAGTCCTGTTGTGAGGTGATGAAACCTGCACCACAGGGGTGGCAGTATCAGAAAAGAGAATTAGTCAAGAACTGATGCAAAAGCAAAATTGACAGGTCTTGGTGACATCTTTGATATGGGGAATAAGAAAAAGTGAGGATCCAGGATGAAGTCTAAGTTGGGAGGGTTGGAAAATGCTGTTGCTCTTTTCAGTAATGGGTAAAATGGAAGGAGGGAGGGAGGGTTGAGGGAGAAAGATAATAGGTTCTGTTTTGGAAATAATGAGTTCAAGATGTCTACTGGACATCCAGGATGAGTTGTGGGAAAGGAAGCTGAAATTGGAAGTCAGTAGAGAGTTTGGGGAAGATAATTTGAAAAAAGATTAGCACAGAGATAATACTTAAATCCATGGGATATGATGTGATCATCAAGTGAGGTAGTATAGAGGGAGCAGGGAAGAGGACCCACAACAGAACCCTGTGGGAAATACCATGGTTAATGGGTGTGATGGATCAGCAGTCAGCAGCCAGCAGCCAGCAGCCAGCAGCCAGCAGCAGCAAAGCAAGACATAGAAGGAGCAGCCTGATACTTAGAAGGAGAACCAGGAGAGAGTGTTGTCCCAAAAACTTAGAGAGAGAAAGTATCAAGGAAGAGAGAGTAATCAATAGTGTCAAAGACTACAGAGATATCAATAAGAATGAAGATTGAGAAAAAGTCATTTGATTTGGCAACCAAAAGATCACTGGCAACTTTGTATTAATAGTTTGGAATAGTAGAATAGTTTCAGAGGAATGCTGAGGTCAGAAGTCAAGTCATAAGGGGTTAAGAAGAGGCTGAGAGGAGAGAAAGGTGGAGACACCTATTTTAGACAGCCTCAGCAAAATAAATTCCATGTTCAAAAATGTTTATAGTTTTTGTGAGGTGTCAAAGAATGGGAATCTGAGGGGGGTATCCATAAATTGGGGAATGGATGAAGAAATCATGGTATACAAATATGATGTAATATTCTTGTGTTAAAATCTTAATCAAAATAACCAACAGGACTACAGAAGACTAATGAGGAACCTTGCCACCCACTTCCTGACAGAAAGGTAAGGGACTCAGAATACAGAGATAAATATTTTTTAGGGTATAGACAATCTGGAAATTTGTTTTAATTGACTATGCATGTTTGTAAAGGGGTTTTGTTTTTATTGTGTTCTCAAGTAGGGAGGGAGAGCTGTGTGTGTGTGTGTGTGTGTGTGTGTGTATGTGTATGTGTGTACAAGAGGGTAGATCTTGACCAATTAGAACAAAAGATTTTTTTTAGAAAAGAAAACTCAATGACCAATCGCAATTCCTTATGATGAAACATGTTGCCCACCTCTAGATAGAGCAGTACTCAGAGTGCAAAATGAAACATTTATTTAAACACAACCAATGAGAAAAATGTATTTTTGCTTGACTATATATTTGTAACAAGGATTTGATTTTATTTTTTGCTTTGTTTTGATTGCTTTCTTAATAAGGGTCAGGAGAAGGGAAAGAAGAATGATTTTTGTTTGAAAATTAAAATTTAATTAAAAATTAATAATAATCCTAAAACTCTATATGGGGGAAATGCATTTCCTTTTATTGGAGAGAGAAGGGATTCTGGCATATGTCTTATACTTTTAGATACAGTATGTTGGTTGGTTTTACATAACTTTTTTGTTATTATAAGGAAAAGTTAACTAGGAGTTAATATAATGATACATGAGCATGATATAAAAACAAAAGATATTAGTAAAACTGTTCAAAAGAAAATAGATAAGTCACTGAACTGAAGTGGTTGCAGAGTGGTAAATAATAATAATAATAATTTAAATAGTACCTACTATGTTACATATATTATGGAATGGAAGCCAGAGACTTGGGCTTACTTACTCTTCATAGAAAGGGGGGGAAGAGTCAAATGTTAACTCTGAGGTGAAGAGCTTGGGTGAATGGGAGGATAGTGATGGCCGCAACAGAAATAAAGAATTGAAGGAAAAGAATAGCTTCAATTTTAGACAAGTTGGGTTTGAAGTGTGATTGTCCTGAATATGGCCCAAGGCTGGGAAATCAGCATAGAGCCAGGGAAAACATGCTCTGTAGAGGGACAGTTTGTTTCATATAATTTCTCTTCATACCCTTCCCCCTTCTTCTTCCTAGCACTCCCTTGCTCTTCTGGAATCTGCTGGGATACTTTCCAAAAAAACTTCTATATGTACTGTTTCTTCCCAGTCTGTGATATCAGGGGATGCCTTGAGGGCAATTCTCACGTGCTCACTGATTCTCTTCTTTTATGTTCTTAGTCATTTTACGCAAGATAGACGCAACCCATCCTACCTTCCCTGTTACATGCCTTTATCCCTTTCAAGATCCAGGTCAATCAATCATTTGGTGACTCTTCCTCTCAATGAATCCAATAAGAGACCATGTAGGAAAGCTAAGAGCCTTAAGGCTTTCTGTCTCCCTTCAATGTCATATGGCACCTGAGATTTGGAGCTTAGTCCTTGACCTTTTAATTCATTTTTTCCATTCCAAGTGAAGAGGTTGAAGTCTTCAACCAGTTGGGAGAACAAATCATAAAACATCAGGAGATAAAAACCAGAGTTTTGCAGCAAATGCAGCATTTATGCTCTTTGGATTAAAGAGTAACCTTTAGGAATAATCCTAACTCAAAGGAAGGACCAATCCAGCATTCATGTTACAATTAGATGTGAAGTTGGTAGGAGTAATTTTTTGTAGAAACTGAGCGAAGATCAGTGGTTATTTCTCCTAAGAACAAGGTGGCATAGGAGAGAATATGCCCCAGAGGTAATGGTGGGAAAGTGCATTCATTTATTTTTTGCTATATCTTAGATACACTTATTCCTCTGTTAACAACAACAACAACAAGCTACCATCTGATATTAAGGATTCTGGTTAATGGTCCCTAACAATGTAAGAGATGGGATGGAAGGAGGAGGAGAATGCTACTAGTGGGAGCTCAGGTCAATGGCCATAAAGTAGCAATACCTAAGAGTCTTTTTTTTTAATTTATTTTTATTAAAGATGTTATTTGAGTTTTACAATTTTCCCCCCAATCTTACTTCCCTCCCTCCATCCCCCCACGGAAAGCACTCTGTTAGTCTTTACTTTGTTTCCATGTTGCACCTTGATCCAAATTGGGTGTGATGAGAGAGAAATCATATCCTTAAAGAAGAGACAAGAAGTCTAAGAGGTAACAAGATCAGACAATAAGATATATGTTTTTTTCTAAATTAAAGGGAATAGTCCTTGAACTTTGTTCAAACTCCACAGCTCCTTATCTGGATACAGATGGCACTCTCCTTTGCAGACAGCCCAAAATTGTTCCCGATTGTTGCACTGATGGAATGAGCAAGTCCTTCAAGGTTGAACATCACTCCCATGTTGCTGTTAGAGTATACAGTGTTTTTCTGGTTCTGCTCATCTTACTCAGCATCAGTTCATGCAAATCCCTCCAGGCTTCCCTGAAATCCCATCCCTCCTGGTTTCTAATAGAACAATAGTGTTCCATGACATACATATACCACAGTTTGCTAAGCCATTCCCCAATTGAAGGACATTTACTTGATTTCTAATTCTTTGCCACCACAAACAGGGCTGCTATAAATATTTTTGTACAAGTGATGTTTTTACCCCTTTTCATCATCTCTTCAGGATATAGACCCAGTAGTGGTATTGCTGAGTCAAAGGGTATGCACATTTTTGTTGCCCTTTGGGCGTAGTTCCAAATAGCTCTCCAGAAGGGTTGGATGAGTTCACAACTCCACTAACAGTGTAATAGTGTCCCAGATTTCCCACAAACCTTCCAATAATGATCATTATCCTTTCTGGTCATATTGGCCAATCTGAGAGGTGTGAGGTGGTACCTCAGGGAAGCTTTAATTTGCATTTCTCTAATAATTAATGATTTAGAGCATTTTTTCATATGGCTATGGATTGCTTTGATCTCCTCATCTGTAAATTGCCTTTGCATATCCTTTGACCATTTATCAATTGGGGAATGACTTTTTGTTTTAAAAATATGATTCAGTTCTCTGTATATTTTAGAAATGAGTCCTTTGTCAGAATCATTAGTTGTAAAGATTGTTTCCCAATTTACTACATTTCTTTTGATCTTGGTTACAGTGGTTTTATCTGTGCAAAAGCCTTTTAATTTAATGTAATCAAAATCATCTAATTGGTTCTAAGAGACTCTTAATATTATTCATTGGAACCTTGAGAGAAGATGTAGCAAGCTTGATTCTGGGAGAGAAAGCCAGAACACAAAGCCAAAGCACAGTGAAGATGGAATCATAGTATAGTGAAAAGAAATAGTCTGAAACAGAGGAAGAAAGTATTGAATTTAAGGTCAAAAGATCTGTGTTGGGGTGGCTAGGTGGCGCAGAGGATAAAGCACTGGCCCTGGAGTCAGGAGTACCTGGGTTCAAATCTGGTCTCAGACACTTAATCATTACCTGGCTGTGTGGCCTTGGGCAAGCCACTTAACCCTTGCAAAAACCTAAAAAAAAAAAAAAAGATCTGTGTCAAATCCAAGCTTTGACAATCATTAGCTCTGAGTCTCTGGATACATCATTAACTTCTCTGAGTATCATTTCTCTTATCTATAAGATGGAGATGATAACCACTTTCCCTTCCTCATACACTGATGAAAATCTAAAGGGGGAAACTTTGCTTTTGGGGGAACTAAATCATTCAGGAGTCTGTGCTTTGTTGTTCAGCAACTTTTAATATCCCTAGTTTGAAAGGACAGAAATCTCCCAGGAGGATGGAGCTGTAGTGAGAGAAAGAAGAAAAACTGAAAGAAGTTTAACCATAGGTTGTATTTAGACTATCCTGGGAAGAGCATTATTAAAAGGAACAAAGTTCTTCATAATCTTTTGTGGTTCCCAAACCAAGAAACTCCTCCTTCCATACAATAGTATTTGTCCAAGGGGCACATCTTTAATATCCATTCTCTCCCCCAGCTTTCGATGATGTGAGTACCAAGAAGCCATCACTGAGAATAGAGATGAGAGAGTGAGTTATTAATCCAATGGAGATGCTTGTAGTTACCAAATAATCAGGCCAGTACATATGTGAAACTGTGTCCCTCTCCCATCATAGTGAAGATAAAAAATGAAGAGTGGATTCTCAGCTTCCATTTCCTCATACCTGATATAATTTGCTTGATTTAACTATTTACCCTGCCTTCTATTTTTCACTGTATGTCCTTTGCTCTAATTTGACATCTTTTGATATATTCTGGCTTGGTTGGAAAGATACTATGGAAATAGGGGTTTGTGAGGTGAGCATTGATAGACAATTAAGACTTGAGTACCATGGGCTTGGGAGTAGCCCACAGGAGGTCATGTTGAGGGGCAGCCAGATGTTGCATAGGGGAAGTGCTTTGAAATCCATTGATACTATAAATATTTGAGCTATTATTGTTGTTCTTGGAATTCTTTTTTTTTTCATCAAAACCTCCCTATCTGCTGTCCTTTCAGTGTTCTTGAATGCAAATCTCATGACATCTTCTGGGGCCTTGCTCCATCAAATATTTATTCTCCCACTGTCTCCTGAATTTTTGGTCACTAGCTTCTTCTTTTGTCTATAAACATTCTCAGGTTCCCCTTCCTTTGACCCTTCAGTGATTTTGTGATCTCATTTGATATGATGCAATCCACATTGATTCTCAGAGTCTTGTTACTCTAAGCAATTCTTGTTCGTGTCCTCCTATAAATCTTCCACTGGGACCCCCTGGGGCCCTTTCTATCCTTTAAAACAATAGCACCTCTCATTCTGCTATAAGAAATGAGGAGCAGGATGCTCTCAGAGAAGCCTGGAAAGACTGACATGAGATGACGCAAAGTGAAATGTACTTATACAAAGGAGCAGCAATATTGTGGGATGATCAGCTGTGCATGACTTAGCTTTTCTTAGCAATGTTGTGACCCAAGTCAACACTGAAGGACTTATGATAAAGAATGTTATCAATCCCCGGCGAAAGACCTGATGGTGAAATGGTTGAACTCTAGAGAAAGAAGCACGGAATAAATTACAGGATCTGATGCAGAGCGAAGGGAACAGAACCGAAAGAACATTGTACACATTAACAACAACCTTGTGAGTTGACCAACTATGATGGATTCACCTCCATTCTGCAATTCAGAGAGCTAGGACAACCCTATTAGACCAGTTATAGATGATGCTATCCCCATCCAGAGGAAGAAAAACAAAACAAAACAAAAAATCCTTCAGAATCTGAATGAACACTATATTCACTTAAAAAAAAAATTCTCTCATGTATTTCTTTCCTATCTCATGGTTTTCTTTTTTTCCCCCTTAATCCTAATTCCTCATACCAAAAATGACTAATCTGTAAACATATTTAACATAAAAGAGTATTTACAATATTCACCTGATTGTTCATCACTGAGGGGAGTGGGAAGGGTGGGTGAAAGGAAATTATGTAACTTAAAAATATGCATATGCATATGGATGAATTTTTTGAAAGATTTTATTTATTTTGAGTTTTACAATTTCCCCCCATTCTTGTTTCCCTCCCCCAACCCCCACAGAAGGCATTCTGTTAGTGTTTACATTGGTTCCATGTTATACATTGATCTCATTTGAATGTGATGACAGAGAAATCATATCCTTAAGGAAGAAAAATAAAGTATGAGATAGTAAAATTACATAATAATATAATACTTTTTTTTCTAATTTGATGGTAATAGTCTTTCGTCTTTGTTCAAGATCCATAATTCTTTCTCTGGATACAGATGGTATTCTCCATTGCAGATAGCTCATAATTGTCCCTGGTTGTTGAACTGAAGGGATGAGCAAGTCCATTAGGGTTGATCATCACCCTCATGTTGCTGTTAGGGTACAATGTTTTTCTGGTTCTGTTATTATCACTCAGCATCAGTTCATGCAGATCTTTCCAGGCTTCCCTAAATTCCCATCCCTCCTGGTTTCTAATAGGACAATAGTGTTCCATGACATACATATACCACAGTTTGCTAAGCTATTCCCCAATTGAAGGACATTCATATGGATGAATGTTGAAAAACTTTCATACTATGTAACTGGAAAATAAAATATCAATTAATAAAAGAGAGCTGATGGTGTGTGTCTGAGTACAGATTGAAACATACTTTTTTTCTTAACTTTATTTTCTTGAGATTTTTTTTTGGGGGGGGGAACACTATAATTTCTTTTACAACATGACCAAGGGTATATCAAATTGCTTGCTTTTTCAGTGAGGGGTTGGTAGGGAGAAAGGAAAGAATTTGAAACTCAAATACTAAATAAATAAATAAATTACAAAAAGGGGGAAAAAACAATATTTCCTTGAGCTGCTGTCTCTTTTTTGTGTATATCTGTCTCTGTCTTTGAATCTGTTTCTCTGTGTCTGTATCCAAATTTCTGCCTTTCTTTCCTTCTGTTCTTTCCAATTTTTAATACTCACTTTATTTCCTTATTCCCCTTGTTAATCTTTTACAGTTTGTCTTCTCTCCTTCTTCCTACTTACACTAAAACTGTTCTCTCTAAAATCACTCATGACCCCCTAATCACCAAATCCAATCAATTTTTTTCAGGGTTCATCCTCCCTCCCAAGCTTTTTGCAGCATTTGACATTATTAATTATTATTAATTATTAATCACCCCATCCATCTGATAACTTTTTCTTTTATCACACTATTCTACTCATTGTCTTCTATTCTCTTTGAATCTTCCTTTTCCCTCCTCTTTGAGAAATAAAGGCATTCTAGGGGTGGCTAGGTGGTGCAGTGGATAGAGCATTGGCCCTGGAGTCAGGAGTACCTGGTTTCAAAGCCGATCTCAGACACTTAATAATTACCTAGCTGTGTGGCCTTGGGCAAGCCACTTAACCCCATTTGCCTTACACAAACCTAAAAAAAAATGCATTCTTTAGGAATCTACATCAGACCATTTCTTTCTGCACTCTTTCCCTGGCAATCTCATTGGTCCACAGTCTCAACTGTTGTCTCTATGTGAATGAACTTTGGAACTATATCTCTGGCTCTACACTTTCTCCTGAGCTCCAGAATGTTTTGTTGTCTGGACATCTCTATTTCATTGTCCTGGCATCCCATAACCAACATATCCAAAGATAAACTCAAGCTCTTCCAGTTTTTCCAACTTTTTCATTTCTTTTGATATCACCATTCTCTCAGTCACTGGACACAAAATTTGGGAGACATTTTTGGCTTGCTTCTCTCTCTCTCTCTCTCTCTCTCTCTCTCTTTCATCTATCACATTCAATCTGTTGCCAAAGCCTGCTAATTTTTTCATCATGATATCTTTTGCATCTAACTCCTCTATTTTCTCTACTGTCCCTGCTAGCAGCTTAATTCAAAACTTATTATCTACCTTTTGACTGTAGTAATAGCCCTTCTAAATTCCAAAATATCCCACATGACGTACCAGAGCAATATAGCTCTAATCACAACATTCCCTGCTTACAACCCCTCAATGGCTCCCAATTAATTATGTGATTAGAAAGGGAACTAAGTTAGTTCCAGAGCTGAATCACCTCAATTCACTCAATTTCCTCATCTCCCCCTTTTGATTTATGGAGGAGTAGATAACCTAGTCTCCCAAGAATCACTTACCTATAAACTATGAGCTTTTTCCTTATTTTCATTTTCAGAATTTTATGAGTCAGGTTACTGAGCAAACTAAGAGGGTTCACAATAGACTAATTTTGAGAAGGGAGATTTGCATGTTACCAAAGTAACCAAGAAAACGCAAACATAAACACTATGCAACAAAAGTGTAAAATAATACAATCATCAATATAAACTAAGATCACATCTCTTTGTATCCTAGTAACCCACTCCCATTGACCATTTAATCAGCACATTTTGAGTTCCAGATGTCTCATGTAGTCAGTTGGTCCCTGGATAACTGCTCTCGGACATTCTCTCTGGTTCATTCCGAGATAATTCTGCTAGTTTACAAAACTTTATACAATTTATTGCAATCTCTTAGATTTGACTTTCCAAAACTGAAACTTCAGAAAATTTCAGTTTTTAATATATCACTTGCTGTTTTTATCCTTACCTTAACCCTGAATCTGATAAAAAAGAATCTTTTTAAAATTCAAAAGTAATTCACTTGTAAAATTAACCCTTATCTTTTAAAATTTTTAGGTAGATACTCTCAAATGGAAAAATAATTTCAATTCTTTACAATACCAATACAATGTTACATGTAAAATCTTTAATCCAGTTTTGAGCATATTATTATAACATATTCAAAGTCTGAATTTCCATTTGATAAGTATAATTCTTAGAGAAAATATGAACTAATTATATTGCTTTCTCAAAATTTACTGTTCCATTTAATTAGAAAACTTTGAGATTACATCTTTGTCTGCAGACATGAGATTCAAACCCAGGTCCTAGGATTACAAATTCTGTGCAAATCTACTATTTCACATTGCCTCTCTAAACCTAACTCAAATGCAACTTCCTCCATGAAGCCTACTCAGGTTCCTCTAATTAGAGAGAATTGCTCTTCTCTAGAAATCCTCCAAGGTAATTGGTTTATGAATCTCTTATGGTTGTTCCCAAATTACATACCTTATATACCCCTTTGTTCTGATGATGATGCTTGTCCTTCATTCTGGAAGATGATGCCATGATAAGCACGTGAATTGAATTTTAGTTAGGGGATGCTGTGCTAAGTCACCAGCCTCACTTTCTCCTCCAGAGTCATCTGGATCCAGTGACCAAATGTGAATTAAGATTGAGTGGAGATGGCAATCAGGGTTAATTAACTTGACTAAGGTCACAAAGTTGTAAGTGTTGTATATCTGAGGTAGAATTCAAACTCCCATCCTCCTGATTCTAAGGTCAGTCCTCTATTCCCTACCCTGTTGTCCTATATGCTTCAGAAATGCAGGGAATCTGCCATTGATCTTTACCCTTCACAGCATGTACCCAATGCACAATAAATGATTGAATGAATTAGATTTGACTACTACCCTCAAGGGATTTACAGTATAATTGGAGAGACAATCAACTTTTGTACATTATTTATTTTTTGTTTTTGTTTTTTAGGTTTTTTCCAAGGCAAATGGGGTTAAGTGGCTTGCCCAAGGCCACACAGCTAGGTAATTATTAAGTGTCTGAGGTCAGATTTGAACTCAGGTACTCCTGACTCCAGGGGTGATGCTCTATCCACTGCACCACCTAGCTGTCCCTAAAGACAAGCAACCTTAACTTCTATTAAACTTCTATTAAAAAATTAATAATTGGGGCAGCTAGTTGGTGTAGTGGATAAAGCACCAGCCTTGGAGTCAGGAGTACCTGGGTTCAAATCCGATCTCAGACACTTAATAATTATCTAGCTGTGTGGCCTTGGGCAAGCCACTTAACCCCATTTGCCTTGCAAAAAACCTAAAAAAAAATTAATAATTTTTGTCACCTACATTTCTCAGAGTATCTCTTCCCTTTTTCCCAAAGAGCCATCGTATAAAAACAATTTTTAAAAAGAGGGAAAAACAGTTCAACAAAACTACCAACGTATCAAAATAATCTCGTATTATAGGCAATGCTCAACATTCATAATTCTCCACCTATGCAAAGATGGTACAGGGCAGGGTGATGGAATACTTTCTAATGTTCACTCTTTGAGGTTAAACTTTGTCATTATAATTTTGTGCCATTCATTTCGTTGTAGTCCTTGTATATATTGTTTTCTTGGATTGCTTTATTTCACTTTGGACAAATTCACATAAGTCTTCCCATGCTTCTCTGCATTCATCACATTCATTGCTTCTTACAGTTCAGTAATTTTCTATTACATTCATGGACCACAACTTGTTTAGTCATTCCCTGTTGATGGGCATTGACATTGCTTCCACTTTTTTCTCAGTTCCCTTTTCAGTAGCCAGCTTTGATGCGGTTCTTGAAAAGGTAGTTAGATGGTATAGTGTCTAGGGTGTTGGGCTTGGAGTCAGGAAGATCTGAATTTCAATGTTTTAGGATCTGGTTTCCCAGATTTTTACATTTTTAAAATAAAGTTGTATTTAAAAACATAAAAACTATATTTTTCTGGGTTATACAAAAGGAGGCAGCAGGTGGATTTGGCTCTTGATTTTTAGTTTACTGACCTCCTGCTTTTAGACAAATGATCCTGGGTAAGTCATATAAATTCTCTGAGCCTTAGTTTCCTCATATAGAAAATGGAGGTAACAATAGCAACTTCCTCTCAGAGTTGTTAGAATTAAATGAGAAAACATATATAAAGTGCCTTATAAATTTTAACATATAAAATAAATGGTAGCTATTATTATTAATTCTTACCCAGTCAGAGCTTTCTTCTCAACAGTTCTAGGAAGTATTAGTATTCTTGCCCCCAGTTGTGTCCCTCCCTCCATTTTATGCATGAAGAACATGGGATTTGGGTAGGGGTTCAAAGACATACAACTATAAGTTTCACAAAGCTGGGGCTTGAATCTGGGTCTCCTGAAATGAAGTTCAATGATTTTTCTACTTTGTTGAGGTATTATACAGTAAGATAAGGTAGAATCATAGGATTCAGAGGTGGATGAGACCTCAAAAATCATCTAGTTCAACCGCTTCATTTTAATGATTAGGAAAATGAAGGTAAAATGTTTCAACCAAGGTTAAACAGGTAAAAATGGAGTTGAAATTTGTGCCTATGTCCTCTAATTCTGAATATGGAACTCTTTCTAGAGCTCTCATTAGGAATTTTGGTGCCTAGGGCAAGATAAACAACATTTGCCACCAGCTCAACATGTTAAGATAAATTCAGTTGAGAGAAAGGGCAAGACTACAGCAGAGTGAATGTCTGGCAAGGGGAATGAGGTGAAGACCAAGATCCTAGGACATCATAGTTATGGGAAACTTTAAGGCTTATGCTGAATAGGTTGTCCAAAAGGCAAAACTGGACCAAGAAAGAGTCAATTTAGGATATGACTATGACTGCAATACTGGGAGGTAGGGAAAGGAGGGTGAAAGTGGCCATCTGGTAGTTTGTCACTTATACTAGTGATTCTTGTTAACTGGATGCTAAGATAAGTTGCTGCTAAAGGAGCATAAAAGATATCGGTGCCTTCTATGCTGTCTTGGGTTATAATTCTGGTTATATTATTCTTGTGGTTTTGAGTCTTCCCACTATATTGATACCATCAAATAACAGGTTAGTTAAATTAGAGCTGCTACACTTCGTTGAAGGTAAAGAATAAATGGGGCTGGGATGGATTGGAATGGCTTTTCTTAAGTGACATTTGAGCTGGTTGATGGCCACCTCTATCTAATCCTTGCTTCTGGGAAGACTGAGGATGGTGGATCTCTAGGGCTCAGGAGTTCTAAACTTCAGCCAAAGGATCCTGAACTGTTTGGAATCAATGTGTTGAAGCCACTGGGTTACCTAGAACAATCAGCTGAGATAAAAAAAACTGAGCAACTATGTTTATTTGTGATGGCATTGGGACTGTAAGTGATCACTGTACTGTTAGCCCAGGAAGGTACAGTCTTTAAAAAGAAGGAAAGAAAAAAAAAGAAAGTAAAAGGCACTTGAGCAGGACCTTGAAGGATGATTAAGATTTAGGTAAATGGAGAGAAGTGGAGGAAGGTCATTTCAGGAAAGTAAAATCCATTGATAAGGGACTCTCTTGCTCCTTGGAGATATCCCATGTTACTCTACTGGTTGATTTTGAAAGGTATGCACTCTTCCATGAAGTCTTCCCTGGTCACACAGAAAACTGTGTGAAAATTTTCTTAGGTTATTTTGTTTGGAATTCTCCTTTACCCCCTTCATTTTTGTCAGATATGCTTCATCCAACTGTCCATCTGAGTCATCTGGCTGCCTGTCCAGATACTGCCCCCTAATATTCTTTCCACCTGGATTTAGGACAATCAATCCACTCAGCTTTGGAACTTCTACCCCATGACTGAGCTGTCTTGATCTCTAAATGATTAAATGTGGGCTCACCTAGTCAGTTATTATTAATCTACCCCCCCCAGCAGATCCAATTTTTGTTTTTATGTTTTTGCAAGGCAAATGGGGTTAAGTGGCTTGCCCAAGGCCATATTACAACTAGGTAATTATTAAGTGTCTGAGACCAGATGTGAACCCAGGTACTCCTGACTCCAAGCCCTGTGCTTTATCCACTACGCCACCTAGCCGACCCTCAGATCCAACTTTAAATCCCATCTAGCCATTTTCTCTGCCACTGTGTGGAGTGTGGTATTCTTTCTTCCTCCCTTGCCATCTCCAGCTCTCAGCTCAGTAATCAAATGAAAGGTATATTAAGCAGCTGCCCTATGAATGGAGCCCAATCATCCTCTTGTGTCCCTCTTACCCTCTATTAGAATGATGTAAACTCTTTGAAGACACCTTTATACCTTCTTTCCTTCCTCCCTTCCTCCCTTCTCTCCTCCTTCCCTCTCTTCCTTCCTTCCTTCCTTCTTAGCTATGAGAGATAGGAGACCAGATAAGAGCAATTTAAACACTGCCCCCCCCCCCCCGCAATGGATAGAGGGCTAGATGTAGAGTAAGAAGGACCTGAATTCAAATCCATCTCAGATAATCTTTCTAATCTCCATCTGTGAAATAGGGACACTAATAGTGCCTGTCTGAGAAACTGCATGTAAAGTGCTTTGCAAACCTTAAAATTTTAGCTGTTATTAGCCACTTACAGGTATAGAAACTCCCTTTACCATGACACAGACTCACAGACTCTCAGGGAGGGCGGGCCATCTTTTCTAGTCCAACATTTCCCTAAACAGGAATCCCCACTCTAATATTCCTGACAGATCCCTTCAAGTCCCTCCTTGAAGATCTCTTTATGGTTTAAAAAGGACTTCCTCCCTATAAAATTAGCAGCTGACTCCCTGGCAACTAAGTGGTACACTTAGCACTGGGTCTTAACTCAGAAGATCTGAGTTCAAATTCTACTTCTGACACTTAAACTGTGTGACCCTAAGTCAATCACCTCCTCGGTTTCTCCAATTGTAAAATGAGGATCATAGTAGCACCTACCTCATGGGGTTGCTATGAGGATGAAATGAGACAATATAGAAGTGCAAAATACTTGTTTAGTTCCTTCTTTTTTTTCTTTCCCCTTTTAAAAATTATATATTATTTTATTTTTCCTCTAGTTACACATAAAAACAACTTTTAACATTTGTTTTTAAAACATTGAGTTCCAAATTCTCTCCCTTCCTCCAGCCTCACTCCACCTCATTGAGAAAGCAAACAATTTGATATAGGTTATGCTTGTGTAATCATGTAAAATATTTCCATAAAATCATGTTATGAAAGAAGACAAATCCACCCCCTGCCAAAAAAAGAAACTTCAAGAAAAATATAGTTTAAAAAGTATATTTCAGTCTGTATTCAGACATTATCAGTTTGGGGGGATGGATAGCATTCTTCAACAAAAACTCTTCAAAGTTTTCTTGGGTCATTGTATTGATGAGAAAAGATATCCTTCACAGCTGATCATCCTATAATATTGCTATCACTTTGTATACAGTCCATTTCACATCATATCTGCTCATATAAGTCTTTCCAGGTTTTTCTGAGAGTATCCTGCTCATCATTTCTAAAAGTATAATAATATTACATCACAATCATATATAGCAACTTGTTCAGTCAATTCCTATCTGATGGCCATCCCCTCAACTTCCAATTCCTTGCCACCATAAAATACCTGCCATAAATATCTTTGTTCCTATAGGTTTTAGTTTTCCCTTTAGTTTTTTTTTTTTATCTCTTTTGAAATACAGATCTAGTAATGGCACTGCTAGTTCAAAGGATAGATAAGGTTTTTATAGTTCTTTGGGTATAATTCCAAATTGCTCTGTGGAATGGTTGAATCAGTCCACAACTCCTTATTTTCTTTTTTACTACCTTGCTTTAAGCTGCCTTCTTCCCCTGGAAAATCACCTGGATGAATGCTTACCAGAATTTACATTTGAGAAACTATCCATGCCAACCACAGGCTCACTTCAAACCCCACCCAGTCCTAGCAGGGTGGAGAATAATTTTCCTTCCCTTTTTGGCTCCATTTTATGCTTGTCTTTCCCCATTAGAATAAAATTTCCTTGAGGGCAGGAACTATGTTTCTACTTGTATTTGTATTCTTAGAACTTGGTCCATTGCCTGGCAAATTTTTGGTTGTTAAGTCCTTCCAGTCATCTGATGGTGATACCATTCCAGATTTTCTTTGCAAAGATCTTAAAGAGTGGTTTGTCATTTCCTTCTCCAGTGGATTAAGGCAAACAGAGGTCACTAGACTTACCCAGGGTCACACAGCTAACAAGTGTCTGAGGCAGGATTTGAGAACTGGCATAAAGAAGGCAATTAACCAATAATTGTTGACTTGAGGCATGTGTTACAAGTATCATCCTCATTTTCAGTGGGGAAAATGGACCAGAGAAAGGAAATGTTGATTTATTTGTACATCTGGAAAAGACATTAGAGGTCATCTAGTGATAGATGGGGAAACTGAGACTGATAGAGAGTAAGTATCTTGGCGAGTGTTTAAGGCAGAGTTAAAACTCAGTTCTCCTGACCCCAAGTATAGTGCTTTATTCACTCACTGTACCCTAGGTAGCTTAGGAAACTTAAGTTGCATGATTTGCCTTGGTTCATTCAGCTAGTAAGTAGCAAAGTCAGGATTTGAATCCAGGTATTAGGGACTCCAAGTCCAGTGTTCCTTCTGCTGCCTCATGGCATGGTTATTCCTATTATAGACCTTCCCCCCTTGACTATTTATAGTGAGCACATATATGTTTTTGCCAAGCTTAACTAACCCTGGTGGTGCCTCCTGGCTTTCCTTTCATAGAACTGTTGTTATAACCTTCTCTGGGCTGTTCAGCATCTCCGGGCCTGGCATTTCCTGGTCCTAGTGCCTCAGGGCTGGAACTGCCACATAGGTTGGGGTTTGGTTCCTTCCCTGGCTGGTACCCAAAGAATGGGGGGGGGAGAGAGGGATCAAAACAGGAAAGAAATCAACTTAGGGTGTCAGTCAAGATGATCTGGAGTCAGAAAGAATAGTAATTTTTTCTGTTGTTCCCCTATTCCAACTTTAGGAAAATTCTTTCCTGGGACCACCGTGCTCTAGTATTTCCTTCTTTGGGTCCTAAATATGGGTCCCCTCATCAGCTACTGACATCTCCCACCCATGGATGCTTCATAGATTTTATAATTTGGGGCACAATAGATTTGGAGTCAAAAGACTTGAGTTTGAATTCTATCTTTGACATTTATTAGGTAGATAACTGTAAATAAATCACTACCCTTCTTTGGCATTCAGTCTCCTATTCTGTAAAATGAAAGGATCAAATCTGATGGTCTCTAGTTGCTTTTAGATCATCATTGAGGGATTCTGCATTTCCTATTAGCTGCCATCCTTGGACTTGATTCTACCTTGATCATAGTCCTAGGCAACCTCAATACCAGGAAACTCATCATCCTACCTTAGAGATTATATCAGCTTTGGTGCTTATCCCTTCCTCATCACTACCACTTGGTTTTGGAGGACTAGAGGCTGGAGCAAAGAACTCCCAAATTCTCCATTTTAAAGAGGGGTTCAAAGACCCAACAATTCTACATTTCTCACCAGATAAACTATCTCTCCCCAATTGTTCCACTTTCTGTCCCCTTTTGGATGATGTCTTTCCCCATTAAATTGTAAGCCTTTCTAGGACAGGGAGCATCTTTCTTTTTCTAATTTGTATCTCTAGCATTCAGTGAAATGTCTGGTATATATCAGGTGCTTAATAGATGTTGATTTACTGACTGTCCAACTCCTTCACTCTTATGCAGATGATTCCAAGTTGTATTTATCCATCCCTTTTTTTTTACTGAGCCTCAATCCCTGTGTCATCAAATATAATTTGGACATCTGGAATTAGATTTCCTCTCAGGTTTCTCAAACTCAACATGTCCAAAATCAGAATTCATGATCTTGTCTTTGTTCTATCCCTAACTTTTCTCTTTTGAATTTTTCTCCTACTGTCTAGGTTATCTCTATTCTGACTGTCCACAAGAGTTAAGGAAACTCAAATCTCAATTTCTGAAAGAGGTTCAAGATTGCATCTCCTCTGTCTCCTTCCTTAGCTGTGGGGGTCCCAATCCCCCTCCCCCCCATTATCCACTCCCCAGTCTCCCTTCTGTCTCCTACTTTCCCTATTCTGCTCTCTCCCTTCACTCCCCCTGCCTCTTACTACTTTGGAATGGACTCCCATTCACATTGCATGTATCTTATATGGTTTTTTTAATAGGTCTCCATTGTGAGAATGTGAGCTCTTTGGGGGTAAGGAACTGTTTTTGTCTTTCTTTTTTTAATCACTCTAGTCCATCTTCTCCAGATCGTTCTTTCCCATCCTTTCAGCTACACCTATTCAGCCTGGATTGCTCCACCCCTGGACTATTGAGAAAGTCTCCTAATTAGCATGTCTTTCCCCACTCCAATTCAGCTGCCAAGATTTTTCTTAAACAGTCCCAGGTCTGACATATTGTGCTTCCCTAGGACCTCCAGGAGAAAATATGAAGTCTTCTGTTTGGCATTTAAAGCCTCAGACCTTCCTATATTCCCGGTCATAATGGTTCACCCGCTTCTCCTTCCTTACCTATTACTCCCTAGGCCCGGGCTTCGTATTCATCGATTGTTCCCCATGTCTGTGATACTCTATCTCCTCTCCTCACCTCTACCTTTATTTCATGTGTGTAGCAAATGCATCTCTAACTTTCTTGTTTGTCTCCCCCATTAGAATGCAGTTTCCTGGAGGGCAGGGACTGGTTTTTTTTGTTTTGGAATTCTTACAATGTTTAGTAAAGTGTCGGTATACTGTGAGTGCTTAATAAATGCGTGCTGCCTGACAGTAATGTTAGCTGCTCTTGACCCTTAAAGGGGTTCCCCCCCAATGCTCCATCCAATCCCCACGGAGTCTCCCTGGGGAAACGGAGGCACGGGGCAGTCCGGGGCAGCCTGGGGCTCGCAGCCCGGCCCCGCGGCCCGCCCTGGGTCCGGCCTTAACAATGGAACCGCCAAGAGGGGGCGCGCGCGCGCGGGCGCCGCAGCTCCCCGGGGCGCCGCGGGGGGCGCTGTGGGCGGCGGGCTCCGGCGGCGCCGCTCTGGGCCGCCGCGCCGGCCGCTCGCTGCCCCGTATAAGAGGCGGCGCCGGGCGGCCGCGGGGCTCAGTGCGCGCCGCCGGAGCAGGAAGCGGAGCTCCGGGAGCCGAGCCGGGGGCGCGCCGCCGCGGCCTTCCTCCCGCCGCCGGCCCCCCATGGAAGCCCCCCTAGCCCGGCTGCCGCCCTATCTCGCCCCCCCCATGCGCTGTCCGCGCTGAGCCGGCCTCCGCTCGCCCGCTTCCCGGGCTCCGGCGCCCCCTTGCTGAGGCGGGGACCCCCGAGAGCGGCCGGAGGACATGCCGGGGCCCGGCTGGTGCGGCGCGGCCCCGCTGCGGGTGTTCCCCTCCGTGTTCGCGGCGGCCGCCCTGCTGGGGCTGCTGCCGGTGCTGCGGAGCCACGGGCTCCAGGACGCGGTGACATCCAAGGTGGCCACCCTGGGCTTGTACCTGGGCCCCGGCGACGGCGACGTCACGTCGGCGCCCCCGGAGGTCCGGCCGGACGACCGCGTCACCCCCAACCATACCAAGGGCCTCCACGGCAAGCCGCGCAAGCCCTTCCCGGTCCTGGACATCGACTACGGCCACGTGCGGACGCCCTTCGAGGTGGCCCTCTGGATCCTGCTGGCCTGCCTCATGAAGCTGGGTAGGTGGGCCGCCCTGCCCCTGGCTGGGGGGCCCGGAGACCCAACTGCCGGAGCCCCCCGCAGGGCCACCTCCTCCGGGGTCTGCGCCGTTGCTGAGGAGCCCGGGGCACTCCTTGAACGGGCAGACCCGAGAGACCAATGTGTGTGTCAAGGCTGGCAAAGGGGGCACTTTTCCCCGGGTCCGAATGGCCGTGCCCTTATTTGGTGGTGAGGCATGTGGTCTTTCGTTTTGTTTTTGCTGCGGACCCCTTGCGTTTTGGGTGGGCTCTGTAACTTGCTTGAGACCCAGGCGGACTTGACGTTTAGGTGAGCCAGGACTGAGTTTGTTTTGGGGACCTTGAGGGACTTTGGGAGTTCAGAGGTGCCCGTGTCCATGATTCACTGCCAAAGCAGTCACCTTTGCGTCCTGTTGGGGTTGGCAATCACCTGGAGTTGCTGTGGATGTCTGTAATGCTCCTCTGTTCAGCTTATGGGCCTGGGTAGACCTTGGGAATCTCTGAGCTAGATCTGGGCTTGGGGAGGAGCCTGTGTGATCTTGGCTGCTTACCAGATGTGTCCCAAATGGGTATTTAGCTTTTTCTTAAAACTCAGTCTGTGCCTGACCATGGTCCTGGCCTGGGAGCTGGAGGAATGGGTGAAGATCCTTCTGCATGGGACATCCTCCTGTTTGGAGAAGTGATTGTATTGACTGGGGTGGGGAGGGCAAGGGGAAGGATGGCTGGGGAGGATTCATGGCTGAAAAGTGACGCTTCCCTGGAGAGGCCCAGGTGGACTGGTCCATTGTCACATGAGTGATTGATGGACCAGCCTGTCCGGACCCTGTGATGCCCAGCAGTCCCAGTAACCTGACTGGTTTTGCGTCAGGGAAGTCTTTTAAGCTGGTTTGGCCCTGAGCCAGCTGTGGGAGTTTTGGTGACTTGGGTGTTACAGGGGCTTGATAGAGAACCTTTCTAAAACCTTCCCAAGGACATACCGGAGTGATGTCAAGACATTATGTTTTTTGTTGGTACAGTCTTCTCTGGTTCACTATGTAGCTTTATATAGCTTATTTAGGACAGGGATATGACAGGCACCCAGGCAGGGTGGGCAAAAGTCATCTTGCCCAGGGTTCTGGTTCTGGCTTACCCTTCTAGTGCCCCCACTGCAGCTGAACTTCCTGAAGCAGCAGGAAGGGAGGGAGCCTCATCTCCTGCTCCCAACGATCCTGTGACCTTGGCAGGATGGAACTTCTCTCTGCCCCAGGCTCACCTTCTGTAAAATGGGGATGGTTTTCAAGATGAAGGCTGTGCCAGTTGTCTTTTAAATCAGTTTGATCCATCAATCATTAAGTGCCTGGGATGATGGTGTGAGGATGATGAAGTTGGATTAGAGACAGTCTCAGAGTCAGGAAGTCCTGGCTTCAAGTCCTGCTACTGAGCCAGCACCGCTGAGTGACCCTGGGCAAGTCCTTTACTCTTCTCAGCATCTCTCTTTAATACTAAGTTGCAGAACAGTTTGTCATTTGCTCACAGCAGTTCCCTGTGTCAATGGAATCACAAGTCTGGACCCACACAAAGGAGCATGGCATCTACTAGTTGCCACAGATACCAAAAGGAAGATGAAATGAAAATCAGTTACCTGTCAGTAGCGTACATTCGCATTATAATTTAAGGAGGAAGAGAGTATTAGCAATTAAGGGGCTCGGGAAAAGCCTTGAAGATGTGGTGCTTGAAGGAAAGCAGAGCTTCCAAGAGGTCTTCCCCTTTTTGAGTTCATGAAAAGAGAGCTCAGCAGCATCTAAATACATAGAAGTAAAAAATTACCCCCTCCTCCCACTGGTCCATCTGGGCAGGGCCTCTCCTGTGAGGCAGGGCTCAGCACTCACTTCCACTCCTGCAGGTGGAACAATCCAGGACCCAAGTCTACCTTTAACTCTTGGCCAGTCTGCAGGATCTCCCTCAGGCTGAGTTGCTAATATCACCAAATCTCAAGAGTTGGAAAGTCCTCTTATGATGTGTCAGCTGTATCTGACTCTTCATGACCCCATTTTGGGTTTTCTTGGCAAAGATGCTCATTTCCTTCGTCTATCCACTGCATCACCCAACTGCCCCTAGGTCATCATACCCTTACCTGTATAGAAATGCCCTTCACAGTATCCTAGCTGAATGGTCAGCCAGCTCTTGGCTGGTAGGTCCTTCCCAGGAAGGACCACCTACTAACTCCTAAAGTGACCCTTCTGCTTGGACATTGTTCTAATTGTAGGAAGTTTGTCTTGCTACTTACTACTTTAACCACTCTCCTGTTTTAACCCTTCCTTATAGATCTGCCTGCTGGTTCTTGCAGACAACTTTTCAGATTCCTGATGCCTGCCATCATGCCTCACTGTCTTCTCTGGAGCAAATTTGCCCTAACAGTGTGACAGACTACACCTAGGCTTAGGTTGCTTTCCTAGCAGACCAGTCTACACTCCTCACAGGCTTGTAATATATTACTGGCCACAATAAAAAGGTCCTCTGGGGCCAGCATCATTGAAGTGAATGGGTTAGGGGTGGAAAAGGACTCCAGAGTTCCCAACCTCTGAATTCTACAGAGGAGACAGCTCTAGAAAGAAGTGAGGTGCCCAGGGCACACTGGGTCAGAGCAGAGACCAGAACAGAACTCGTGGGTAGCCAGTAGATTTAAGGTATCATCCTGAGACTCTGGGATTGGAGACAGCTCTCCATTACCTATCCATATTAAACACACACACTGTATTCACAAATGGTCGCCTCTAACCTATGACAGTTGAAGTGAACAACACCAGGATCCAAAGATTTTAAATTTCTCATGCCAGGGAATCTTGAGGCACTGGTTTGGAGATGCAGCTTACAGACTTTTTCCTTCTCTGTGAAGCTCCTTTCAGGCCAGCTGTCTGGGGAGTTAATGAGCTAGAGGTGATGTGGGGTACCCCTGGGGCTGCTCAGGCTGGCTCCCCTGACTGTAAAGCAGATACCCAAGAGAATGAGTGGGCTATTTTGGAGCCTTGCCTTTTTCTCTTGCCACCCTATCGTAGGCAGGAGCTCTGCCCTGAGCCCTGATTCTGTCAACTAAGGCAGCTGTTTCCCTGGCAAGGCCCCCTTCCTTTAAGAATAGAAAGTGCTGTGTGTGATGCTTCTTTTTATCCCAAAGCTTTAAATCAGCAAACCACACCTTGGGGGGGGGGTATTGTAGGTGGAGCTGGTTAGAATCCTACAATATTAGATGTGAAAGGGATCCCAGAACATAAGGGTGTCAAAACTGGGAAGGGCCTCAGACCCCAGAAGTGCTAGTGCACACTTAAGACACCCCTTCTAGAAGGGACTGTAGACATCATCCAGTCTAAGCTCCTCTTTAGAGAGCTTGCTGGATGGAGGAAAAAAAGGCTCCCAAATGTGGAACTGGAAAAGTTCTCTCCCTTTTGTCACCCTTGTTTCTCTATCTGAGAAGGAAGGAAAAGGAGGAAATAAACGTTTATTATGTCCCTTCTTCATGCCAGTCATTGTGTATGACAAATGTCACCCCATTTAGTTCTCACTACAACCCTGGCAGGGAGAAGCTATTATTATCTCCATTTTACAGTGGAGGTAAAGCGACCAGCCCAGGGTCACATAGCTAGAAGTTATCTGAGGGAGGCTGAATTTGAAAAGTTCTTCCTGATTTTGTCCACTGTACCACAGAGCTGTCTCTAGAGACAGGCGTGTCTGCCATGTCCTTTGGTGGAGGTAATAGGTTCCATGTTCCATGGGTAGAGCACTTTCCCTCATTTTCCCTCGGTTTTCACTTCTATAGAAAGATGAGGTTGGACTCATTGGTCTCCAAAATTCTTTTAAAGTCAGTGGACTTGGATAAGTAGTTTATTGAGCTTCAAAAATGCAGTTGCTTGGGGATCTTGCTGGCTGTTTAAAATAAGTTCCTAGAAGTCCAGAATTGATATATTAACTAGTCCTATGAGCAGTGGAAGAGTTGGAGGCATTAGATTCAGTGAAGGTGGTTGGCCGTGTGAATGAATTGGAAGACTCTACTAAAAGTATAATCATCCACAGAGCTGGTGGGGTCTTTTGAAGAGATGTTCAAGGTAAAACCGATCTCAAGGCAAAGAAGGGCAAGAGTAGGAAGGGGCCTTAGAACACAAAATATCTGGACTGGAAAAGACCTTAGAACAGGACATGTTAGTGGGAAGGGGCTTTAATGTTGATAATTTCAGGTCTGGGGAAGGACCTTGGAACAGGGCATGTTGGCTTGGGAAGGGATGAGTTAGAATAGAGCTGGCCAACCCTACTTTAGAAGGAACTTTAGAACAGATTTTGAGAAGGTCCCTTAAAAGTAGTCTGTTGGAACAATCAGTCACCATCCTTTGTTGGATGGAGTAGTGACAAGACCAGAACAGAACCCCAGTCTCCCAATTCACAAGTCACTTTTCCTCCTAGTACCATGTAATAACTGCTTGGTTTTATCATCCAGGATCTGTGAGAACATCCAGACACTGTCCATTTGAAGCCTAATAGATAATAAAGCCATTCTACTTATCCTCTGATCAATGCTCAAGAGCTTCTATTATACCTTGAGGTCTACTATACTTTTTTTGAAGTGCATTTGCATATTGCCTATGTATAACAATCAGAAATAGAGGTAGTGGTAGTGGTTGGTTGGTTCTTGTCCTTCATTATCTAAGAAGACTGAAATGACATCACTTTGTTTGATACAAATGACAGCGTGTCCTAGTATGGCTGATCAGACCAATATGAGCTCAGAATACTCTCATAGGTTGGGTACAAATCGTCCATGTGAACACCTGGGGTGGGTCCTCTAAACTTACAGATGTCACCTTTCTTGTGGTGGTAGTGGTGGTAATGGGCATCATCCTTTGTAATCAAAGAGAACCATGTTGTATGTCATATGTATGATGGTATGACTTGTACATTGTGTTTTTTGTAGTGAGGGGAATGTTGTGCAAAGACATAGTTTTCCAGAATCATGATCACCCCATGGACTGATTTTTTTTTATTTATTAAAGATTTTATTTATTTTGAGTTTTATAATTTTTCCCCTGATCTTCCCTCCCCCCCACCCCTCCACCCCACAGAAGGCAGTTTGTCAGTCTTTACATTGTTTCCATGGGAAACATTGATCCAAATTGAGTGTGATGAGAGAGAAATAATATCCTTAAGGAAGAAACATAAAGTATAAGAGATAGCAAGATCTGACAATAAGATATCAGGGTTTTTTTTTTTTTCCCTAAATTTAAGGTAATAGTCCTTGGTCTTTGTTCATACTCCGCAGTTCTTTCTCTGGATACAGATGGTATTCTCCATTGCAGACAGCCCCAAATTGTTCCCGATTGTTGCACTGATGGAATGAGCCAGCCCATCAAGGTTGATCATTGCCCCCATGTTGCTGTTTGGGTGTACAGTGTTTTTCTGGTTCTGCTCATCTCACTCAGCATCAGTTCATGCAAATCCCTCCAGGCTTCCCTGAATTCCCATCCCTCCTGGTTTCTAATAGAACAATAGTGTTCCATGATATACATATACCACAGTTTGCTAAGCCATTCCCCAATTGAAGGACATTTACTTGATTTCCAATTCTTTGCCACCACAAACAGGGCTGCTATGAATATTTTTGTACAAGTGATGTTTTTACCCTTTTTCATCATCTCTTCAGGGTATAGACTGAGGAGTGGTATGCTGGGTCAAAGGGTATGCACATATTTTTTTTACAAATAATGTTTTTTTATATATTAACAAAATATTCTTGTTTAAGAGTAAACAAAATACCCCCTCCCCCAAAAAAATATAGACTCGCTTGAGCGATAAAGGGGAGAGAAAAAAATTAAAATTAAAAAAATAATAGTAATAATTGTAGGTATGGCCAGGTGGTGCATTGGACGGAGCACCAGCCCTGGAGCCAGGAGCATCTGAGCCCATATCCAGCCCCATACACCCAACAATCACCCAGCCATGTGACATGCAAGCCACCCCAACCCCACTGCCCTGCATGCAACCCATGGCCTGATTTGATAGGAAATAGTACTTCCGATGATGTCTGGATGCTGTGGAGTCCTTGGCCTTTTGAATGTGGCTTCCCTCCCATATTAGTGAGGCACCATAGCCAGACTGTGACAAGAACTTCTGGGGTCTACCCAAACCTTATTCTCCATCATCTAATTGTCAGCACAGCCTTTCTTCTCAGGCCTCAACCCTGGACTGTGACCACAACGTATATCCAGGCTCTTAATGATCTAATCAAGGTCTGTGCAGGCTTTTCCTCTCAGGGCTGCAGCCATACTCCATCTGGAACCCAAAGTCTTTGGTTCCCCATAACTCCTGAGGAATTATGCCAGCAGATCACTAGTTGGCATGGTTTATGGTTGGCACTGCAATGGTATCTGGTCTTCTTCAAACCTTGGACTTTGGTTCTTGATTATTGAAAACATTCTTGGTTAAATGCTTTTGCTCTGGTTCATCTTGAACCAGTCCAAGAAGTTCACCTCTAACAACACACTACCAATGCCCCTGGCTGTCCCTTTTAATCATGGTTTCAGTCCGAAAATTAACAAAATAGAACTGGAGTTCTATTCCATTATTCCTAGCTGGAGTATCCAGGTACAATGACCTGCTTTGAACACTAATTTTTTCAAAGTAAATAATGTCAACTAGTGATCCTAGTGATCTGGCAGCATTATTTCCATGACCTGCCTGGGAAAAGTTGAATAAAATAGATTGTTTTGAAACTGGTTGGGAAAATTTTTAACACATTGACTATATGTTGCTCAGCACAAGTGGAACTGTAATTCCATACATTGGATGTACCTACTGATAAAAACTAAAAGGGTGCAGCTATGTGGAACTTTGAATGTCACTAAGTCAGTCACTAAGCCCAGTCTCAATAATATAAGAAAGACCCTCATCTAAAAGGCCAGTTGAGACCAACACCAGAAGGCTTGTTTCCCATCTTATCAGGCCACTGGATTAAGAAGATTCTGGAAGAGTCAGTGAGGTCTTTGCATGACACTCTCCACACTTTTATCAACATAATGTACATGTCACATCATCATCCACTTGATGTCATGGTCTTCTTCGATCACAAAGGACAATGATCATCATCACAAAATTGAGGACTAGCTGCTGTCCCTGCTTTGCCTCAAGTCATGCAGACCATGGGCAAGCAGAGGTCCCCTCTGAAGGCCTGGAAACAGACTTTTTTTTTTGCACCCTTACATTGTTGCCTCTCCCTGTTGGAAGAACATTGACTTCTCAGTAAGGCAGTGGAAGGGTTTGGGGCTTGGCAGGGCATATTGAGAAAGGGTGTAGTCTGATTAAAAACAAAAATAGAAAGATGAAGATCTTAGTTGTTAGGGGAGACAGGGATAGTTGAGGAAGTAACTTAAAAGCTTGGCAATGAAGCCAGGAAACCGCCCCCCCCCCTTTTCTGTCTTATCCAAATCTTCTAAGACTTAGTCCCAAGTTTTCATCTTTCAGGAAGCCCACCCTGAGCACTGCAAACCACAGAGGGTCTCTGACTCTCTTCTTCCTCCTTCTCCCTGTCTTCCAGCCGCAGTCTCTCTCATCAATCTCTTGTCTCTCTCTTCCTCTCAATATGTGTTGGTTGCTTGGTGGTTAATCAGTTATTACCTCATGAGATCAGATCAAAAATTTAGAGCAGTTAGGAGGGACTTCATCTAATTCCTCCTCATTTTATAGATGAGGAAATGGAGGTGCAAAAAACCATAATGACTTGCCTAGAGCACTCAGCTAATAAGTTTCCAAGGTAGGATTTGTACCCAGATCCTTCTGGCTCCCAAATCCATAGTTCTTTCCACACTCCACCATCCCCCTACCTTCCATACAGATTGAACCCAGAGAATTTTAGTGATTGGCCTACTGTTGTAAATTAAGTACAGAATAGATTTAGGATTCACACTAGAATCTGATTCTGAATCTAGTGCTCTCTGTGCTCTTTTATTCTCACATTTCTTTCACTCTGTTTAACCTTTCCTCTGCTTTATGTCCTTCCTCTCCTAATAAATTGTATGTTGTTTGTATTATACACGACTGGCTAAGTGACCTTTGGCAAAGTTATTGTTGAACCTCAATTTTCTTATCTGTAAAGTGGGAATAATGGTTGCTTCGCCTACCTCACAAAGATCTAATGACATGGAAAAGTCCTTTGTAAACTATTAAGGGCTTTATGAGTGGAAGGTGGAGATATCATTTTTCTCTTGGAAATCCAATGGGGGATTTGTGCAAGACTGCACGGAGGTGGTCATTAAATACTTGCTTGATTGGTGGTAGCCTGTTGGCTCCTCACAGCACCAGCTGTGGGGAATTATAGGTGGGTAGGATGGCAGATCATTTATAGCTCTTAGAAAAAACAGTGCTAAAATGTAGACTTGGTAAACCTGGATGAGACCTGAGAATGTAGAATTATAGAACTAGAAGGGGTAAAAAATATTGAATATTGAGGTAAAAAATATTAAAACTGAGAGGTACCTTAGAACATTGACATCTGGGTTGCAAGGGATCTTAGAGATGGTTTTGTTCAACCTCCCTCATTGAGATGAAGCAATTTGCCCAGGGTCAAACAGCTGACAAGTGAAAGAACTCAGACATAAGTCCTGGTCTTTTGACTCCAAGTCTGATGCCCTTTCCACTCTATCAGATCAGGAAGACTTGGACTGGCTGAGCATGGCCAGATGAGTTCCAAGTGGGCTGACCTAGGAGAGCCCAGGACCAATTTCAGGCCTGGACCCTGTTCCTAGGACAGCAGAGCTATGCTCCCAGCAGTGGGTCCCTGTTCTGTAATGGTGACTCCCCCTTCCCCATCTGGCTCCCTGCCAATGCCCTTTCTCAGAACTCTTGAGTCAAAGTTTGGACCTAAGAGGACAGGGTATAAAAATAATTAAGTACCAAAAATGCCAACTTTAAAAAACCACAAATCTGACATTCATAACTTAATGAAACTGTAGAAAATGATGTTAAACATATATGTACCAAATGATATAGCATCTAAATTCATAAAGGAAAACTAATTTAATTGCAAAAGAACACAATAATAAAAGACTTTCAGTGTCCCTCTCTATGAGCTTAATATATTTAACAAGCAGGTAAAGAAAAATAAACTGAACTGTAGGAAAATTTAGGCCAAAAAGATTCATGGCATCTTCTGAATGAGATTATTAAAGAATATGCATATTTCTCAAAGCACCACATGGCATATTTACAAAAATAGACCACATGTTAGAGCCTAGAGAAATTGCAAATAAATGTATTAAACACATCCTTTCTAGACCACAAAACAATATAAATAGTAAACAGTACTTGGAGCACTGGCAAAAGACAAACTCAAAAAGAGACTTGATAATGAAATCTTACTCAACAAATGTATCCCCCCCCAAAACCATAAATGATAACCATGTGAAAGATAATAATGACAACTTACCAGCATTTCTGAAATACTGTGAAAATAATCCTCAAAGGAGAAATTATGCTCCTAAAAACACACATTAGAGCAAAATAGAAAAAGAGTATTCATGCATTTTTTTTTAAAAACAGAACACCTGAAAATAAGCACAAAAGAGAAAATGATGAAAATTAGAGGAAAAACTGATAAATTGGAAATCAAGAAGACTATAGCACTAAAATCAAAATCCTAGGCAATTTTTTTTTCCTGGGCCCTCCTCCAAGGATATCCCTTTGGCCTAGGAACAGCTGAGTGTTCAGGGTTTGAAAAGTTACTACTGGCAGAGCACACTTTTACACAACAGGCCCTTAGAAAGGGAAGAGTTTTGGGTTGCCTTTTTTTTTTTTTTTTTTTTTAATCCCTGGGCTAGAGAACCACTAGGATTCCCTGAGATTAGGAGCAGCTGGCCCAAGTGAATTATCTGGACCAGAAAAATTATACCTTCCTCTGAGGGCTAGGAAGAAAGTTCCTTGAGACTTTCTAGGTGATGTCGTTGGTTTTAGAAGGTAGGAGTTTTTAGCTGTCTACTTAAATCTTTGAGAATGTGGTTTCTAATATTGGGATTCTAGGGTGGGGAGGAGCTGTTTGGACAGCTATCACCCAACATTTGTGGCGACTAGAGTCCTGTGCTGGGTAGGCCTAGGTTGGGTTTTAGTAGAAATGCCACTTCCTTAGTGAAAAGGGGGTGGGAAGGGGTAGGAGGAAGGGGGTGAGTGATGTAAGTTCTCCAGTGGATGGGGTAGTCATAGAAGGAACCTGTGGGTAAAAGGCTAACCCTGAACTTGAGGGCTCCCTCAAGTCTGGCTACAGTGCTTAATTATTTCATTCTGTCTCTTCCTTCCTCCTTCATGATATAGTTCATAAAAAGAACCTATAATAAAGAGAGGAGGGAGGGAAAAGGGAAATATTGGCTGAAGCTCTCTTGGGCCTGGGTCCCTCAGGTTGAGACTAAAAATTGAAAACAATGACCTCTGGCTAATGCCAAGGATCTCTTGTGTTGAGAAGGATCTGGCCCTATGCCTTGACCTTGTAATATGACCTTAGGCCCTCAATTTCCTTATCTGCAAAATGAAAGGGTTGAACTAGATTATCTCAAAAACCAGTTTCATCTGTGACAACCTACCTTCAAAGACCTTTCCCAGGTCTGGCATTCTCTTCTGAGGTTTCTCTTTTAGTTCTGACACTTTGGGATGTAACATCTGTGTTAAAAAGTCACTTCCAGCTGTGACTTTTCACAATTTTGTGTTCAAGTTTGGAGCTGGGAAGTTTTCTTTCTTCCTTTTTTAAAAAGGCCTTTATATTTCAAAGCTTTCTTGACTTCTGGCAGAAATGGAGCTAGTTTTCTGTGTCGTCAATTTGCCCTTCAAAAGTGTAAGGCCCAAAGCTGCCAGCCTAGAGCCGGCTCCATTTCAGAGGAAATCAACTGCAGGCAGAGAAGACTTGAAACCAAGGACCCTTGGTCTCCCAGGGGTGGCTTTCCCTCTTGCCCCTCCCAGCCCAGCCTGAAACTGGGTGCAGTGGAGGGGCTGCTGATCGGCATTCTGGAGCTGGGTTAGTACTGAGTCATCTCCCCTTCTTGTCCTCCCCCCAACCTCTGAGTCAGGCCTGTCTAACCAAGGCTGTCTATTCGGGCTATGCCGGGTCAGATCATCTCTTTACATGCTGATAAACATCAAAAATACTTAAAGATAGTCCAAGATTATAGTGAGGTATTTTTAATATTAAAGATCTAATTTTAACTGAGCTCAACCACTCGATTGGAACTGTGAACTTGCCCCCAGTATTTGTCTGCTCTGATCCAATTAGATCTTGTCCAGCAGGTCGTGGTCTGGGTTTTTCAGGCAGAGCCAGTTTCTAGGGTCCATTGGGCCAGCTTGGGGCCAGAGTTATTTTAATACTTCCTTGCTTGCTGGAATTGAGCAGGCTTGTTTCCCAAATTATAGCAGCAGTATATTTCCCAAGAAATTGCTTCCTTCAGCAGGGTCAAAGGAAGAAGCTATAATCAGCCCTGGCCCAAGATTTAGGAGTTAAACAGCACCTTCCACTTTTTTCCCCCTCAGTGCCACCTTTCCTTTTCCCTGCCCATTCTTTGGGGACTATGCAGATATGAGGGTGAAAGTAAGTAGCTTGCCTGGTGGTCTGTCTGTCTGGGACATCCTTGGTGATAATGGCTGGAGACCACAGTCTATCCCTGGCCTCCTGAGTGTGGGGGTGTGGGCTTAGGGAGACTGGGCATTCAGCATCAATTCAAGACCAGAGGCAGGAGGACTCCTCAGTTGAACCAGTCAGTGTTTGTTGAAGACCTACTGTGTGCTGTTCCCTATGCTGGCCGATAAGGGTGGGAAGGAACAGAAGATCTAATTTCTTGCCCTCCAAGAGACCATAAGTCGATTAGACCTCTGAAATCCCTTCTGGTTCCCTTGAGTCAGTTGAAGGCAGAAGAACATAAACTAGAAAAGGGACAGAGGAGGGACAGAATTCATTCAAGCTTGACCTGGTGAGACTTCCCAGAAGAGATGGATCTGAAGCTGAGCATTGGAGACATTTTTTAAATTGAATGTTATATTAAAAAAAAAAAAACAACTTAATATTGGATATTTATTCAGACTAATTTGCTATTTCAGTTCTTTCTGAAACATCAACTATCACACCTCTCTCTAAGATCCTTGGCCCATTCATTCTCTTTCCCCTTTTTTCCTCCTCATGATTGTAGGATTGTAGTCAGCATGTGCTCCATTCTTCTGCTGTTGTTTTTTTTTTGTGTGTGTGTGTATTGTATTATTTCATAAAAGGTCTTTCCACATTTGCTTTCATCATACTTGTTCCCCTTCATTGCTTTATAGTATTTTGTTGTATGAGTGTGTCATATAGCCTGTTTAGCCATTCCCCTTGCTGGTGAACATTTTGGTTGTTTCCAGTTTTTTCAATTATATATTATGTTGTCATGAAAAAAATCTTTGAGCATATCAGCCTTTTTGACTTGAAAGAAGGAGAGGTCCAGAGGAGAGGGTGACATTGATTCCTTATTGTCTCTTAAATGAGGTCCTGCCATCTCTGAACTGTCCCTTGGACTTGGAACACTTCCCCCTCCTGCCTTCCCCAACTTCCTTCAAGTTCCAGCTTGAGTCCCCACCCCTTTTTAAATTTATTTAAGGCAATGGGGTTAAGTGACTTGCCCAAGATCACACAGCTAGGTAATTATTGTTTGAGGACAAATTTGAACTCAGGTACTGCTGACTCTAGGGGTGGTGCTCTATCCACTGCGCCACCTAGCTGCCCTCAAATTCCCCCTTCTACAGCAAGCGTTTCCCAACCCCTTTCAATTCTAGCTCTTTCCCTTGGGGATTATTTCTTATTGATTCTTTATTGTTTATCTGTACAAAGTTGTTTGGATGTTACTTCTCCCATTAAACCAGCATCTCCTTGAAGACTGGGACTGTCTTTTGACTTTTTCATATTCCTAGCACTTTGCTCAATAGAAGGCCCTTAGTAAATCCCTGAGGATATTTCAAGTATTTTGAGATGGAATGGCTTGTGTTTTCTTGGAGGGAAGTATCATCCCCATCTGTAATATGGAGGCAGGTATACTTGCATGATTATCTTAGAGAGATCTTGTGAAGAAAGTGGCACATAGCTGTATAAATGTTCTAACTGGAGCAGAGGGTTCTGCAAAATCATAGGCGTGAGGAAGAGATGTAAGTGGTACCAGGTAGTGGAGGACCTTGAACACCAGGTCGTAAGAGAGAACCCCCAGAAGGTCCTTAACTTGGGAGTCTGCTCTGCACAAAGTTTCTCAGAAGGGTGGGTCCCTTCTCTGACCTGAGGGAGAACAGAAGTTTCTTAAAAATTCCCTTCTTGGGGTGGCTAGGTGATGCAGTGGATAAAGCACCGGCCCTGGAGTCAGGAGTGCCTGGGTTCAAATCTGATCTCAGACACTTAATAATTACCTAGCTGTGTGGCCTTGGGCAAGTCACTTAACCCCATTTGCCTTGCAAAAACCTAAAAAAAAAAATTCCCTTCTTTTTTTATCAATGAAAGTGGATAGAGTCCTCATCCTGACTGATGTTATTTAGTGCTTTAAAATCCTGCACAGTAGGGGGTGGCTTGGTGGCACAGTGGATAGAGCACTGGCTCAGGAGTACCTGAGTTCAGATCTGGCCTCAGACACTTAATAATTACCTAGCTATGTGGCCTTGGGCAAGTCACTTAACCCCATTGCCTTGCAAAAAACTGAAAAAAAAAATCCTGCACAGTGTATGAAGTAGCACTGCAGGTGGTGTTCTCTTCATTTTACCAATGAGCAAAGCCAGGTATGGGGAGGCTGCTGTTTGTTCAAGGTCACACAATTAATACGTTTTCAGGGGTTGAGCCGAAGTTTTCGTACCTCTAAACCACCATGCTATTTGCTAGTCTCTGCTGCTTCCTTGTGAGCCCAGCATCAGGTCTTAAATACTGTGTAGGATATGGAAAAGGCAGGAGATACATCGTGCCTGTAATCTCACATCCTCTGTGGGGAGATAAGACTCTGATACTTGAAACAGCTAAGAAGTGGTTATTGGACAGCAGTTAAATGAACAGACTGATCATGGGGTCATAGATTTGGTGCTGAAAGGTCCCTCGAGAGCCGTCTGGTACCTCCCCCCCGGAGATTAAGCAATTCACCCAAGATCATGGATGTAGAATTTGTCAGAGTCAGAATCTGAACCCAAGTCCTTGGCTCCAGAGCTACCAGTTCTTCCATTCTATCCATGAGGCAACATCAACTAGGGATAAGAGACTTAGGAAAGGAGCAATGGGTTATACTCTTGTCTGTGCCACTAATTCTTTGTGAAGTCTTATCCTTGGGTCCTCATTTTCTGTCATACCAGGGGTTCAGACCAGGTAACTCCCAAGGTGCTGTCTCAGGATCAATCCTGAAGTTTGACCTCTCTCCAAAAAGATGGGATTGCTCAAATGATGGCTCTTTGGGGCCCAGTGCCTCTCTTGCCCTGCTGTTCTCCCAATTCTTGTAGCCCTAAGTCAGACTTTGCTGATGTGCAATGGGCAGTGGCCACCTCTCTTTGCTCAGTGGGCTGGGCTTGAGAATGCAGATCCTTGTTTGGCCTGTCCTCTGCCTCTGCCAGTCAAAACAAGGAACTGGAGCTTCCCCAGAGAGCTACTGAAAAAAGGCCCTAATGGCATTCAACGTTTTTTTCTTCTTTTTTTAAATGTTTTATTGATGCTCTTTTCTTTTCTTACATCATGGTTCCTCCCCAGTTACTCCTTCCCTTGAATAAATAAGTACAGTCATTTAAACCAACTCAACACACTGTGCCCCAGTTCCTCATTCCTTACTTTGCAACTCACCTCCTCTGCTTTGAGGCAGGAGTCCCCCTTCCCTGGTCTCAGTATTGATCAAAGTTCTGATCCCCCAGGGTTGTTTACCCCATTCAACATTGTGACTGTCCTGTAAATGGTTTTCCAGATTTTGATTAGTTCCCATTAGTTCATAGAAATCTTGACAAGTTTCTCAGACTCCTTCATCATTGTCCTTTCTTATGACTTACTGACATTGTTACATCCCTTTACCACATTTTTGTCGGACTCCCCTGATCAATTGCCCCCCCCTTCCTTTCCCTTTTTGCTCCAAGCAGGAGTACTGCTCCCAATATTTCTATAGGTTTGGGACCAGGCAGGATCAACCTGGTGCCCCAGAGGGGTCAGGCTATTCTCAGGTGGTTAAGTCTGCAGGTGACCATGAAATAAGGAGCCCATTAAAACTTGATGCTTAGGTCTCCATACAGATTTGTGTCTAGTTGGGAAGGCCAAGAAGGGGGGGGGGAATTTTAGCTTGGAATCTCCTTACAGTTAGGGTATACAGCTTTAGTTTGAAATCATTCCCAGTATGTGAAATGGGAATGGGAGTGGATGCCCCTAGGAAAACCCTCTGTGCCTTACTGACCGGAATGAGCATTTATATAGTACCTTCTATGGACCAGTCACTAGGCATGTCAGAGCTCTCATTTGAGCCTCACAGCAGGGCTATTTTTATCCTCATTTTACAATTGAAGAAACTGAGGCAAAACAAAATTATGTGGTTTGTCCAGGGTCACTCAGTAAGTGTCTGAGGCTGGATTTGAACTCAAATCTTTCTGACTCCAGGCCTAGAGCCTTTAAAATATAAAATATGTGTATGTTGTGTGTGTGTGTGTGTGTGTGTGTGTGTGTGTGTGTGTGTGTGTGTGTGTGTTCTGTGGATGATGTGAGATGTTGGTCTGTGCCTTGTTTTTGCCAAACTGCTTACTAGGGGTTTTTCCAGCAATTTTTTCTTCAAATGTTGAGTTTTTACTCCAAAAGTTTGGATCTAGATTACTATCATCGTTTGTTACTATGTATTGTGTACCAGATCTCTTCCACTGATCCTCTACTCCATTTCTAAGTCAGGTCCAGATTGTTCTAATGATTATCACTTTGTAATATAGTTAGATCTGGTTGCTAGGCCTCCTTCCTTCATATTGCTTTTTAATATATCCATGACTGTGTAACTTTTTAAAAAAATTTTCCAATTACATGTTAAAGATAGTTGTCAACATTTATTTTTGGTAAGATTTTGAGTTTCACATTTTTTCCCTCTCCCTTCCTTCCCCCTCTCCTTGACAGTGAGTAATGTTGTAGATTATACAACTATCCTTAACAGTTTTTTTTTCAGTGATTCCCTTGATATTCTTGGCCTTTTGTTCTTCCAAATAAATTTAATTTTTTTCTACCTCTATAAAATAATTCTTTGATGTGATTGATATGACAATGAATAAGAAAATTAACTTAGGTGGAATTGTCATTTTTATTGTATTGGCTAGACCTACCCATGAGCAATTAATATTTCTTCAATTCTTTAGGTATGTCTTTATTTGTGTGAAAAGTGTTTTGTAATTGTGTTCATGTAATTCCCTGGTTTGTCTTTGCAGGTAGACTTGCAAGTATTTTATATTGTCTGCAGTGATTCTAAATTCTGATGATTTGTGTGAGCTTATTTTATATTACACAACTTTGCTGAAATTGATTGTTTCAACTAGTTTTTTAATTGATTCTCTAGGTATGCTAGGTGGCACGGTAGATAGAACACTGGACTTGAAATCTAGAAGATTCATCTTCCTGAATTCAAATCTGTCCTCAGTTACTAACTGGTTATGTGACTCTGGGCAAATCACTTGACCTTATTTACCTCTGTTTCCTTATCTGTAAAATGAGCAAGAGAAGGAAATAGCAAACCACTCCAGTATCTTTGTCAAAAACAAAACAAAACCCTAAATGGAATCAGCTAGGTGGTGCAGTGGATAGCACACTGGTCTTGGAGTCTGGAGGACGAGCTTTCCAATCTGACCTTGGACACTTGGTACTTATTAGTTGTGTAACCTTAGACAAGTCACTTCTTCCTGACTGCCTCACATCCAGGGTCATCCCTAGTCCTCCTGACCCATATCTGGCCACTGGACCCTGATGACTTGTGGAGGAGAAAGTGAGGTTAGTGACTTAACACAACTTCCCCTCACTCAAATCCAATTCACATGCTTGTCATGGTTTCATCTCCTTGATGTTGTGATCTTCTTTAAAAATGAAGGACAAACATTTTTATTAAATGGGATCACAGAGTTAGTTGGATGCTACTGAAATGACAAAATAGCAAGTGGAGTTCTCTAGGTATACCATCCTTTCATCTGTAAAGAGTGATAGTTTTGTTTCCTTGTTGATTGTTTTCATTACTTCAGTTCCTTTTTCTGGTCTTATTACTATAGCTAACATTTGTACTACAATTTTGAATGATAGTGGTGATAATGGACATCCTTGCTTCACTCCTGATCTTATTAGGGAAGCTTCAAATTTATTCTCTTACTTGTATTGCTTCCTCTTGATTTATAGACAGTGTTCCTCTTGATTCTACTTATTATTTTAAGAAAGGCTCCATAGCTACCTATGCTTTCTAGTATTTTTAATAGAAATAGGTGTCCTATTTTGTTAGAGGCTTTTTCTTAATCTTTTGATATAATCATATGATTTTTGTTTTTGCTACTTTTGTGGTTGATTATGCTGATATTCCTAATATTGAACCAACCCTGGTATAAACCTGGTATAAATCCTGCCTGGTCATAATATATAATCTTTGTGATATATTGATATAATCTTCTTTTTAGTGTTTTATTTAAAATTTTTGCTTCTATATTTATTAAGAAAATTGATCTATAGTTTTCTCTTTCTGTTTTTCTCTCCCTGAGTTTAGGTATCAAAATTATATTAATGTCATAAAAAGAATTTTGGTAGAATTCCTTTTTTTACCTATTTTTTAAAAAAGTTTATAAGTGAAATTAATTGTTCTTTAAATTTTTGGTAGAATTCACTTGGAAATCCATCAAATCCCAGAAATTTTTTTCTTAAGGAAGCTTATTGGTGGCTCATGATGTTCAATATTTTTCTAAGAAAGAGTTAAGTATTCTAATTTATCTTCTGTTAATGTAGGGGGTTTATATTTTTGTAAATATTTATCTGTTTCACTTAGGTTGTCAGTTTTACTGGCATATACTTGGGCAAAATAACTCCTAATGTTTGCTTTAATTTTATATTCATTGATAGTGCATTTAGCCTTTTCATTTTTATTACTGAAAATTTGTTTTTCTTTTTAATCTAATGGTTTATCTATTTTACTGTGTGTTTTTAAAATATAAAGTGAACTCCTAGTTTTATTTGTTCAATGTTTGGGGTTTTTTAATCTTCAATTTTATTAATCTTCGTTGATTTTCAAGTTTTTTTGTTTTTGTTTTTAGAGATTTTTAATTTGTTCTTTCTCTCCTTTTTTAGTTGTATGCCTAGTTAATGATCTGTTTCTGTTCTTTATTGATCTATACATTTGAAGATTTAAATTTTCCCCTAAGTATTGGTTTGACTGTATCCCACAAACTTTAGAATGTTATCTCATTGTTGTCATTCTCTTTAATGAAATCATTGTTTCTTTGATTTATTCTTTGACCCACTCAGTCTTTAGGATTAATTTAATTTTCAATTAAATTTTTTTTAGGGTTTTTTTTTTTGCAAGGTAAATGGGGTTAAAGTGGCTTGCCCAAGACCACACAGCTAAGTAATTGTTAAGTGTCTGAGGCTGGATTTGAACTTAGATACTCCTGACTCCAGGGCCAGTGCTCTATTCACTGTGTCACCTAGCCGCCCCTCAATTAAACTTAAAATTTTTATTTTTATTTAAGGCAGTGGGGTTAACCAATTAACTTTTAATCAATGCATCTACAATTCTTTATTAAATATAATTTTATTGTATTATTGTCTGAAACGTGTACATTTTATATTTCTGCTCTTTTGCATTGGTCGTGAGGTTTAATGCCCTAATACATAGTTACTTTTTGTGAAGATGCTATGTAGAACTGAGAAAAGATGTTCCTTTCTATTCCCATTGCATTTTTTCCAGAGGTCTATCATATCTAACTTTTCTAAGCTTCTATTCATTGCCTTAAACTTATTTATTTCATGATTAAATTTATGTAGCTCTGAAAAGAGAACATTTATGAGTATAGTTTTACTATTTCATCCTTTAATTCATTTAACTTTTCCTTTAGGAATTTGGATGCTATGCCATTTGATGCATAAATAGTATTGATATTGCTTCATTGTCTGTTGCCCCTTTTAGCACAGTGTAATTTCCTTGCTTATTTCTTTTAATTAGGTCTATTTTTGCTTTTGTTTTGTCTGAGATCATGATTGTTACCCTTGCTTCTTTTTTTTACATCATCTGAACATAATAGATTCTGCTTCAGACCCTTATTTAACTCTGTCTCTCTCTCTCTCTCTCTGTGTTTCTAGTATGTCCCTTAAAAACAGCACATTGCTGGATTCTAGTTTCTAATTCATTCTGCTCTCTGCCTCTGTTTTATGGATGAGTTCATCTGTTCATTCCTTTCATAGTCACAGTTTGAGTACTAACAGTACATTTCCCTCCCTCCTATTTTCTTGTTTTTCCTTCTCTTTTCTCTTGTCCCTCTAAAGTCTGTTTTGCTTCTGATCACTGCCTTTTGTTCATTATCCCCTTTATTACACCATGCCCTCTCCCCTTCCCTCCCCACTTCTGTCTTTAATATCCTATCTCACCTTTTTTTTAATATTTTTTTTTTAGGTTTTTGCAAGGCAAATGGGGTTAAGTAGCTTGCCCAAGGCCACACAGCTAGGTAATTATTAAGTGTCTAAGATCGGATTTGAACCCAGGTACTTGGGTTCTGACTCCAGGGCCTGTACTTCATCCAACTACTCCACCTAGCCACCCCCTCACCTTCTTCTTTGTTGTGTCAGGTCCCTTTCTAATACCAATGAAGGCTGTGTACATAAGTGTTTTCAGTCTTTGGACCAATCATTGCACCCCACCATCACCACTTTCCCTTCCATTGTAAATTCACTTCCTTTCATGCCTTTTTTTAGGTGAGAAAATGTCCACATTCTTCCTCTTTCCGGAGACATCTCTCTTATCTATTCACTTTTTTATATCATCCCAATAAAATCAACTCAATCCCTTCTCCTCTTTCTAGATAGAATCTTTCTGCCTTCATTATAATTAAAGTTCTTAGAAGATATATGTATCAGTGCTCCATATAGAATGATAAATAGCTTACCTTATTATTGAGTCCCTTAGGATTTTGCTGTCATGTTTGCTTTTTTATGTTTCTCTTGAGTTTTGTATTTGAAAGTCAGATTTTCTTTTCATCTCTGGTCTTTTTATCGGGCATACTTAAAAGTCTTCTATTTCATTAAATACTCATTTTTTTCTGCTGAAGGCTTATACTCATCCTGGGTAGGGTGTTCCTCTCTTTTGGTGTAGTAGCCTTCAAATCTTCTGTGATTCTGACCGATTCCACCATATTTGAAAGGGCTTTTTTTTTCTGTCGACCTACAGCTCATGGTCCGCTTTGTCCCATAGAAAGCAATGGTCATGGCAACTTCATTCCTATTGAACCACAGATTGTCAAAATTGGGAGGGTCCTTAGAACATAGAATGTCAGAGCTGGGAGGACTCTTAGAACACAGGATGTCAGAGCTGGGGGGTCCTTAGAACATAGGATGTTAGAGCTGGGGGAAATCCTTAAAAGTCTAGTCCAGTCTTATTCAGAGGAAGAACCTGAGTCCAAGAGAAGTGCTTGACTCTGGGCTTCATCACTAGGTAGTATTAGAGCTTGGATTAGATGTCCCCTTCCCTCATCTTCACATTTCTAGTGTTCTTTGTGCATTGGTCCATTTCCTTAACTTATTTAAGGTTTCTCTCATCTTGAGAACTTAGTAGCAAAGTTGAGATCTTTAAGGGACAATTTTGGGCTATCTGCAGTGGAGAATACCATCTGTATCCAGATAAAGAATTATGGACTTTGAACAAAGACGAAAGACTATTACCTTCAAATTAGAAAAAAAAACTTATGTAATTTTACTATCTCATACTTTATTTTTCTTTCTTAAGGATATGATTTCTCTGTCATCTCATTCAACTAAGATCAATGTATAACATGGAACCAATGTAAAGACTAACAGAATGCCTTCTGTGGGGGGTGGGGGAGGGAAGCAAGAGTGGGGGGAAAATTGTAAAACTCAAAATAAATGAAATCTTTCTAAAAAAAAAGTTGAGATCTTTATAGCTTACACTTATTTATTTGGTGTTTTATTTGTTTATTTTCCTAACTTCATGCATAGATAGTTTTTACCAGTCATTTTTTTTTGGTAAGGTCTTGAGTTTCATAATTCCCCTCCCCCGACAGAAAACAATTCAACATAGACCATACATGTATGATCATGTTAAACATAGATCCATGTTTAGTTATGTTGTGAGAGAAGAATCAAATCAAAATGGAGGAAAAACAATAGGAAAAAACATGATACATAAGCCAACTTTAAAAAAATTGAAAGCTGTGGTCTGCATTCAGATTCCACAGTTCCTTCTTTGGTTGTGGATGGTATTTTTCATCACAAGTCTTTGATTGTACTGCTGAGATGAGCAAATCCATCATAATTTATCACCGCACAGTGTTGCTGTTAGTGTCTGTAATGTTCTCCTGGTTCTGCTTACTTCATTCAGCATCAGTTTGTGCAGGTCTTTCCAGGCTTTTCTGAGCTCCCATCCCTCATGATTTCTTTTAGAACAATAGTATTCCATCACTTTCATATACCTCAATTTGTTCAGTCACTCTCCAATTGATGAGCTTCCCCTCAATTTCCAATTCTTTACCACTATGAAAAGAGTTACTATAAATGTGTTTGGACATGTGGGGTTTTTACTTTTGGGGGGGGGGATCTCTTTGGGATACAGACCCAGTAGTGGTATTGCTGGATCAGAGGGTATGAACACTTTTATTGCCCTTTTGGCATAGTTCCAAATTGCTTTTCCAGAAAGGTGGGATTAGTTCACAATTCCATCAACAATGAATTAGTGTCCCAGTTTTCCCACATCCCCTCCAACATTTCTTTTTTTATCATTTTGGCCAGTCTGATAGATGTGAGGTGATACCTCAGAGTTGTTTTAATTTGCATTTCTTTAATCAATAATGATTTAAGGGGCAGCTAGGTGGCATAGTGGATAAAGCACAGGCCTGGAGTCAGGAGTACCTGGGTTCAAATCCGGTCTCAGACACTTAATAATTACCTAGCTGTGTGGCCTTGGGCAAGCCACTTAACCCCGTTTGCCTTGCAAAAACCTAAAAAAAAAAAAATAATGATTTAAAGTATTTTTTTCCATATAACTATAGATAGCTTTAATTTCCTCATCCAAGGAAATCCTTTGATTATTTATTAATTGGAGAATGATTTGTATTCTATAGATTTTAGAAATGAGTCCTATATCAGAAATACTAGCTGTAAAAATTGTTTCCTAACTTACAACATTCCTTTTAATCTTGGTTGTATTGATTTTATTTGTGCAAAAACTTTTCAATATATGTAACCAAAACTATCTATTTTGCATTTTATAATGTTCTCTGTCTCTTCTTTCATCATGAACTGCTCCCATTTTCATAGAACTGACAGATAAACCATTCCTTGTTTTCTTAATTGGCTTATGATATCACTTTTTATGTCTAAAGCCTTCACCTATTTCAACCTTGGTTTAAGGGTGAGAGCTGTTTGTCTAAGTCTAGTTTCTGCCTTTCTGTCTTCCAGTTTTCCTAATTTTTATCAGAGTGAGTTCTTAACCCAGAAGCTGGAATCTTTGAGTTTATCAAATAGTAGATTACAAACAGTCAGTTACTGCTGTTTCTTATGTTCCTGATCTATTCCACTGATCCACTATTCTGTTTCTTAGCCAGTATCAGTTTCAGTGACTAATGCTTTATAATTTTAGATTTGGTATGGTTAGGACTCCTTCCTTTGCATCTTTTTTCATTAATTCCCTTGGTATTCTTGCTTTTTGCAAGACAGTGGAGTTAAGTGACTTTCCCAAGGTGCTACAACTAGTAACTATCAAGTGTCTAAGGCTAAATTTGAACTTGGCTCCTCCTGATTCTAGGGCTAGTGCTCCATCCATTGCACCAATGCACCAATTAGCTGCCCCTTCCCTTGATGTTCTTGACTTTTTGTTTCTCCACTATTTTTTCTAGCTCAATAAAGTAATTTTTTTGTAGTTTGATTGAAATGACACTAAGTAATTTAATTTAGGTAGAATTGTCATTTTTATTATATTAGCTCAGCCTATACATGAGCAATCAACATTTACATAATTATTTAGATCTTATTTATTTGAAAAGTGTTTTTCTATAGTTTCTGAATTTGTCTTAGCAGGTAGACTTCCAATTATTTTGTTATCTAAAGTTACTTTAAATGGAATTTCTCTTTCTGTCTCTTGCTTTTTTTTTTTTTTTTTTTTAGGTTTTTCCAAGGCAAATGGGGTTAAGTGGCTTGCCCAAGGCCACACAGCTAGGCAATTATTAAGTGTCTGAGACCGGATTTGAACCCAGGTACTCCTGACTACAAGGCCAGTGCTTTATCCACTACGCCACCTAGCCGCCCCTCTTTCTGTCTCTTGCTGCTGAGCAATATATAGAAATTCTAATGATTTATTTTATATCCTGCAACTTTGCTAAAGCTCCTAAATGTTTCAAGTAGTTTTAAAGTTGATTTTCTAGGATTCTATCAAAAATCATCTGCAGAGAGTTTTATTTCTTCATTGCCTATTCAAATTCCTTCAATTTCTTTTTCTTCTCTTATTGCTAAAGCTAATGTTTCTTTTGTTTTGTTGTTTTTTGTTTTTGCAAGGCAATGGGGTTAAGTGACTTGCTCAAGAGGTCAGGCAGCTAGATAATTATTTGAAGTCAAATTTGAACTCAGATCCTCCTGAGTTCAGGGCCTGTGCTCTCTCCACTGTGCCACCTAGCTGCCCCCCAAAGCTAACATTTCTAATATAATATTGAATAATAGAGGTGATATTGAGCATCCTTGTTTCACCCTCGATCTTATTGGAAACGTTTACAGCTCATGACACTTATGGTCTTCTAAATAAATGGTGGGATGGAGAGAAGACAACCAGTCACCCATTATACAGACATAGAAACTGAGGCTCAGAGGAAAAAAGTCTTGCCCAGGGTCACCTGGGGAGTATCGGAGCCTGAACTTGCACCTTGGAGGTGAGACAGTGCCCTTTCCTTTTGCTCCTTTAACTGTGAACTGCTTGAGGATAAGACCTGGTTCTGGCCCCTTTTTATATCTCCATTGCCCAGCCTGGACATGATGGGTTCACTGTCTGACCCCACACTGCACAGCCTCTTGGATGCAGCAGTTCAGTTGGTGGCAGGGATGTTGATTCTCTTGTTCAACCATATACTGGAACTTTTACAAATTTCTTGTTGCCCTACTGGGATGTCTATGAGCCCCTCCCCAGAAGGAAGTTCAGGGGATTTCTAGGATGGACCTTCCAAGGGAGGTGTCAGGTCACTGCCTGCTCCCCCCGTTCCCCTCCTTCCAGTCAGGTGACCCCAGAATTGAGTGAAAGATAACAGACCTTTTCAGCCTCTGAATTTCTGGAGCTTTTAACTACTTTTGGAAAAAAATGTTGAATTCAGATGCTGAGTTTTTACAGCATCCTTTACTGTCTGGTGTGTGCGTACACATAGGATAGCTCCAGTGTCCTGGGGACCAAACCCTGAAGGAATTTGGGTTCCTCACTGGGGGAGGCTTCCTGCCAGCTCAAAGAGGCGCCATCTCCCTGACTGAGCACAGCTATCACTGGGTGGACTCTTTACTCAAATTACATCAAGCTTTTGTTTTTTTTTAGTAGATGGGTACCTACCTCACAGTGCCTTCTTCCATAAGTATCTTGAGGCAATCTTCTTTATTATGTTGGAGGAAAGATACTACCCAGATGCCAGGACTCATGAGGGATAGGGTGTGCCAGCTTGGCACCTGGCTTCTGGGCATGGAGGAGCCTGCCACCAGGCAGTTCTGAGCTGATGCAGTGCCCTCCTGGCAGCTTGTGTTACCCCTGTGTTTCTATTTTGATCATATTTCTGTTGTTCATGGTGATCCCCTCTCCATCTGCAATGTTCTGGGGAGAGGAGGTGCACAATTGCTTACTTTGTACATAGTCTTTTCCTGTTTGTAAAGGGCATTCCTAATGCATTCATCCATATGAGATATTAAGTAGTAAACTGTTATCCTCATTTTACAGAGGAGGAAACTGAGTCCCAGAGATGTGAAGGGGCTTAAATTTTGGATCCAGGACTAGAATCTGTGTCTCAGTGTTTCCAGATTTGGTTCTCTTTCCACAATATCCATATGATCCTTTTTAAAAAAAAATTATCTATTGATGACTCTGCTTTGTCCTAATTTGAAAGTGACCCTGCCTTCTTGAGGCTGTGTCCACAGACAAAATTCTGGCAGGGATTGCCAAGAGACTATTTGTCAATTAGGAGACCAGCAAACAAGGGCTTGGTCACCAAAGGAATTTTTGGTGGGAGTGGGATGGGCATAGATAAGAAAGATGCACACCTATTCATGAAAGTCGACTTCACCTATTAGTGATCTTCACTAGTGGGTGAGAATTTCTGCTTTGAGAATTCATATCTTTTAAAGAAGTTGAAATATTTTTCAAATGAGCAAACTGAGGCTTAGAACTGATAGGACTTTCCCAAGGCCATACCATTGAATAAGAGAAAGAGTGAAGACTCAAAGCCAGACATCCTGGCTTCATAGCCTTCTTTCCACCATACTGTGCTACCTCCTTAAGACAAACTAGGAGACTGAGTAGCCAGCAGCCATCCTTCACAAGCAGAAACTAATTTCTCATTGGTTTAATGGGTGGTCAGATTTGAGAGAAGAAGGGGGAACCTTGGCAGATGTTTCCTGGATTCTGGCAGAGAAGGTGGGCAGATGGGGGCTTTAAGGCAAAGTGAGGTTTCTGAGTTACTTGGGCATTGCAGTCTTTTGTATCCCTGCCTCCTGAGAGTATAAAGTGTCAGAAGGGAAAGGGAGAACACTGTCTCTGAATAATCAGGATCTAGCACCCTTCCTCTTTTGTTTTTTGCCACAATGCTTGACTCTGCCCATGGATGCCCACGGATAGTCTGTGGTTCTTGAGCAATAATGAGGCCTGTGCTGGCAGTCCTGGGGGTCTTTAGTTCTTCCAGCTCCAGAAGGTGTCTATCCATGACAGGACCTAGGCTGTGCTCCAAGATGCTTCCTTTTGTGCTCTTCAGCTAGATCCATGTCTGTCTGCATTGAATCAGATCTTAGAGCTAAAAGTTAGCTGACCCTCCAATACACTTGGAATGTTATCTTCAATTCTGGGCACTACATTGAGAACCTGCATCAATGAGCTAGAGAGTGGCCAGGGGAGAACAACGGGGTGAGGGGGGGGCCAGAGGGGAACTGTGGGTCAGAGAAAAGGAAGATATTTCCCTCTAGAAAGACTTGGAGATATGATCATTGTCTTTGAATATTTGAAGGCTGCCTTGTGGAAAAGACCTCAAACTTGTTCTGCAGAGCCCCAGGGCACAACTAGGAGCAGTGGGTGGAAATCTCATAAAGTCAGAAAACCATCTCCCAAACCTCAACAATTAAAGAGCTGTTCAAATGTGGAGTGGGACTGTTAGTCCCAGCAGTGGATGGATTTCCCCTCGATGGTCTTTGAGGCTGCCAGCTTGTAGCAGAGGGGATTCTGACTTGATTTGGACACGAGATATTTCACAAGAAACAACTAGGCCAATCCTTTTTACATTGTATATTTCTGAGCAGATTATTGCTTATTTACTGAAAGGGGGAATGTGCCCTTTAACTCTGGCAATCAGGTGCTGATATGGACTTCTGTATTGGAGGAGGGCTCTTGTGACTTTGTTGTCTCTTACTCTATTCTCTTGTCTCTACCCCTTCTTCCTGGGTGATTCTTTAGCCTTGTTTACACAGAAAGAACTTGAGTCCCAAGAGTGATTGTCACTTGCTCAAAGCCCCACAGCCAGTTCAGGGCAGTAGTTAGAAGTCAAATTCTGCTCTGCCAATTGACTGCCCAGTGCTGGGATAGCATCCTGCTTTTCCATCTTGCTACAGTTCCCAAGCTAGACTGCACCCTTACCTCTTTTGTAGGTTCCTCAGGACCTTTAGGCTAGGGCTTTGTAGCTATCCTGCTGCTTCCAGAGAGGCCCCTGATTGCAGGCCATTGATCTAGGAACTTTGTGGTATGCATAACTAAATAAATTAGACAGTCCTCCTGAAATATTTTCACAGAGAGGAGGATCCAGCCTGTGAACTCCAGATTTATTATGGGAAAGGATCCTGGATCTATAAACAAAGGCCCTGGGTTCAAGACTTGAACTGCTCCCTAATCATCACTTTTAAGTCATTTCCCCTTCTGGCCTCAATTTCCTAATAACATAAAGTCACAGTCATAGAAATTGAGAATTAGAAGGGACTTAAGCTCCAAAAAGAGGTCTCCTCTTTAAGGTCTCCAACCACTGGTTGTCCAGCATCCACTTGAAGATAGGAGAGTACAAGTGTCCAGTGAGGTTCTGTGAGATCATAGATCTTAAGGAAGACATCTTAGAGACCCTGTAGTCTTACCCTTCCCTTTTAACCCAGGAAGAGGTTGGGGTCTAACCACTGATACTGTGATCTGCCTAACAACATACAGCTATTGGGTGTCAAAAGGTTGAACTGACTCTAAAGTCAGCAGAATCTTCTCACTTACTCCTGAGGGTTCCAGAATCACAAAATTTGAGATTTTTGAAGTCACCTTAGTGATCTATTTCCCCACTCTATAATATCCACAAGGAGTCCTCTCTCTAGCTCCTGTTTGGGAAATTCATTCCCGCTTTGTGCAGCCCATTCCAGTCTGAAGTGGCTTCTATGAATAGGAAAGTCAATCCTAAAGTAACCTCTTCTCTACTTCTCCCTGTTGTTCCTGGTTTTGTAACAGGTGCCCAAATCTAATTCCTCTGCCAGTGGGACAGCCCTTCAGACATTTGACTTCAGCTCTCCTGTCCCCAGAGCCTCCTGCATTCTTTCTTCCATTACTCTTCCTCCAACATGGACTTAGGGTCCCTCCAAATCTAGGTTGCCTTCCTCTGGATGTTTTCCAGTTCATTGATGTCCTTCTTAAACCATTACTTTCAGAAGCCTCTGAGACATCTTACTTCCAATGTAAGGGAGGCCAGTACCTTCCTATGCCAAAGTCATGTATGTAGTAGAAACAGGCAAAGAGATTGTGAGCTGACTTGTTGAACTTGCAGCCCCCAATACTCTAGGATTTTCTTCAGAACTTTCTTTGTCCATGCTTCCTTCCACCTTAAATTTGTGAAGCTGGGTTTTTGTTTTTTTTTTTGCTTCCAAAGGGAAGTTTGTCTGTATCCTTTTTTTTTAAGGTTTTCGTAAGGCGCAAACGGGTTAAGTGGCTTGCCCAAGGCCACACAGCTAGGCAATTATTAAATGTTTGAGACCAGATTTGAACCGAAGTACTCCTGACTCCAGGACAGGTGCTTTATCCACTATGCCACCTAGCTGCCCCTTGTATCCCTTTTTAATTTCCTCTTACTGGCCCAGTACTTTACTTAGCCTGTTGAGATCCTGTTATCTGCTGAATCCATCCCTCCTAACCATGTATCCAAATGCAAATCTGATAAGTTTCATCTATGCCTTTATCTTAGTTATTGATAAAAATGTTCAATAGCCCCAAGCACCCCACAGGTCCTTAGAGTATTCCCCTGAAGACCACCTGCCCTGATGCTGTGGAACCCTTAACAACTAGCAACTCTTTGGGCCTGGCCCTTCCACCATTCTGAATCCATCTCATCTTGCTGTCTTCTACTCTATAACATCTTGTTCCCAGAGATTATAAGAGATAGATGTTCAAGTGCTCAGCTTGATAGTTTATCCCTCCTAGCTCCTCCTCAGTGATCCCATGGCTACTCAGAATATCTTGAAAGCACTTGACAAACAGATTCAGTGAATATTTTGAGCTATAAGTTGGACTTAGTGGAAGTCCCTCCAATTCTGAAGTTCTGTGATTGAGCTCCTGTCCTGCTTGGCCACAGGGGCAAAACTGTGAGCCCTAGGGAGAAATGGCAAAGGGAGAACTGAGACCTGTTGAAAGGACAAATGTTTTAAGAGTCACAGCTGTCATAACCCACTATCAAGAGAGAGTAAAGATTGGGCACTGGCTGCTGAGGGAGTCTTTAGTCGGGCATAGGTTCCACAGGGAGAACTGAACCTCTGCCCTCCCTTAGACTTTTGCCTCCATGTTTCCCAGGGTTTAGGATTAATGAAATGAACGTAGGCCAGTAGAAGAGGGCTCCAAGGTGACCTCTGTCTGACTGGAATGGCACTAATGTCTTCCTTTGGGAGTCTCTACTGTAGGAGCATTGGTGGCATCTTGGGGCAGTGAAGAGGAACCTTGGGTGGGAATCTGGTATCTGGGGTGTAGGTCTTGGTTCTGTTACCAACTTTGTTAAGTGACCATAAGCATGTACTAATGAAGAAAGAGCCTGAATCCTGACCTTGCTGGTTTTTAGTAAGACATTTACCTGTGGTTTCTGTGGCACTTCAAGTATATGGTTGAACTACCTTTACCCCTTGGGGGGGGTCCTTACTCAACAGTGTTCCATTCCTTTCTTTGTGTGTGTGTGTTGTGTGTGTGTGTGTGTGTGTGTGTGTATGTTATTTGTTTTCCAATTATATACAACAGTTGTTTCTACCTATCACTTTTTGGTAAGGTTTTAAATTTTATACTCCCCTCCCCCCACCCCCCACAGAAGGCAATCTGATAATCTTTACATTGTTTCCATGCTATGCACTGATAAAATTGAATGTGTTGAGAGAAAAGACATATCCTTGAGGAAAAAATAAAATATTAGAGATAGCAAAATTATGTAGTATATAAGACAACTTTTTTTTTAATTGAAGGTAATTGTCTTTGGTTTTTGTTTAAACTACACAATTCTTTCTCTGAACAGATAGCAGTCTTCTAAAATTGTCCCTGATTATTGCACTGATAGAATGGGCATGTCCATTAAGTTTGATCATCCACCCCATGTTGCTGTTATGGTGTACAATATTCTTCTGGTTCTTCTCATCTTGCTTAACATCAGTTCATGCAAGTTGTTCCAGTCTTCTCTGAATTTCCATCCTTCTTGGTTTCTAATAGAACAATAGTGTTCCATCACATACATGTACCACAATTTGTTCACCTACTCCCCAACTGATGGACATTCACTCGATTTACAATTCTTTGCCACCACAAACAGAGCTGCTATGAATATTTTTGTACAAGTGATATTTTTTACCCTTTTTCGTAATCTCTTCAGGGTATAGACCCAGTAGTGATATTGCTGGATCAAAGGGTCTGCACATTTTTATTGCCCTTTAGGCGTAATTCCAAATTGATCTCCAGGAAGGTTGGATGAGTTCACAGCTCCACCAACAATGCATCAGTGTCCCAGATTTCCCTCATCCTTTCCAACATTGATCATTGTCCTTTCTGGTCATATTGGCCAATCTGAAAGGTGTGAGGTGGTACCTTAGAGATGCTTTAATTTACATTTCTCTAATGAATAATGATTTAGAGCAATTTTTCATATGACTATAGATAGCTTTGATTTTCTCATCTTCAAATAGCCTTTTGCATATCCTTTGACCATTTATCAGTTGGGGAATAGCTTGTTTTTTATAAATTTGATTCAGTTCTCTATATATTTTAGAAATGGGTCCTTCCCCTTTTTGGTTTGTTTTTTTCACAAGGCAAATAGGGTTAAGTGACTTGCCTAAGGTCACACAGCTAGGTAATTATTAAGTATCTGAGGTCAGACTTGAACTCAGGTCCTCCTGAATCCAGGGCTGGTACTCTATCCACTGTGCCACCTAGCTGCCCCATAAATGAGTCCTTTTGTTAGAAACACTAGTTGTAAAAATTGTTTCCCAATTTACTACACTTATTTTGATGTCGGTTGTTTATGCAAAAGCTTTTTACTTTAATGTAATCAAAATTATCCAGTTTGTTTATAATGTTGTTCTCCATCTCTTCCTTGGTCATAAACTGCTTCCTTTTCCATAGATCTGACAGGTAAGCTACTCCTTGATCTTCTAGTTTGCTTATAATATTGTCTTTTATGTCTAAATCCATTTTACACTTATCTTGGTATAGGTGTGAGATGTTGGTCTAATCCAAGTTTCTGCCATACTAGCCTCTAATTTTCCCAGCAGTTTTTCTCCAAGAGAGAGTTCTTATCCCAGAAGCTGGGCTCTTTGGGTTTATCAAACAGCAGATTATTATAATCATTTCCTACTATGTCTTTTGCACCTATTCTATACCACTGATCCACCTCTGTTTCTTAACCAATACCAGACAGTTTTGATGACTGATGCTTTATAATATAAATTTAGATCTGGTAAGACTAAGCCACCTTCTTTTGCACTTTTTTTTTCATTAAATCTGTTGATATTCTTGATTGTTTTTGTTTCTCCATATGAATTTAGTTACAATTTCTTCTAGCTCATTAAAGTAATTTTTTGGAAGTTTGATTGGTAAGGCACGAAAATAAGTCATTTAATTTAGGTAGAATTGTCATTTTTATTAAGTTAGCTCGGCCTATCCATGAACAGTTGATATTTACCCAGTTATTTAAATCTGATTTTATTTGTGTGGAAAGTGTTTTCATAGTTGTTTTCATAGTTTCTGAGTCTGCCTTGGCAGGTAGACTCCCAAGTATTTTATATTGTCTAAAGATATTTTAAAAGGGATTTTTCTTTCTAGCTCTTGCTGCTGTATCTTGCTAGTAATTTATAGAAATGCTGAGGATTTATGAAGGCTAATTTTATATCCTATGACTTTGCTAAAGTTGCTAATGCTAATTGTTTGTAGTAGTTTTTTAGGTGATTTTTTAGTACATCATTATGTTATCTGCAAAGAGTGAGAGTTTTGTTTCTTTCTTCCCAATTCTAATTTCTTTTTCTTTTCTTATTGCTGAAGTTAACATTTCTAATTCCATTTCCTTCTGAGGAGAGAGAGGGAATGTTTTAGAGACTTTGCTTGATCAGTTTGGAGAGGGATGGATGAAATGATGACTAACTCTTTCCAGCAGAGAGCTCACCTAAGGTGGTTCTGAAGCATCTGAGCTGGAGAAGAGACCATCGTTCATGATCTGGGTCTGGGGGAGAGCCAGAGAGCAAGAAGGAGAGTCCACGCAGCCTGGCTTGCATTCTGCAAGACCAGAAGACTGAGACCCAGGATCACAGGGAAGTGTAGCCGGAGCAGAAGAGAAAGCAGAAGATGGAGCCAGTTCCAAGACCTGGGGGAAGGGAGGGCTCTTTCCTCCACTAGTTTGGTGCCACTCAGAGCCAACAGTCATCAGATGTGTCATGTGGGTGGTGTGGGAGGAAGACTTGGATATTGTCATATGAGCCCTTGTGCTGGTGGCCTGAGGGATTTCTCGGCAATGGAAGAAGTTAGATGGAGAATCCTCAGAAAGGGACCCTTTGCAATCTTGTCCAGCCCCTTCTTTTTTACAAGCAGGAGAACTGAGGCCTAGAGAGAAGAGATTACTTTATCCAAGGCCCCAGAGTTAGTTATTAATAATTCAGATTCATGTAGTTTCCCAAACTTGCTTCCCAGCCTTGTACGGTAGATGTATTAGCATCCTCACTTTTTTGTTTTTGATTGATGGCTTTTGTTTGTTACTAGCATTTCTTATTGTCTCCCTCCCTCTCCTAGAGAAGCATCTTTTATAAGAAAGAATAGAAATAGAGGCAAAGAAAGCAGTTCAGTACCACTAACTAGCAGATCCCAAAGATCTTGCATCAACATAGTGTTCCATGACCATATTTACTTATATCTGCAGAGAAGGAGGCTGGGCTCTGGGATCTAAGCATGGTCATCAGGATTCCACAGCATTCAGTTTCTAGTCTATTGCTGTTTTTTCCCATTTGCATCAATGTAGTTATTTTGTATGAATGTATATTGGAATCATTGTGCATATATTTTTCCTGGTTTTGCTTCTTTTACTTTGCTTAAGTTCTATTTGTCTCAATTTTTTTTTAATAGATGAAGAAATTGAGGCTCTGAGAAATGAATAATAGCTCACAGGAAGTCATTCTTTGCAAGCTTCAAAGTACTATAGAAATGTGAACTCTTAATCACTTATCAGAGCCTCAGTTTTGTCATTTGTCAAATGGGGAGAACAGCACCTCCCTCACAAAGTGGTTGTGAGGATAAATTAGAGCTCAAATGTGAGGTTCTTTTGCAAACTTTATAATGATCTCATCTGATTGATCCTAAACCAATCTTGTAAGACTGATGTTAATACTATTCTCATTTTATTGAGGTTAAGGGTCCCAGTAAGTGACTGAGGTTGAATTTTAAATCCAACACTTGACCCATTATTGGTACAATTACACTGATAGGAAGTGTGAAGTGGGATGTGAACCCACTTAGTGGCATCATAGAGTCAGAAGAATGCTGAGAGATAATCAGCCTTGGGCTCCCTGTTTTTCAAATAAGTAGATGTCTATATGGAAGTAATTCGCCTGAGTTCAGAGCTAGTTAGTAGCAGCGCAGAGGGCTAAACCTAGGTTCTTTGACTTAAAATCTATGTTCTTTCTTTCATAGTGTACTACTCCAGGGTCCAAACTGGGATTAGAACCCTGGATTCATATCTCAGCTCACTTCTTGTGTGTGTCTGTGTTCATGCATGTGTGTGTGTGTGTGTGTGTGTGTGTGTGTGTGTGTGTCTTTTGGCAGCCATCTACATGTTGTGCAATGTAGCGAGGCTATCACACTGCCCACTCTCCATCACACATAAATGATTCTCTCTCCACCCAGTCCCTCCCATCTTTTCTAGCCAAGACACTAATTTCTTTCCCTTGGGATTACTTTTGCTTCCTGAGAAACAGATCTGATTGGAACCTGGAAGATGATAGGTTAGGGGAAGTGAAGTTTGTAGAGTTGCTGCTGATTCCCCTCCTCATTGGAATGATAAATGGAGTTGCTCATAGAGCTTCAGGAGTTGAGGCAGCTACAGCAGGGAGGCTCTCGAGGACAGAGAGCAAGACCTGTGTTTGGAGACAGGAAGACAGCACCAGTTATCCCTGCAACAAGTGTCTGAATAGACCTCTGATTATTGGAAAGAACAGAGCTTCTCATATCAGAGCTCCCATAGAAGCTGAGAAGAATTACAGAATGTCAGAGCTTAAAGAGACTCAAGTCTTCTAGAGCTTCTAGTTTTATCTCCCCTTCATTTTACAGAGGAGGAAACTGAGGCCCAGTGATTTGTCCAGAATTACCCAGTGAATTTGGACTCCAATTATGAAGGTCTGGAAAGGGAATGGGCAAGGAGCATTCCTGGGTCTTGGCTTTCTGTGCCTTTGATCCAGAGGCACTCTGGCCTATGGTTGCTGGCAGGAAACCCCCAAGAAGCACTTCTCCTTGACTCGTTCCTCATGAAGTTCAGGGCTAGATGATTGGCCTTGTAATTAAGAAACTGTGAAGAAACACATTTAGATCTAATGTAAGGAAAACTTTTCTGAGACGGAGACATCAGTAGGTAGAATGGGCTGCTTGGGAGTGATGGGCTCCAGATCCTCCTTATCCAGAGATGGTTAGTGAGGTTCCTCCCAGAATGTCGACTTCATCACTTCATGTCTAGGGGACTTTGGTCACTCACATTCCCTTTCCAGACCTTCATAATCCCTTCCAGCTCCCAATTCCTGGGATCACCTGGCTTTCTGAGCCATAATGTATGGTATAAGTGGAACTACTCTTCTTCTGCCACCCCTCCCTTCATCCCTCAGGATCTTGAGAAACCAGACCTTTTGCCCTCTCAGAACACCCCCCCCCCGCCTTCCCAGGTCAAGTGGCAAACGTTTGATTTAGGTAAGGCCCTTGGCCTCAGGCCCAAGGAAGCAGGAGCCCCAGTTGGCACTGCACTCATCTGATGCTTATCCTGGGTCAGCCCCACTGGTAACTGAGATCTGGGGTCCAGCTTCCAGCCCCCTGTCCTTAGCAAGGAGCCTGGCCAGCCTCAGGGCTCTGGGGTCCAGAGTTTGCTGAGCTAGCCTTCTCATCCTATAAACAGATAGCTTTATTTTCAGTTCTACATTCTCCCTCTCTCTCCCTCCCTCTCTTGTCCCCTTGAAAGAAAGAAAAGCAAAACCTGTTTGAAACACTAATAGTAAAGCAAAACGGGTTCCTGCGCTGTCCTTGGCCTGTGCTCTAAGACCATCCGTTCTCTGCCAGGAGGGAGGCAGTGTATATCATCACCGCTCTTCTGGAGTTGTGGTTGGTCATTGCATTCATTAGAGTTCCTAAATTTTCCTAGCTTAACCAAACATTTTTACTGAGCCCCTTCAGGCTCCACAGAGAGTGAGACTGCCGGCTTCCCTCAGTAAAGTGGTCTGACCACAACAGCCTAGGAGGAGACCATTTAGGAGTTCGTGGCTTCCCAGCTCTGGGCCTTGGAGCCCAGCCTGCCTCTCCAGCTTGCTTCAGATCTGTTTGACAGGGAACCCTTCTCCTGCAATTGCCCTCTAGGAAGCATGGCTCAGTAGCCAGAACATAGGACTGCCTGGGTTCAAATCCTGGCCGTGCTATTAGTTAACTGGGTGACCTTGTCCAGGTTCCTTCTGTGGGCCTTACTTTCCTCCAGTGTATAATGGAGTTGGCTTAGATCTCGGAGATCCCTTCCAACTCTTAACATTCCATGAAACTTGTATTTTCAATCATGGGTAGATAGTTGGCTGTTAATAATCAGAAAAATACCTTTCTACCATGGTCCCATCTCCTGTAAATCTCTCTGGTTACTGTGCTATTTGGGAAGGAGCCCTCAATGGGGGCTCTGTTCTGTCTTGGCTGCCTCCCAGCCCCCTCCCCCTTGCCTCCCTCAGACACAGGAAGTCACTCCTTGGTGTCAGCCTCCTGAGCTGTTTGGGGTGGAAGGGGCCTTGGAGAGAGCATCTGTTTAGTCTGGTCTCCTTTTACAAACAATGGAGACTGAGGCCCAGCAGGAATTCCCAGGCTTTGGTTAGAGGGTCAGGTGTCCTGTGACACTGGCTTGAGCAGCAGCTTGATGAATAGTAGTTATCCCCAGGCCCAGGTCTGTTGGCAGGAAACCTCGAATGAACCTAGGACTCCCAACAAATTCAGATGACCTTGGTTTAAATAGCATCCCTGATACATTGCCACCTGTGTAAGGTGCTTTTCTGCATCAGTTTCCCCATCTTGATCCTCGATCCTTTCCAGGGATTTCTGGGTGTTGGGCTCAGACTGGGGCTGTGACAGATTCCTTTGCGGACTGACTTCACAGCTTCCTGGGCACACCTCAGCCCCTTCTCCAGAAGCACAAACCTGCCTTGCATTGTTTAGTCATTTAAGCAGTACCAGGCACAATGGAGAAACTCCCTGGAACCCCCAGTCCCTTTCAAAATTGCTCATGATTTAAAAACAAAACAAAATATCTCATTCTGATAATGGAGGGAGCCCAGGGAGTGGTGAGTTGACCTAGGGCAGTGGGGCAAGGCCGGCTCCAACCCTGAGCTGAGATAGGAGTGGCTGAGATTACCAGGTTCCTGGCTCAGGGGCAGTGACCAGCACAGGCTAGAGCATTGAGTTTGGAAGGTTAGTGGGCTACTTTACCATCTTCCTCACTGGAAGACTCACAAGTTGAAGCAAAATTGGGCTAATCCCCACTCCAGATGTTTACTGACTGGGAGACCTCGGTCCTCCCTGGGCCTGAGAGACTTTCGCATCTGTCAAACGAAGACAATACCCCTGGCCTAGTGAGGACAATGTTCCAAGTGTGATAGAGATGTAAGAAGCCAGTAGACCTTGTGAAATACTAAGTCCTGTGTATATTGAAGGCAGGCTGATCCACAGTCCTCCCATTCAGGTCTCTCCTCCTTTCATGTCTGGCCTCACTTCCCACCCCAAGGGGAGCATGTACACCCCACCAGCTGTGCCATGTGCTGGCTCCCACTGCAGACAACAGACTTGCCAGTCCAAGCCGGAAGTTCTGATCCACAAAGGCTCTCTTATCTCCTTCCTGAACATTGGGCTGGCCAGTCCCAGGGAAGCCAGAGAGCCCCTGCCTACTCTCAGCCAGACTCTGCAGCCTTCTAGATCTTGTCATTCTGATCTTCTTTGCTGGACATTAGGTCAGAGCATGACCAGAGCCTGGTAGACCCAGAATTACACTGTGTCTGCTAAATAATAGGTGCTGACTAAATGTTTACTGAATAAAAGCTAGTCCATTCCCTTCATTTGCAAGTGAAGATGCTGAGGCTCAGGAAGGGAGATAGCCTTCACAAGACTGTACAATTGGTTAGCGACCTCAGGGAACTGGAAGCCAGGTTCTAGGATTCTTAGCCTGTTATAAGAGAGAGACTTGAATCCATCCACAGTTTAGTTGCAATTCCAGAAGCACAGGTGACCAAGACTTTCTTTGCTAAGTATTCCCTTTCTCCCTGTCACCGGGAAGATCAAGGTACACTGCTGTCATCCAGGATACCCTGCCTGCTCCACCCCTCCAAATTCATTATTGGGGTGGGGTGGGGGGAGAGGCCATGGGATAGAATCCCATAAAGATTAGCCCTAGCAATGGATCCGTGTTCCAGCCTGGCTGGTAATAATTGTCTCTGTCACCATCCTGGTCCTTGAGCAGAGAAGCTGTGGGTTGTCCTGCTCTTGTCCCTACAGAAAGGAACAAAGGGTCCAGGTCTTGGCCCTATCATGCCTCTGCCCTCTCCTGCTCGGCCCCCCACATTGCCTCTCACAGAGACTGTCCCCTTTCTCCCCAGCTGGAGGCCTTATCTGCCTCACCAAATTCTGCTTCTTGCCATCCCAACCCATCCCCAGAGCTGGGGATTGCAGCTGGCTGGCTCCCTGGGGCTCCCCTCTGCAGTGTCCTTCTAAAGGGCGGCCCTGCTGAGCATGCTCAGGCTCTCCTGTGTGCTAATCAGACTTCCTGCTCTCCACGCCTTCCAGTCTGGAGGCCAGGGATAGGTTTGTCCAGGGTGTGGAGAAGAGGAAGCCTGGGGCCTCTGAAGTCCCATACCCTTTTGGCCTTCCTTCCTTCCTTGACCACTTGGCCACAGATTGAGGAAAAGTGTAGACTCAATCCACTCTCCTTTATTAGGACTTCCTTCCCCCAGAAACACTATCCCCCAGAGACCGCTTAGTAAGTCAATTTATCAGCAAGTATTTATTAAGTGTCTGCTATATTCCAGGAACTGTGCTAATCAGTGGAGATAAAAAGCCCAAAGTAAAGCCAACCCTGCCCTCAAGGAGTTGATGTTCTAGTGAGGTAGTCATATCCATCTCTAAATATAGTCTAAAATATGTGCAGATGAAGCAAGATAGTATGGGGAGAGAAGGCACTAGCTACCTGATGCCAGAACTTGAGGCTTGAAGGAAGTGAGGGACCCCCAAGAGGCACAGATGTGGTTCAAGAGTGTGGCAGGTGGATGGGTCAGCCAGAGAGATGGTAGGTGGGATGTGTGCAGTAGTGAGAGGAGGGAGAAGTTCAGGAAGGTTGGAAGAGGCCAGTTAGGGAAGCCCTGGAAATACTATATAGAGAGTCCTGGAGATAATAGGAAAGCACTGACTTTTGAATTGGAAGGAAGGATAGGACATGATCAGACCTCTGTTTTAGAAAAATCCCTTTAGCGGTTGGGTATTAGAGAGGGGAGAGACCTGAATCAGGGAGGTCAAAATTAGGTGGCTATTGAAAAAGTCCAGGTGAGAGATAATGTGGACCCTGACTAGGGTCTCTTGTGAGCTGAGACAAGATTTGGCAGCTAATTGTATTCATGAAGTGAGAGGAAGGAGTCAAGGATGACCCTGAGGTTTGAAGACCAGTGATAACCTGGATGGGAATAGGGAGGTTCAGAAGACTTGGGTTTAGGGAGAGAGATAATGAGATCTGTCTTGGACTTGAGTTTGAAGGACCTCCTGAGTCGTTCAGTTCAGGATGTCCAGGAAACCTTTGGTGGTGCAGAATCAAGTCTAGGAGAGATTAGGCATGGAAAGAACTCTGACATCCCCCTCCCAGCCAGCTCCTCACTCTTTCTCAGGTAACCATGATCAGGTAACCATGATTATCCTTTGCAGGCAGAAACTTTGGCAAATAGAACAGGTCTGACCACTTTCTCTGAGTATTTTATTGGAGAAAAAGTGCCAAGTTTGAAGTTAAACCTGAGCTTATGAATCTTAATTCCACCACTTCCTGAACTGGGTGATCTTAGCCAAGTCCCTTACCTCTCTGAGGTTCACTTTCATCTGTCAAATAGGCAGGTTAGGCTTTACTGACCTAGAAGGTCATTCCCAGCTTTAAATTTGTGTCCATATTATTACCCCTTATCTTCAGCCTGCAATGGAAGACCTCTGGATAAGGAACAGGAAGAGGACTGCCTCATGTGGTATAGTGGGAAGAGGAATCAATCCAGCTAGCATTGATTAAACGCCACTACACCAGACACCATGTGTCCCTGTCCACAAGAAGCTCCCATTGCAGAGAACCTGGGTTCAGTTCCCAGCTCTACTCCTTGCCTTAAGGCCTTGGGCAAGTCAGGATCCTCTGATCTCTCCCTGTGTAGCAAGGAGGAAAGGCCTGGGGAGAAAGCCTGCCAGTTTAGTCCAAGACCCTGGGTTAGGCACTCCTCCTTGATGATAGGAGGTGTGGGAGCCCTCCTGGGTCCAGCCCTTAGTCCAAAGAACAACTATCTAATGCTTTCCTGCGCCTATTTCCGGGTTCCCTTCCACCCAGCCTTCTTTTTCCTAGAAGTAAACCATTTAGGGTAGAGGTTCTTTACTGTTTTTGTGTCCTGGACCTCTCTGGCAGGGAGGCTTGTGTTGCCTTCTCAGAAGAAGATTTTTTTCTTTTTCAAACTTCATAATTGAAGGAAATGCTAGGAAAAAGAACTACTGTTACTAGCCTCCTCTTCCTCATTGTTTTTCTCCTCATTCCCCAATTAAGAAATAAAATAAAAAACCTTGAAACCATCATGTATTTTCCCCCATTAACAAATATTTTTCTCCCTTCCTTTTTTTTTTGGGGGGGGGGGACATTCTTGGTAACCAGTATGTACAGTCAAGCAAAGTAAATTCTTGCTTTGGTCATGTCCAAAAAATGTCCTGTTACAAACCCTGAGCCAGGAGGTAGCAAATATCATCATCATCTTTGAGCCCCTGAAATGGTAGTTGGTCACTGTAATGGAAAGAATTCTTATAAGTTATTCTGTGAATTCTTCTCATTCCATTCTGTTTCAGTTCAAGTCAGATTTCTCTAAAATTGTCCCTTTTGAGGCAGCTAGGTGGTACAGTAGATAAACCACTGGCCCTGGAGTCAGGAGTTCAAATCCAACCTCAGATACTTATTAATTACCTAGCTGTGTGATCTTGGGCAAGTCACTTAAAATAATAATTTAAAAAAAATTGGCCCTTTTGTCATTTCTTACAGCACAATAATATCCCATTATATTCATATACCATAATTCAGCCATTTTCTAATTAATGGATAATCTCCTTTGCTACAATGGAAATATCTGTTATAAATAATGTGCATATAATAAATCATTTTCCTTGCTTTGATTTTTTTGGGGTATAGGCCAGATCAGTTCATATGTCCAGTATAGTTTCAAATTGTTTTTCATAATGGTAATTTCATAATGGACCATTCATTCCATAGCTTCACCAACAATGCATTGTCTGTTTTCTGGCAACTCCTCCAACAGTTGCCATTTTTCTTTCCTGTCCTCTTGCCAATCTGATAGGTTTGAGGTAGAACATCATAGTTTTTTTGAGATTTCCTAGTTACAAGTGCTTTGGACCATTTTTTTCCCCCCTGCAAAACAGTCAGGGTTAAGTGATTTGCTGAAGGGTGGCTAGGTACACAGTGGATAGAGCACTGGCCCTGGAGTCAGGAGTACCTGAGTTCAAATCCAGTCTCAGACACTTAATAATTACCTAGCTGTGTGGCCTTGGGCAAGCCACTTAACCCCATTGCCTTGCCAAAAAAACCCCAAAAAAACAAAAACCTAAATTTAAAAAAAAAGTGATTTTCTGAATTTGAACTCAGGTCTACTCCAGGGCTTGTGCTCTATCCATTTCACCATCTGGCTGCCCCTTTGGACCATTTTTTAAAATATGACAATTAATAGCTTGGATTTCTTCCTTGTCTATTGTCCTTTAATTGTTTGTCTATTGGGAAATGGCTCTTGTTACATATTTAAATTTGATTGTTAGGTATCTTTGATACATTATCAGGTTAGGGAGAACTATTACCAATTCTCTCTCTTGTCCTTGGCTTCTATGTCTTTCCTCTTCCCAAACTAGTGTGACTCCTTCAGCTTGCCTCCAGTGAGCAGAACTAGGTGGAATTTGTAGGGAGCCAGATTTTAGCTCCTATTAAAAAAAATCACTGACAGTTAAGTCTATCTAACAATCTAATGGGCTGGCTTTCCTTCAGCAGTGGCTTCTTGGTTATCATGCTCAACCTGCTCAGATAGTGGTTAGATTGTCATCTGGAAGGGGTCCCTCCAAGCTCCTGAGAACCTGTGGTTCCATTTCAAGGTCAAAAAGAGAGAGGTAAGTTCATCTCCTGATTCTTTCTCTGAGCCTTATGGCCTTAAAGGAGTCCCTGCCCCTCTCTGGACCTTGCTTGATTTCTTTATTTGCAAGTTGAGGGGTATACAAAGTGTAGGAGTTGTAGGCTTTCTTTTAGCCTAGACATTTTATTATTATGAATCCTGGCATTCAAGACCCTCTAATCTTACTTAGTCAATTTTCTTTTTTTTCATTCTTCCCTCATTCTTTAATAGATAATTAAAAGTCGGACCTGGGTTCAAATCTAGGCTCTGACATTGAACTATAAAATTAATTATTAAAAACTAACTATACTTGTACTACCTTCCCTGTTATGAATGTGAGCAAACAGAATGCCCTGGAGGTATGAGTGGAGGTGTTTAGCTTGGGCAAGAGTAGACTCAGGGGTGGATGATCACTATTTCCAAGTATTTATTTGAAGGTTGTTTGTCCTTCATTCTTTTTTTTTTTTTTTTTTTGCAAGGCAATGGGGTTAAGTGGCTTGCCCGAGGCCACACAGCTAGGTAATTATTAAGTGTCTGAGACCGGATTTGAACCCAGGTACTCCTGACTCCAGGGCTGGTGCTTTATCCACTATGCCACCTAGCCGCCCCAATTGTCCTTCATTCTTGAAGAGAACCTTGACATCAGGGAGGGCTACCTTGCAAGTGAATTTAATTTAAGGGAGGAGGTGATATGCAAAGTCACCAGCCTCACTGTCTCCTCTGGAACCATCTGGGTCCAGTGACCAGATATGGAGCAGGACTGGAGATGGCTCCAGATGCAGTTGGAAACCCTGACTTTTTAAGCTAGGGTCTTTCACAGGTCTCAGTTTGACAGTTTTCTTTGAGTAAGGAACTAAGGCTCCAGAAGTAGCTATCCAGTAAACTCATGCCAATTCTAAGAGTGAACTGTGACACAAAGAGTTTGATACTTCATAATAAACTTGGATCCTTTTTTCTCAGTGTACTCCACCCATTGCAGGCTAATCTTTATTTGAAAGACTTATATGGAAGAGTGAATAAGTTTGCCCAACTTGGTTCCAAAAGATAACCCTTACTAACGTGCCAAACACGAGATAGTCTTGCCCTCTAGGAGCTTAAATTCTAATGAGGGAAGATAATACAGAATGGTAACTGGGGAGAGCCCTGGGGGAGTTAGGGTAAAAGAAGTGCAGAGTCCAGAGGAGATCCTGCTGAAGAAGAAGAGGTAGATGGAAGGAAGTGAAAGAGGCAGTCCCTGGAGCCTGGGAGATCCACCCCCCAGAGGGAACCAAGTAATCTCTGGCCTGGTGTGTGGTTGAGAGGATTCCAGTTCCAGTAACCTGGGGTCCATGAACTGATCTTTCTGTTTTATATCTTGATAGTTTGGATTTGGGTGGAAGAGGTTTATTTTGTGATCCTGGGTTACAAAGAGGCTAAGAGCCCTACATCAGACAGACCCATGTTCCTGGAAGTTGCTGGCAGCTTGGCGACATTGGTGATTTTCCCTGCAGGCTTGCTGCCTCTCCATGGCCCCATCGAAGCCCTGGGCTTCTGTCTCCACTTTGCCCTTGGCTTAGCAGGCCTACCTGCAAGGCTGTCCCCATGCTCATTCTAAGTCCCTCCTCTGTTGCCATTCAAACCACATTTAGGAGGCAAGGCCCTCTGAGTGCCAGGCCCTCCCAGAGTTTCTCCCCCTCCTCACAGAAGCCTTCTCAGACTACCATGCCCAGTTTTCTCTCCTCTCAACCCTTCCTGAAGCTCTGATTGCTAGTGTCTGCCATTCTGGCCTCTATTTCTACTGTCCATGCAGGTTTTTTATTGTTTTTCTGTAGGCTTGCATTCTAAGCACCAGCTCTGGGCTGGGAACTATGTATTCAGCCTCAGGGGTGATGTGGAGCTGGGCTGGTTGAGCTCCATAACAACGGCAACAATAATAATAATCCTTTACAGCATCAAGGACACATGGCCAGGTTATAGATCTAGAGCTGGGAGAGACCTTTCTTGTGAGAAATTCAGTGACTTGCCTCAAGCTGTCACCCATGTTAGAGTCAGAACTTGATCCCAGGCCCTGGGACTCCAGTCTTCTCACTGTTAGGTTGGCATAAGCTCCCTGAGATCAAGACTTGTCTCTCAACCCCACTGCCACTTTGGCATATTCTTAGACCCATAGTGGGATAACATTTTAATCTTGTGAGATCTTGGAGTTGCCCCAACTGGGGTCCTTGGTTCTCTATTCACAGCCTTCCATTTCCTCCCCACCATGCCTTTTTCCTGGTGGCTTCTCCTGCTCTACTACCTCCTCTTTATCTCTTGGAATACCTAGCCCTCTTCAGCATTGAACATTCAACCTCCAAGGTCATCTTTTACAAGAGGTGCTCCCCTTTTTCCTACTGAGTAGTGCTCCCCTGTCCTAAAATGATATATTACCTAGATTGTGTACCTTTTGTATCTACCCCAGAAGAATGTAAGCTCCTACATATGGGGGTAGTTTGGAGTTTTGGCTTCATGCCCACCATGCCAGGCCCAGTGGGCTTTGTGGGGAGAAGAGCAGGTACTAAATCTGCTTGTTGAATTGTGTTGAATTTAGAAAGAGGCTCTTCAAGTGGTGGCAAAGACCTGGAAAGAATGGAGATGGATGCCCCTCACCTGGGGAAGGGCAGAGCAAGTGGAAAGATGATGGGATGCCACTTTGCTGCCTGCAATGGTGCAAGTGATGGTTTCAGAGTAAACTAGGAAGATTTGTGTGAATGATGCAGAGGAAAGTGAGTAGAATCAGGAGAACCATTTCTGTGATGACAGCAATGTGGTAAAGTCAAAGAACTTTCAAATATTTAGGGATCTGATTTTATGTTCTAGAAAACTCATGATGAAATATGGTGCCAAGGTGGGGGTTGAAGGACTCAGTCTGTCCATTGGAGCATCTTTTCTTTTTTTTCTTTACCTTTTTGCACATGAGGAATTTGCATGACTATAATGGTTTGTTTTCTTGTCGTCTCAATAGGTGGAGATGGGGCAGAGAATTTGGAATGAAAATAAAATAATATTGAATTTTTGAGAATGTATTTCATGGTCCCCCCCCCCCCAATAAATTAATTTGTATCCAGACAAGGCACTTCTCCCCCTCCCTGTCATTTTATAAAAGGAAGCTAAGGGTGTGGGGGGAGGACATGCAGTGCTTTGCCCAAGTGAATGATTGTAAGCAGGAGAGTTAGGATTTGGACCCAAGCCTTCTATCTCCAAATCTAATGCCCTTGTCATCACGCCTTGCTTCCTCTCCTCCTTGATTGTGAATTGGTGTTGGATTGGATAAATCACATTTGTGAAGTGCTTTCCAACTTAGATGAGATATTGAAGAGCATTGTTTAATATGTCATCACACAGAATCTTTACCAGAGAAAGCTTGTTAGGGAGCTTCTCCATTTTATGAGTAAAAATTGGAGGCCAGAATGCTTGTGTGACTGCATGGGAAGTGGCAGGCTCCTCACCCTCCATCCTGCTGGGTTGAGATCTTGGAGGGGTGGGCTTGCTCTCTTCCCATCATACACTTCTCTGAAATACTCTCCTTCCCCCTCCTTTCCGAAGAGTACTTTTGACTGAGACACTCAGCTCCCCAGAATCCTGAAGGCTCATTGTTCTGGTAACTGTGGGGTCTCTCTTCTCCATCATTCCTCCTCCCCAGTCCTCCCACTGCTTTCTTCCCCCACAGAGGTAACAAACATGATCATGATCAAGAACAAAATAAATTAGACTGAACATGTTTTTCTGTTACTAAACTACTCAAAATGATTGAGAACAATGAAATTACACTCTCTCTCTCTCTCTCTCTCTCTCTCACTCAGCTTCCTTGCCCATGACCCAGCCCCCTCTTTGGGGGGCTTTTTTGTGCAAATTTTCCCAGGTTGTCTCCAGGTTCTTTTGATTCTTCATAACTACCTTGGCAGTCTCTCTGATCTCCCTCCCCTCCCCCCACCTACCTGTCTGAAGGAAGAAATGCTTAGCTTGGCCAGTTTATGGGCTGGGTTAGATAAGGCAAGGTGTGGCTTCTGAGCTCTGGACCCCTTTCCCCTTTTCCCCTGACTCTTGTCACAGAAGGCGTGGGGATTGGGGACCTCCTAAGAAATTATTCCAAGACAGGGCTGGGCATCTTCCCCTGTTACTTTTCTAAGATATTATTCTAATGAAACATTGCCTAGGGCAGGAGCAAGGGTGTGGCAAAAAAGCAACCAGGTCCCTTCCCCCTTCATCCAAGAGTCCAAATCCATCTTTCCTTCTACTGGAAGATCTCCAAGCACTTTATTGAATGTCCTTGATGACCTTGACAGAGTTCTAGGATTCTATGATAGATCAACTAAAGGCCTGGGCAGAGAGGTGCTTGGTTCAAGGGTGTTCTCTGGACTTGTTCTGTTCATTAGGACAAGGTCTAAAGGTCTAGAGCTTCAAGTGGTCTTTGCTACCTCCCCTGTCAACCAGCTTTCCCTGTTCCTCCCCTCCCATCCCAAACTGACTTCCCAACTCTTGCCCAAACTGACTTCCCAACTCTTGCCCATCGGGGGATTTGGGGGACAGGGGGAGGGTGGTGATACAGTATCTGCCACCTTGGTTCTTGTTACTCTCTCCCCCCCACCCAGGGTCACTGCTTTTAAGGCTATCCCTCTGCAGGCATTCTCTCTCATTAACACACATAAGCTGTTTACTTTCCTGCTGAAGCCTGTTCCCAATATGAGTCATACTTAGCATTAACCCTTCAAGAGCTGAAAGGCACAGATTGAGGCCTTTTGCCTTGTGGCAATTTGGGGGGTCCTGGTGGTAAAGGTTGGGGGAGGGTCTGCTACTAGGTATTATTAAGTCATAGTAATTATATTTAAGAGGTCCAACTCTCCCATTTTACAGATGAAGAAACTGAGACTCAGATAGCTCATGAGTGGCAGAATAGGGATTCAAATAGGAGGGGCTGTTCTTGAGATTTGTAAATGTGAGGGGCAGGGAGAGATTTGGGAAGGAGGACAGTGAGTGAAGAACAGAAAGACTATTGAACTGAGTTGGTAATGCTAGACTGAAGCCTAAGGTGGATGTGAACTGATACTAGGCAGGCATCTCAAAAACATTTGAAGGAGGGAAAAGAATTATTTAACTTGCTGCAGAAAAGTTATTAAAGAAAATATGAAACCGTAACTATTCCCTCTGGCTTACAAGTTCTTATTCTGATAGTTAATTGCCCCAGCAGACATTTTTTAACCCTATCTCCTACTAACCCCTTCCACACAACCTGTAAATTAGGAAGTGAGGATGTGCCTATTCCCATTTTCTAGTCTCAGTTAATCAACTTGTCAAGGATGGCTCAGTTAATAAACATCAGAAATATCATAGACCAGATTGTAAGTATGGGGGGGCAGGGAAGGGAGAAGAGATGATGGGGCAGGGAGGGGGGAGAGAGAGAGAGAATGAGAATGAGAATATGTATGGAATATGTATGTGTTTATAGGCTACTGGAGAAATTCAACACTTATACAAATAAATGGAATACAAATTAGAATGTATGTTCTTAAAAAAGACAGAAACAATGTACTGTACTTTGAATTCAGATGAAGAGTGGTCATTTTGAGCTGGGCAGATCAGAGAAGGAAGGATTAGATTTCTGCAGGTGAAAAAAGATGTAAGCAAAGGCATGGAGGAAAAGTATAAAACATATATCCTAGGGAAGAAAGCTAAAAAGTCATATAATTAAATAGCCAGTCCACAGATGAAGATGACCATCATATAGAAGATGAGTGGAGATTTTTGTCTAGGTCCTCCAAAAATGACTTCTTTACTTGCATCTCAGCCTTTTGGGTAAGCCCCATGAATCTAGTTGGCTGGTGGGCTTTGTCCTTTGTCCCCAGGGCCTCCTAGGCATCTGGTCCTAGGGTATTTTCTTCTGTTTATCTCTTCTTTCCAGATAACAGTCATCTCTATTCAAAGACCCATGTGGAGTGGCACCCTTTTCCATTAGACCCAGCCTCTTAACTGGTAAAATTAGCCATAAAGGCTCCAGTTGAAGGAGAGAGAGAAAGAGAAGGGCAGTGCTAACAAACCTGCCTTGCTTGTTGGCCATCAGAGCAAAAAATTTTCACCTTATCTCTTGGCTTGTTGTATAAAATCCTTCCTCCCCCTTCCCCCTTCCCTTGCTCTCCCCTTTCTTCCATATTCCCTCCCTGCTCCCCCTCTTTTCTTCACCCACTGTCATCTCACAGGTTTTTCCTTCTGTGATATGATTTCATGAGCCCTGATTTGGAGTTGGGAACCTTCTCAACCTGGCTCCTTCCTAGCTACCTGCATGACTGCCCCAGGTCATCTCGTTTCTTTGTCTCATCTGTAAGCTAGAGCATGGGGGGTAGATTGGATGATCTCTGAAGTCCCTTTTAGGTCTAAATCCTCTGATCCTATATGCTGGGAACCCACCAGTTTGTAGGTATTCTCCAGATCCAAAGGTTGACTTATTCTGAGTCATCCACCTTCTTACACCTTCACCCCCTCATCAGTGGTAGGGTGATTTGTGAGGGCTGAGTTAGGAGGAGCCCACTCTTTTGGCTTAGGGTCCTTGCTGTCTCTTTGCTGTTGTTCTGCCAAGACCCTGGGATTGCTCCTAGCCCTCCCAAGTCTCCTGGCTTTAGTTGGGACTGTTCCTACCAGGTCAAGATGGAACTTTGGAAAAAGTCTTACCAAGAAAAGCAGAAAAACATCAAACCTCCCTTAACATGAATTAATTAACATGAAAATTAGAATGTCACAAAGCACAATCACTTTATCTTCAGAGAGCCTTAATGGATAGCCTTTCCTGTCTTTGCTTGTGTCAGGCCAGGTGATTCCAGCATGGCTCATCATCCATGGGGGGGGGGGGGGGCAGAGCTGTGCTCCTCCTTTCTCTGAATTCACCAGCCATCTCACTTTGATTCATTGAAATGCAGAAGGCATATCTAGCTCCTGCAGTGAATGTATAAAGCTAGTCTGGCTCTTGGTACAGCTCTGGGGCAGAGGAAAGAGAATTGGGTTTGGGGACCAGAAAAACCATGTTCCCTTTCCAGATCCGCTCCTTTGCATCTGTTTCTTTATCTGTCAAATCAGTTCTCTCCAGTCCTCCTTCCACAGCCACCAGCTCTGATGACCTCATCTCATCTGTTCACCAAACTCCAGTGGCTCTACTCTAGATTCCTTTGTTTTCAGCCTGCCTTCCCTACGCTTCCAGTCTTCTACATTCCTCTTCCTTCTGCTCTGAGATCCAGTCAGAGTAGCCCACTCACTAGTCCTCCTTCCCTTGGTACTGCTGACCCCTCCCTCTTCCTGCTGGCATCCTTGGCAAGTCAAGTCTCAGCTTCAGCACCACCTCCTTACAGAAAGCCTTTTCAAGTGGTGCACATCCTCCCTCCCCTCCCCACTGGCCATTCATTTCATATGGATTATGGGTGCACATCTGTGCGTGTTCACATGGGAGCTCCTAGAGGAGCCAGGGCATCATTGCTCTGGCTTGTCTTGGCCTCTCTGTTGTTTCCCCCGGGAGGTTGGACAAGACAACCCCTCGCCTTTTCCCGGTCAGCATCTGGGGTTTCCAGCAGGGCTTGTTTCATCTAGTTCTTCTGCACTTCAGTTGGTCCTTCCTGCTGTCTCCTGGGCCAATAATTCCAGCCCCAACATGCCCACCTTAGCTTTTCCTTAGAGTTCAGGCTGCAAGAAACTCCTTCCAGTAAAGGTCAGTAGCTTACATCCAAGGGCATGGGATCAGTATTTGTCAGAGTTGGGACTTAATGAACTTCCCTCTCCATGATACCAGACTACCTCTTAAGTCACAAAACCTCAATTTAAATTCTGGTCCTTAAAAATTCATGGAGAGCTAGGGGGATGGCAAAGTGCACAGAACCCCCAGGCCAGGAAATAGGAGATCTGGGTTCAGATTTGACCTCAGACACTTACTAACTGGGGAAGTCACTTCACCCTGTTTGCCTCGGTTTCCAACTTTGTAAAATGAACTGGAGAAGGAATTTTTGCCCAAAAAAACCCAGATGGGCTCACCAAGAGTCAGACATAATTGAAATGACTAAAGGACAACAAGAATCTAAAGATTTCAAAGCTGTTGTGCTTTCCCACTGCATCTGACTGCCAAGCCAGTTTCCTTATGATCTCCTTTGTTCCTGGAGCACCTGTGGCTTCTCATCAAGTTGACATTTTGGAAAGAGGGGCTCCCTCCCTGCCATGAAGATGAGAGTAGAGATGTTCCAAGCCCAAAGAAACAGAGTTCCCACCAGTCAGAGAATAAGGGTTGCTTGTTCAGACCAGCTGTCTGTCCAAAGAGGCGATTGCTCTCTGTATACAAGACCCATTGACCCATGGGAAAGAACCATAATCCCAGCCTTGTTAACCTGTTCGAGAGCTGGTCTAGCCAAGAGTCACTATAGGCACCAGGCTGACCTGGTCCACAACTTTGGGGCAGGGCATGTTCCCTGGCATAGAACTGTTTCATTGCCAGCTTCTTATCAGTAGCAACTGTTGAATGAGGGGGGAAAGGCAATGAGAGGTTACTCATTCAATAAATATTGGAGTGCTTACTTTGTACATAGAGAGCCCTGGGTGGAGTGAGCATGGTACAAATGGAAAGAGTTCTGAATCCAAGTCAGATGGCCTGGATTCAAATACTGGCTCAGCTGTTTCTAACAGATTTGGGACTAAGCTGAGAATCTCTCTGGGCCTCAGTTTCCTTCTCTGTCCAGTGAAAGGGCTGGCCCTCTTGAAGTGCCTGACAACTATAAATGTGGGATTCTGTGTTAGATCCTGTACCTGACAAAGGGTTTCCTGGTTTTTCACATGTAACATGCCCTGCCTATGGGATAGTGTCTTATCCAGATTCTTTATCTCCCCCAGTGCCTGGCTCTGACCCTGCAGAACTAAGTGCTTAGTTATCACTTCCTGGAGATTAGCCTTGGGCATATCCATCTGTATCACATAGCAGAGTGTGATTCATGCCACAGAAAGTTCCAGGAGGGAGGGAGGGATTACTTCCCACCTGGGTGATCTGAGAGGACTTCCCAGAGGAGGAAGCATCTAATAAAAGGCAGCATCAGAGAAAATACAAAGTGGCCGAAGGTGAGAGAATCCCTAGTTCAGTTTGACCCAGCATAGCCTTAGCTTCCCTAGGGGCTCTCCCCTTATAACCACCCCCACCCTCCAGCCAGATACCCCTCTGCCTTTCACCCACATTTCTCCAGACAGCTGCCTGATTGCTGGGGCATTCAGGGAGGTAGTTGAAGAAAGGAGTGTTGGGGCTGTGCAGGAGTCCCTGCAACCCAGCTGAGACAAGTCCCAGAGCCAGTGGAGTGGGGATGGGGGTGGGGAGCATCCTACTCAGTAGACCTTGGGGCCAGGATGGTATTCTGTTCTGCCTGGGCCACAGTCCTGTGTACCACCCCCCGTGCCTGTATCAGGGAGGAGGGATGGAAAACAGTAACCGAGCAGTGTCTGGTCCCCTTAGCAACAGAGGCGGTGACGTGAGGGAGGCCCGTGCTAGAGCGTCTTGCTTGTCTCAGCAGATGGAGACAAGAAGGAGATGTAAATAAACCCTCCTTGCTGAGTGGGAGCAGCTGCGGGGGCTAGGTTCCGGAGAGATAGTATTTTGGTGAAATCTGCTCATCCTGGTCAGTTCATTTTTTTCATTATCACACCTTCAGGCAGAACAGGAGGGAAAACATCCTACTGTTACAGGGCCAGAGGCCAAACCTTTGGTAGCCTTTGAAACGGGAATGTTTCGCCTGTACCCAACAGTGCTAATCTTTTTTCTTTTTTTTTTTTTTGGATTTTTGCAAGGCAGTGGGGTAAAGTGACTTGCCCAAGGTCACACAGCTAGGTCATTATTAAGTTACTGGGGCTGGTTAAGAACTCAGTTCCTCCTGAGTCCTTCTTCCCACTGTACCACCTAGCTGTCCCCCGCCCCAAGCAGTGCTAAATTTGACCTTGGCTTTTCCTCCAACTCCCCCTTCCCCTCTGCAGCTGCCACAACATTACTCTCTATGCCTGGTCTCCTTAGCTTGGCCCCATGTCTGGGCAGAGGGTAGAGCATCCTAAATGATCTAGCATGGGATATCAAAGAGGCAGGTTCTTGGCTGAATCCCTAAGGCCAGGGAAGACACTTAGTGTAGACAGACCTGGCCAAGACTTCTGTTCACCCTTTCAGGGACCCCTCAGGGAGAAGGAAAGACTTTTTTGCTTTTTTTTTGTTTGTTTGTTTGTTTGGGGGTTTTTTTTTTAGGTTTTTGCAAGGCAAATTGGGTTAAGTGGCTTGCCCAAGGCCACACGGCTAGGTAATTATTAAGTGTCTGAGGCCCGATTTGAACCCAGGTACTCCTGACTCCAGGGCCAGTGCTCTATCCACTGTGCCACCTAGCCACCCCAAAATTTTTCATTGCAATTATTTTAATACTTTTTTTTTTTTAGGTTTTTGCAAGGCAATGAAGTACTACCTAACTACCCCAAGGGAGAGGCTTTTAACTGGCAAAATATTAGGCCCTTTCTGGGGCGGCTAGGTGGCACAGTGGATAGAGCACCAGCCCTGGAGTCAGGAGTACCTGGGTTCAAATCCGGCCTCAGACACTTAATAATTACCTAGCCGTGTGGCCTTGGGCAAGCCACTTAACCCCATTGCCTTGTAAAAAAAAAAAAACCTTAAAAAAATTAGGCCCTTAAGAAGGCACCTCATTGATGGATGGGAAAACTGAGTCCCCAAGAGAGGGTGAATGATTTCCCATGTGCACAAAGTGAGTTAATGATTACTACCAGGATTCAAATATAGGTCTTCTGACTGTATAACCAATGCTTTTCCTGCTGTACCAAAGATGAACTACTCTCTTAGCTTTCCAAAAAAGTTGGAGTTCATAGAGGCCAAAAGATTAGGAGTGTTTAAGGACAGGATCTGTAGAAGCTGGGCTCTCAGGATGCCTCCATTTCCAGGAGAGGCTGCTTCTGAGACCTGGTCCCTAGTGCTGTTGTCAGTGACAGGAAGGATCCTGAGCAGCACAGATACTGTCTGGCTCAAAGATGTGGGGTATTGAGAGGAGGAACGCTGGCTTTGAAATAGGAGGAGGAGTGTGGGGGCTAGTTTTTCCAGGAAAGAGCTATGTGCCCTTGGGCAAGTCACCTAAGTCCTCAGCTTCCTCTATGAAAAATACAAGTGATTTAGACAGTTTGTAAGATGCTCTCCAGCACCAAATCTTTTTTGACTAAGAACAGAATCACATTCACTGCAAAAAGCATAGATTCAGTTCTGACTACATTCAATGCACTCAGTTGATTCTGGAACTATCTAGAGAAAATCAGTCTTTGCTTTAAGGGACTTGTGTTCTGGATGGCAGAGGTCAGGAAAAAAGAGAAGGCTTCAGTTAGGGAGGGCTGTGAAGGTAAAGTATTCAAGACATAAGACATAAGCCTGAGGCAAGGCCAGAAAAGATTGAACAAGATGGAAACCAAGCACGGGATCTGGTCTGGGGGGAATAACTGAATAGTGGCAGGAGTGAGAGGGGCTAGTTATATGTGAATCAGAAGCAGAGATGGAAGTAGAGACCCAGAGAGAAAGAACCGGAAAGGGAGGCTCATAATTCAGGATGTTAAAGAACCTGATGATGAGGCCTCAAACTCCACTTCTCTGGAGAGTGGTGCAGAACAAGGCATACTTTTCAGGTACAGCCAGTTCAGCTCTGTGGTTCCTTCTATCTAGAATTTTCTAGTCCTGTGAATTACTTCCTCATAGCTTTCACATCTGAGGTCTAGTGATGATTGTCCTTCATTCTTGAAGAAGACCATGACATCAGGGAAGTGATGCCATGACAAGCACATGAATTGGATTTGAGTAAGGGGTGGCTGTGATGAGTCACCAGCCTCATTTTCTCCTCCAGAGCCATCTGGGTCCAGTGGCCAGGTAGGAATCACGACGGTCTTGGGTGCCAAGCAGTCAGGGTTAACTTGCCTAAGGGCCAGAGGCTGGATTTGAACTCAGGTTCTCCTAACTCCAAGGCTAGTGCTCTATCCACTGAACCACCTAGTTTCCCTAAGTCTTGACAAGTCAATGGCCTTAGAGCAGCAGGAAACAAAAGTGATTTGGAGGCTGAGAGCAAGAATGTCTTCAGTCCATCAGCAAGCAGACTCCACAAATGAATGAAGGGTTGTGGGGGGGGGGGGGTGTTGCTCTGAGGAAGCCAAGAGCAGTATCCCTGTCCCTTACAGTCAAAAGTTTCTTTGTTGTAGGGGATGGCTCTCTGGGAGGGAGAAGGAGGAGAGATGTATTTTGGAAGCCAAGGTGATATTTTGTAGAGGTGGAACCTTTTTTTCTTTCAATCCTCTGTTCAGTGCAGTGTTTGGAAGGCTTGAACCCCCAGGCAAGGGACTTGACTCTGTAGGCCAGGTCTCTCTTCTAGAACAACAGCCCCTCCTGGGGTGAGGTTTGCTTGAGGTAGCAGGAATCAAACCATCAAGTACTTTATAAATATAACCCATGTTTGGTTTGTGCTGGATCTCAATGTGGTGAGTCTGAAGGGAAGTGTGGATTAGTGGGAAGAAGCCTGGTGAGAGTCAGAGGAGACCTGGCTTTGAGTCCAGCGGGCCAGGTACCCCAGAGCTAAGTGCTTCACACCTTAGCACAACGAGGCAGGTGCCACCTCCTCTGCCTGCCTCTGTCCTGTTCCACAGGACTCTTGAGAAGTTCCTGGGATGGGTCACTATGATAAAAGCAGAGGCTCTGGGGATGTGGCCAAGGGGAGTTGGGGTGCTGGTTGAACTGAGTGCCTCTGGAGTCCTTGCCAATTCTGAAAGGGTGTAACCCCCCCCCCCCAACTGTTGCTCTTGCCTTGGTTCCTGAGGCCAACTTAACCTGCCTGGTCTAGCTTTCCTTGGTTATCATGTCTTATCCCAGTGGTAGACTGAAAGCTGTTTTCCCTACAGCCCCAGGGCGGGCCTGTGGTAACTGGGGCTTAGCAAATAAATATCTGGACTGGAATGAATGAGAGAGGGTGTGTGTGTGTGTGTGTGTATATGTGTGTGAATGAAAAGAGGTAATAAATGGGAAAATGTATGCAGAGGCATGTAGAAAGAGGCTAGGAACAGGGGGCAGAAGCTACGAGTCCAAATCCTGGGTGGGTTAACTTTAGCCAATTCATTTTCCCTCCCTGGGCCTCAACTTACTCTTCTGTAAAATGAAGCAGGAGGGATTTAACTTTCAGGTCCATTTCAGCTATAAATTCTCTGATTAAAAGAATCAAAATTAAATGCTCTGAAATTATGCTTTTCAGACTTGACTCCCAAAGAAAGATGAGAAAGTATTTCCTTCTATTCTTTTTCAGGAGTGTGTGAGACAAGGGGCAGCTAGATGACACAGTGAATAGAGCACTGGCCCTGGAGTCAGGAAGACCTTAGTTCAAATCTATCCTCACACTTAGTAATTACCTAGCTGTGTGACCTTGGGCAAGTCATTTAACCCCATTGCCTTGCAAAAAGAAAAAAAAAATAAGTGTGGGACAGGGGCTACAAAACGTTGCATTTCATATCAGATTAGCTTTGCCGAACTGGTTTTTTTCCTTGTAGGGGATGGCTCTCTGGGAGGGAAAAGGAGGAGAGATGTATTTTGGAAGCCAAGGTGATATTTTGTAGAGATGGAACCTTTTTTTTTTTTAAATCCTCTTTTCAGTGGCACAGAGGATAGGATAGGCAGTGCTCCTCCATGGCTAGGACAGAGACTCATTGTGGTACAGTGTGGTACAAAAACATGTTTGCTTTGGTGGACCTGGATTGGAACTCTGATTATAGCTTACCTTGGCTAAGTCACACTTCCCCAGGCCCTGGCTTCCTCAGCTATATGATGAGGGGTTGGACTGAATGACCTGGAAGGTCCCTTTGAGTTCTCTGTCTGTGAACCTGTCATACTTCATGGAAAGAGCCGATGTTTCTTCAGCTCTTACTGAGCTAACACCACCACCACCTGTGCTTCCCACAAAGAGAAGTGAGGGACTGGAAGGATTCTACTTCATAGCCAGAGAAATTTGGTCTGGACACTTAGAGTGACTTCCCAGTTGATGAAACCAACACAAACACAATGCCAAAGAGACAGTGGAGGCTTTCCTGCTGGGCTGTTTAGGAGGCAGGAGAATGGCTGTCTGGACTGGAAGGACCCCGATCCTTGGCTGAGGAATTCTGTGCCTGTGGAGACTGAGCAGAAGACCTAGGGGTGGGGTTTCAGAGGAAAGTGGGCTGCTCCTGTGACCTTTGACTGTAAGAAGGGGATGCTGTCTTGGCCTCCTCAGTGGAAAATGACTCATCAGCTAAACTGACCCGAACCAGTGACAGTGACAGGCCATGCTGGGCCGCCTGCATCTCTTCAGGAGACAGGCCAGACTTAATTCTTCTCCTCCATGCACCCTTTTGTTCTCTCAACCTGAGCAATTTCCAGTTTCCCTAGGAGGCCTTTAGGGCACTTCATCTGAATTTGACTCTGGGGAGGCTCCCTGTGTCATGAGTTTTTTCTCCCATCTGATAGACTTTGGACTGAATGTACCAGTTCATAATGGTTTAAGACCTGACTTCAGAGACTGCTTCAGATGCTTAATAGCTTTTAAACTCTGGGCAACCTCAGTTTCCTCACCTGTAAACTGGTGGGGGGTGGGGGGGGAGGGCTTAATGTCCTTTGAGAATCCTAAGTCTGTGATTCTATGATACCATCATCACATATCTGTGCTTGACCTGAAATTGTAGCCAAGTCTGTGAGCCTCTCTGAGCCTCAGTTATTCTGACTATATCTGTGTCCCCTTCTGTATGGGAAGAAGTGTCTCATCCAGGTTGCAGTTCTCCACTGCCTTGGCCCAGTGTTACACACCTGGTGAGCTTGGAATCCATTTCTATTTTCTTCCATGCTGTCTCCAGAGAGAAGTGAAGGTGAAACTGTTTTTTCCATCCAACGCCTCCTCCTATTTAGCTGTGACCTTGAATGAGTCATATGGGAATAGAGTCATCAGATTTAGCATTAAAAACCACCTCAGAGGAAACAGTCCTCTCCCTTAGTAGATAGGAAACTGAGGCCTAGAAAAAGTACTTTCCCAAGGTCACCCTGGTAGTAGACAGAAGAGCAGATGATCTTAATTTAGGTCCTTTGACTCCCTCCTCTCCCTCCTGCTATCTCATTTTGGGACCTTTAAACCCTCATTTCCTGTCTTGTGACCTCCTATTGTTATTCTCCTGCAGGTTTCCACGTGATCCCCAATATCTCCAGCATCGTCCCTGAAAGCTGCTTGCTGATTGTGGTGGGGCTGCTGGTGGGGGGTCTGATTAAAGGCGTTGGGGAGAGCCCACCAGTCCTGGAGTCAGACATCTTTTTTCTATTCCTCCTGCCTCCCATCATTTTGGATGCTGGCTACTTCCTGCCCCTGCGCCCATTCACAGAGAACCTGGGCACCATCCTGATATTTGCGGTGGTGGGCACACTGTGGAATGCCTTCTTCCTTGGGGGGCTCATGTATGCTGTGTGCTTGGTCGGGGGTCCCCAGATCAATGAGATCGGCCTCCTGGACAATCTCCTGTTTGGCAGCATTATCTCAGCTGTGGACCCAGTTGCAGTGCTGGCTGTGTTTGAGGAGATCCACATCAATGAACTGCTACACATCCTTGTGTTTGGGGAGTCCCTGCTCAATGATGCTGTCACCGTTGTAAGTGCAGGGACAAGGGGGGGAGGCGGGGAGAGCCCTTCAGAGCCAATTCAGATTCAGACACACAATTGAACAAATGTACATAAGGCAAGGCCTTGTTCTTGATATTGGAGGTACAAAAAGATGTGAGGTTTCAGACCTCAAGGACTTTTACATCTAATGGGAAAAGGAGCGGCTAGGTGGTGCAGTGGATAAAGCACCAGCCCTGGAGTCAGGGGTACCTGAGTTCAAATCTGGCCTCAGACACTTAATAATTACCTAGCTGTATGGCCTTGGAGAAAGACAGACCTAAAAGAAATTGATACCTGTGGGCAGGAGGGAATAATGTGCTTAGAAGAGAACTTTCTTTGGGGTTGGGGGAATTAGGGACTGTTTCCTGGAAGAAGGAGGAGCCACATTGGGTCTTGAAGGAAGTCAACAGAAAGACAACTGCTAGTTTGGGGGGGGGGGGGTGAGAAGTACCAATGGAGAATGATCCAATTTGGCCAGAGCACTCCATTCATGTGAGAGTGAGGCCCATGGATCCTTGCAGACAGGAGGCTTTGCTGCCCAAGAGAATAAGAGTCAAGAGCTTACACCAGGTTGTGAACAATGGAGTGACTGATAGAGTCTGGAGGCCAGAGTCTGGTTAGCAGGCCCTTACACTAGATCAGGAGAGAAGAGGCATGGCTAAGGGAGGAAAAGATGATCTGGGATTTGAGAGCTGATTGATGTATGGGGACATGCCCCCTCCTGTGTCCTGAGGAGGGCTGCTAGTGTTTCAGTTCTTGCAGAGGACTCAAAGCTGTCAGGGATGGTGAGATCCCAATCCCCAAAAGGACTTGGCCTAGTCCAGTCATTCCTGAAGAACAGGCTTGGGATAAAGGCAATGACAGGATGACGGTTTTGTCTGTCTTCTTCTTCCCTGGTATGACCACCATGGCTCTGGACAGGTGCTACTTTCTAGGAGGAAAACACCCCAAAACTGATGTGAGCTCCAGAAGTGAGCAACTGCAATGGAAATATGTCTTAAGCACACTAGGTGAAGAAATCTGGATTATTCAGTGCAGAAAGAGAGAGAGACAGAAAATACTTCTTGAAAATGTCACTATTTTCATTTATTTGAAAGGCCGTCATGTAAGATCACATGTACTACTGCAGGACACTCAGTGATAGAGTGAGGATTCATAAGGGAAAGTCATCCAGAGATTCAGTTTTTGCTTAGGATACTTAATGCTTAGAGCAGTTCAAGGGTGGAATGGGCAGCTTTTTGAGGCAGTGAGTTCTGTGTCTTTAAATGTATTCAAATGGAAACTGTTCAGTGTCTTGTAAGTAATATTGATGAGAGAGAGAGAGAGAGAGAGAGAGAGAGAGAGAGAGAGAGAGAGAGAGAGAGAGAGAGAGAGCGCTTTAGGTATGGCTCAGTCAGATGCTCTCTAATCCACAGCCGGAATCCTACAAGTTCCTCTCTAGGATGGGAGCCGAGCACTAGGGAGGATAGTAGTAGTATGTGGCCACAGCCTTCCCTTCCTCTTGCTCAGTGCTCTGGAGAGGCTTCCAGGCTGCTCTAGGAAAGAGCCCCTGCAGACAGATGAGGGCCAGAGACCCCTCAAGTCTCTAAGCAAGCCTGGATCATGGAAGCCTCAGGTTCAAGCATAGCTTAGCCTGGGGACATAGAAAAAGAATCTACACCCACAGAACAAATGAGAGGGTTGCATAGAAAGAGTGAGAAAGATGGGGAGCCCTCAGCCCCGGGGGGTAGGGAGGAGCACCCACAGCAGAATTTATTTGGCTGAGAGAGTGTAGCTTCTAGGCAGAGCCCAGCCCAGTATGGGAAAAAAAAAAACCCCACCCTGCTAAATTCCCCATATTGGACTGAGTTGAGAGATCTGGCTTCTCATTCCTGCTCCACCCTGATTTATCATATGACCTCACTAAGCTTCATTGTCCTCATGTGTCAGATGGGTGTCATCAGCACTGTATCTGGGTTGCAATAGAGACCCCCAGACAGTTGATGTTATGGTGTCCTTAAGGTCATTTTTCCTTCTCTGGGTCTCATTTTCCTCACCTAAAAAAGTGAAGTTAAACTATAAGTGAAATACTGACATAACTCTTGCCCCTTCTCTTAGATATCTGTTTTGTTTGAGCCTATGTGGTCTAGCGATTGGGCTCCCTAAAATTGGGCCTAAGGGTGCTGAGAAGCAGAGGGCTGCCAGGTCCACATGGGAGAGCTGGGAGAAGTCTCGGAGACCCCTTAGTCCAAATCCTGTACTCTAATGCTCCAGCCCTCCATGAGGCTGAAATCAGCAGCCGCATCCATGGACCCCAGAAGTTCACTCTCATAATGATTGCCCTGCAAAAATAGTAAGAGGAGGTGGATCCCCATTCTAAGCAACCTGACCCTAACCAAATTACAGGGGAAAGACATGAAAGAATACAGTTAATTCAAAAGTCAGGGGATTTGTAGGTCATCTTACAGGTATTCTTTTTTTTAAAATATTGCCACAAGGGACAAACTCAGTTTGTGGACCTTTTATTAATTTCCTTTAAATCCGATGTTCCAACCCACAGTCTGCCAGATGTGACCCTCAAAGCCCATACTTTATTACGTTATTACATTTTATTGTAGTCCTTGGTAATGAGTTACATTGTAGTCATAAACAAATATTAAATTCTATATGTAGCCCTTGACAAGTTTTTTTTTGGGTGATGCAGCCCAGAAGAGCTAAAAAGTTGAACACCTATGCTTTTAATATTTGTAAATATATTTTTAAAGGAGAACAGGCACAAGTGAATATGGGTTATCATTGGGGGTGGAAGGAGGCATTAGATTAGGCAAAATGTTCTCCCAGGTCTCATATTGTGCTCACCTCTCCTTGCCCATAGAGCTCCCAGGATCATGTTCTGAGGGCCGAGTAAAAGAAGGTGTGAGAAATCCCTTTGGATCATGGCAGGTCCTGAGGATGATAGGACTTACCTGTGAAGAGACTGAGATAGAGACTGTCTAGTATGGTCATTTTATAGATGAGGAACCTTGAACTCAAAAGGGAAGAAATTACATAGCTAAGGTCATGCAAGTAGTCACTGGGGGGCTCTGCTTCAGGCCCTTAGATTCTGTAACCCCTGCTTTAGAATTGTGAAATGCTGAACAGCTGGCAAGTGATGGCTCTCTTATTGCCACTGTGGATTGATGCAGATCCTTTCAGCTGGTGGCTCTTGGGTAGAGTGCTGAACCTGGAGTCAGGAAGACCTGAGTTCAAATTTGACCTCTGACTCTTTCTAGTTGAGGGACTCTGGGCAAGTCACTTGACATTGGTGTGCCTCAATTTCCTCATCTGTAAAACAGGGATAGTAACAGCATCTACACCCCACCCTCCCGGGTTGTTGCAAGGATCAAATGAGATAATAATTGTAAAGTGCTTAGCACAGTGCTAGCATATAATAGATGCTATATAAATATTTATTCCTTTCTCTTACTAGGGCCAGAATCCTACTCTAGAGATCTGGAAAGAGAATCTCAGAATGGCAGAGCTAGAAGGATCCCTGGAGCATAGAATGTTAAAATGAATAAGGTGGTTCCTCTAGATGATCACAGAATCCTAGGCTTAAATCTATAGAATGTGGGAGCTGGAAGCAACCTAAGAAAATGCAATTGTTAGCACCTGAAGGAGTCTTAGAACCCAGAATATCAGAGGGAGAAATAAAACCTTAAATTCAGCTCCCATATTTTACAGAGAGAGAAAGGGATTTGTCCCAGGTGATAAAACTAGTTAGTGGCAGAGAGAAGACCAGCCCCCTGCTCACTCTCTGGCCCAGGCTAACCCCCTTCCCAGCAGAGCAGGCACCTCTTGGCTGAGCTTTCCCCCCCGGCCTCCTCAGGTGCTGTACCATCTCTTTGAAGAATTTGCTGCCATGGACAAAGTGACCCTCGCCGATATTGTCCTGGGTTTCCTGAGTTTCTTCGTGGTCTCGCTGGGGGGGGTGTTTGTGGGGGTGGTCTACGGCATCATCGCGGCCTTCACCTCCCGCTTCACCTCACACATCCGGGTCATCGAGCCGCTCTTCGTCTTCCTCTACAGCTACATGGCTTACCTGTCGGCTGAACTCTTTCATCTGTCTGGCATCATGGCGTGAGTCCCTGGGCCTGGGGCTCCCTCTCACCTGCTTTGGGGGGAGGCTATCCACTCCCCGAGTACTTATTGTGCACCTGATGTGGCCAAGTGAGAACGTGTGACCCCAGCTTCTAGCTACACTCCCTAGTGGCCACAGGTAAATAGGAGATGAGTTTTCATGCCACAGTGCAGCTTGTTCCCCCCTGTCGAGGGGTTCGGGGTCACCCACACTTCAAGTGGGGATGGCTACCTTGGAAGGTAACCCTCAAGTCCTCTGCTTCCCCTGACCTTTAAGGGTATGCAGAAAGAAGGGGGACTTGGTCAGTGAGGGGCATAGTGTGAGCAGATATCCAGGAGGCAGAGTGAGCATAGGCTCCTCATTTTACAGATCAAGAAACTGAGACCCCAGGAGGAGGCGGTAAGTGGCAGAACCTTTGATTTCACATCTCCTGCTGAATGATTTGGACAGTGTTGAGGAAGCCTTTGAATGAGGAGATTGTCTTGGAATTTGAACAGAAATCATGTTTTAGTTGGTGCTATAGATAAAGTTTGATCAGTTCCATTCAGCAAGCACTTAATAGTTGCCTCTAGTGATCCCAACCTGACAACTAAGAAGACAAGGACGAAGTGGTTCCTAACCTTGAGAGAGAGGTGGAATACAGCATGTGTCTACATTGTAATGACAATGATAAGTAATAGTACTTAGCATTTCTAGGTTTTAAGATTTGTAAAGCGGTTTGTATCTCATTTGATCCTCACAACTGCCCCAAGAAATAGTATGCAGGTCAGGAAGCTGAGGCTGCCCAGCTGTGGTGAGGCAGAATTTGAATTCAGAGCTTCCCAACTCCCAATCCAATATTCTACACTATCAGTCAATATAAAGTATATACCATGTGATTCTGGATGAGGAAGAGTGTCCTAGCAAGCAGAGGGATGAGAAAGGTCCTTGTAGAGAATGGGACACCTGCCTTGAAGTCAGCCAAGGGAACTGTGAGACGAAGGTGAGCAAGGGGAACCCCCAAGATCGAGAGATAGAGTCATGGGGCTGACCAATTGATCTGCAATGGCAAACGTGAAGGGCAGTCCTACAAACAGGACTAGAACTAAGAAATTATATTTTAGCCTGAAGCCATTGGAGGGTTTTTAATTGGGGGCATGGGACATGGCCTGAGGTTTGAGAGGCAAGGAGAGCTTGAGCATGAAAATGTTGAGTTGGAAGGTCTGGGTTTAGAGCCTGATTCTAATTTACTAATCTGTGTGACCTTGGGTAAGTCCTTTCTTCAGTGTCTTAATTTTCAGATCAGTAAGATAAAGAGGTCAGCCTTGATGATCCCTAAAGGTCTGTCCAATACAAATCTGTGTTCCAGATATTACCCCTTGGTGGCTATAGGAATAGAGATAAGGGATGAGGTACAAGAAAAGTAGATATCCTATGAGAGCGGCGGTAGAGTGATAACACATAGATGAATTGAAGGAATGGGAATCCTGGCCAACTCCAAGCTTGTCAACTTGGGTGGCTGAGAGAAAGAAGGAAGAAACTGGAAAAGACTTGGATGGCATTGATTTGAGGCAGAGTTTTTGCTAGTCACTTTAGAAAGCCAATGGGGGAAATGTCTACCAGCCCAAGGCCTGACTTAGGGGAACAGATGGTCTCAGGGAGGTGCTTCTCCTGGGGAAACCTCAGAACTACCCAGAGGGGATGAAAGAAAACTCCAATGTGATGGGCAGGGCTCTTGAGCCAGAGAGGGGTCATCCAGAAAGGAGAACCTAGAGTGCCTCTCTTCCTCCTAGGAGACTTTCATTTTAATCTCAAATGATCCTGGGAGGTAGGTGCTGTTAGTCTCCATTTACAGAATGTAAACTTTTCAAGGGCAGGAACAGCTTTTTATCATATCCCTAAGACAATCTGTGGCTTGGGACAAGTACTTGTTGCATTAGATTGAATTTGAGCAAAATCGGGAAGAAAGTAGGAAGGACGGGGACAGTGATCCAGCTCTTGTGGCAACTGGGAAATAGGAAGGAGGATGAGGCCTGACTCCCAGCCACCCCTTCCATTCTTCTCCCTTTCTTCCCCTGGGGACCTTAGCTGTGAGTCCCATGATGCTCCCTCCAGCCCTCTATCCCCACAGGCTCATCGCCTCAGGGGTGATGATGCGTCCCTATGTGGAGGCCAACATCTCTCACAAGTCCCACACCACCATCAAATACTTCCTAAAGATGTGGAGCAGCATCAGCGAGACTCTCATCTTCATCTTCCTGGGTGTTTCCACCGTGGCCGGCTCCCACCACTGGAACTGGACCTTTGTCATCAGCACTCTGCTCTTCTGCCTCATTGCCCGTGTGCTGGGTGAGCAAGAGGGCTGGAGCATGGGGCCCTGTCTCCAATGAAAGCTGGCGTAGATTGATTGTGAGAAAACTTTTGGTGCCCAAGGCTAGAATCCAGGAGACTGGTGACTTTTCCCGGGCTCAGCCGTGGGGAAGGAGAGTCCCTGAGTGGTCCCTGAGGTCTGCAGTGAGCTTAGCAAGACCCTAGGTTCGGGTTCTATGTTGGGAGGACATATAAGAATCACAAGCTAGGGGCACGGTCATGCCCCTAGAGTTTACAGTCTCGGGGAGGAGAGGACACATACACATTGAAATAAACATTTAAATTATAAACCAAATAAAGTATCATAGCACAGGAAAGCCCTAAACTGAGAATTAGGAGAACTGAGTTCTAAAGCCCTGGCCCCCACTTCCAGGAGTCTTCAACCTTAGTTTCTCCATTTGTAAAAGAGGGGCTTAAAACAAATGATATCTCAGAGCCTTCCGAGTTTTGACATTACATGTTCTAAGCCACCACCACCCCAGCTCTTGACATTTGAGGACCCCTCCAGCTCTTCTATTTTGTGATTCTCAGCATTTTGCATGACAGGTACTAAGGAAACCTATGAGGGAGTGATTTGAATAGAAATTTTGGTCATGGAGGGTTCCATAGGGAGAAGTTTATACTTGAGGGAAGAGTGAAAATCAGTGTACAGGTGGAAGGAGTGCCTGGTCAGTCCTCATGTTGCTGCTTCTCTTTTCCTTTCTTCCCCTCCCTCAGGTGTGCTGGGCCTCACGTGGTTCATTAATAAATTCCGAATCGTGAAGCTGACCCCCAAGGACCAGTTCATCATTGCCTATGGCGGCCTTCGGGGGGCCATTGCCTTCTCCTTGGGCTACCTCCTGGATGTCAGACACTTCCCTATGAGGGAGCTGTTCCTCACAGCCATCATCACTGTCATCTTCTTCACTGTCTTTGTGCAGGTTGCTGGGACCAGGGTTCTTGGGGGGGGGGGTGGAATGGAAGGGACAGGCCCTTCTTCAAGCCTTTCTCCTGCTTCAGATGGTCCTAAGAGGCCCAGCTTTGTGTGGTCCACAAGAAGGCCAGTTTCCAGATCTCTGCTCTGGACTGTCCTCACATCCACTAGGTGACTACAGGCAGCTCAGGTGTCTCCATCTGAGACCCAGGGAGAATAATCTCTATCCTTTCTCCCTTCTTTGGTTTTCATAAGACCAAAGGCTTTGGGATCTCTAGGAACAGAGCAGTGGAGATTAGTGACCCAGTGGAAAGATCCCCAGCCCCAAGCATTGGAAGACTCTCACTTGTTCACTTGCTTTGTGTATTGAGCAAATCCCTTCTCCTTGAGCCTCTGCACCACCTTCTGTGAAACAGGGACAGTCATGGAAAAAGAACACTACCTGCCAGGCTGGCTGTGAGGCTTCAAGACTTACAAATTCTGCATGGCTGGGACTGGGACTGGATTCCTTTGGTGTAGACACTGACACAAACACCCAGAGGCCTGTAGTTAGGCCAGAGTTTATAGTAGAGCTGGGGGGCAAGCTGAGGTCAGAGGAGGGATTGAGGAGCACTTGGAGGAGGTGACACTTTGGTACGGTCTTGAAGGATGGACCAGATTTCAGTGGGTCAAAGTGAAGGGAGTAGTCTGAGCAAAGGTATAGGTACAGGAAGACCTGGATTTTGCCGGAGATAGCGAGTGGAGTAGAGAGGAGTGAGGCTGAGAAAGGAAGAGGCCTTCAGAGGCAGGAAGGAACCTGTTTGGAGACCTTTGACTCCAAAACTTTTGGCCCACGATAAGGGAATGGGATAATTAAGAAAATTATTATCAGTCACTAATGCTCCCCAAAATACTATGAAGTTCCTTGAATCTGCTCGGCTCCAGATAAGACTTGATGCCACTTCATGGTACCCCTGAAGGAAGTGATTTTGTGGTGGTCTTCCTTCCTCCATCTTGGAAAGTGTTTTCTTCATTCACAAACAATGACCCTCTGGGAGGAACTCATGCACTTAGCAGTTCACTTTGGAATTGCAATGAATTCTTGCCCTTATCCCCTTATATTTGGGTGGGGAGATAGTGTTAATCCCTACTTTGCAGATAAGGAAATATAAGCCAGGAAGGGAAAGGTTTGCCCACACAGCCAAATGGTGACAGAGCCCAAATTTGAACACGGTCCCTTGACTCCCCTAGCCTGTACTAAAGTGCAAATACTTATGTAAATGTTTGAATTTGTTTAAATTCCTCCATCCTTCCAGCCTTCTAGGGTAAAAGAAAGAACAGAAATTGTTTGTATATTCCTAAGTGATAAGGGAAAACTCACAATCTCTCTCACCTAAGATTAGCCATTGAGGGGGCCATAGTAGGGCCCTGAGTGCAAGGTGTGACCATAACAGTTTTCTGCAGAGAAATTTGGACTCCTAGGAGCCACCATGTGGAGTAGGTTTGGTCCTTCTGCAGGGAGTGGGCTTCTTGGAAGACTGCTCCCTGAAGTGATCCTCTGTCCTCTCTGACTTCCAGGGCATGACTATCCGACCTTTGGTGGATCTGTTGGCCGTGAAAAAGAAGCAGGAGAGCAAGCGCTCCATCAATGAGGAGATCCACACCCAGGTAGGGGTAGGGGCATGTCTAGGCACAGCAGAGGGCCTAGGGTAAGGAAGAGAAGGAAGGCCCCAAGTGGGCAGGAGAGCCCTTCTGTCCTGGGAGTCTGAGGATGGAAGCCAGATAACCAGCTGGCAGGACCTTATGGAATTGTCTCCCAGGTGCTGGTTGGGCTAGCTAAACCTGTGAGGGCCCATTAGGGGTTGGAGCCAGAAGAGCCAAGAAGAACCTTCCAGGTTTCTGGCTGGGCAGCAGCTGGAGAGATGAAAGCCACCCCTCCAGGACAGGCCTGGGACTTGTGCTCTGGGTTGGGCTGGGCTGAGTTCTGCTGCCACCTCTTGTCCATTCCTGGAACTGCTCTGCAAGCCCATTCACACTGAGCTGGTGGGGACAGTCTTTCAGACACCCTTGATTCAATTTTAGTTCCTGGATCATCTTCTGACGGGCATTGAGGACATCTGTGGTCACTATGGCCACCACCACTGGAAGGACAAGTAAGCAGCGGGTGAGGAGGCCTGGAGTTTTGGATGACCAGGGAGGCAGGGCCTCCAGTGCCTACAGAGGGTCTGCTCTTTACCCCCCAGACTTAATCGGTTCAATAAGAAATACATCAAGAAGTGTCTGATCGCTGGGGAGCGCTCCAACGAACCCCAGCTCATTGCCTTCTACCATAAGATGGAGATGAAGCAGGCCATCGAGCTCGTGGAGAGTGGGGGCATGGGCAAAATCCCTCAGGCTGTCTCCACTGTCTCCATGCAGTGAGTGGGGGCCCCCAGGGTAGACCTTCTGGGCCAAGGGATTCCACCTGGCCTAGCCCTGCTCTGGATGCTGATTGGTTCTGGGAGACTGGCTTAAAGGCAGAGTTCTGGAACTTATGCGAGCTTACTGCTTGGCTCATGTTAGAGCACTGGGCAGGGGGAGGTGGGGCGGCATTTCTTCTGAGCTCCTCAATCATGGGGGTAAGAGCTGTGCTTCATCCCCTCCATCTCCAAACCAGCCCAGACTCCCCCAAGGACAGAGAGCTTTGCACAAAAATTAGAGTCTGACTGCCCTTGGCTATCTGGCTATCCCCAGAAACATTCATCCCAAGAGCCTGCCATCTTCAGAACGAGTTCTGCCAGCACTGTCCAAGGACAAGGAAGAGGAGATTAGAAAAATTCTGCGCAATAATCTACAGAAGACCCGCCAGCGGGTAAGTGTGGCCCTGTCATATTCTTCCCCATCTCCCCCTTAGAAGCTAGAAAGTGCACTCCAGCTTCCCTCAATGCCCCCCCCCTTTCCTTTTGGAATCTCTCCTTATTCTTTTTGTGTGTTCTCCCACCCCAATAATTGAAATTTCCCTCAACCTCCCTCTTTCCTCTGTTGAATCTTCCCTCTCCTCTTCCTTTCTGTCTCTGTGTCCCCCAATAATGACATTTCTCTCTTTGCCTCTTCCTGTTCCCCGGCAGTTGAAATCCTACAATAGACACACATTGGTGGCTGACCCTTTTGAGGAAGCCTGGAACCAGATGCTGCTGAGGAGACAGAAGGTCCGGCAACTGGAACAAAAGGTACTAGGGAAGGTCTGGAGAGCCATCCTGAGTGGGGCAAAATGTGGCCTGGGTCCTCCCTCAGAACTGCAGACCTTTCCTCCACTGCAGCTCCCCCTCCATCCTCCCACCATCCTCCTGTTCTCAGCAAAGCCAGCCCCCACCCCAACCGCCCTCCTGACTCTGCTTCTGCATTCCCTGGGCTCCAGCTTTTCCCTCTGTGGGAGCAGGGGTGGGAGTGGGATTTCAGGGACTGGGTTTCAATCTCCACCACCTCCCCCACTCCTCCATTCCCAATAATGTCAGTGGTGAAAAAAGACTCTTAGAGGCCATGAAGTTCAACCCTTTCTTTGCACAGGAAAATGAGGATCAGGAAAAGAATGAAGATCCCAGGGCCATAAAAGAACTGAAAGACAAAGACAGAACTAGAATCAGGTGTCCTAGGGCTCAGCGCAAAACTGATTCTATGGCCCAAACTCCTTGATGCCCCCTTCCAAGCATAGTGTGTCTTTTTATTCCCCATTCCCCAGATAAGTAACTACCTGACGGTGCCAGCACACAAACTGGACTCTCCTACCATGTCCCGAGCTCGGATTGGCTCAGGTATGGGGGTGGGGCAGGGGACTGGATGGGACAGGGGCAGGCTACAGGACAGGGGGCCTTTCTCTAGCCAAGGAGCTGCCAGGGTCCCTAACTGACCAGCTCAGTGAGGGGCTTGGCATCTCCTCAGGGCCTTGGGAACAAAGGCAGCAATGCCCTGCCCACCCCCCACGACTGGCACATGCTGCCTCTTTCAGATTCTTATGGTTTGGGAATGGGCAAGGAAACAGGCAGATGGTTTCCTTCCACTACCAGCTGGCAAAAAGGAAGAGCCTATGTTGAGGGGGAAGAGACAGAGACAGACAGACCCTGTCTGGGGCCCGGGCTGCCTTCTAAGCTCTAGGGACTTTTCCTGGGTCACCATCTTGACTCCATTGTTCCCCTGGTACCCTGGAATGGTTAGGGGGGGCTCCCATCCTAGGACCTCCTAAGTCCACATCCCAACCTCTGAGAGGGGTCCCCCAGCATGAGGGAGGAGGTCCAGAAACAGCCAGCTGGATAAGGGAGGGCTAGGAATCAATTGCATTATTGCTGCCTCCACTGGAACCCAAACCCTGAAGTGTCTAGGGCTGTGCCATCAGCCACCCAGGGTCCTGCCCTGGTAGAAACTGAGATCCATCCATGCACCAGAGAGAGAGAGAGAGAGAGAGAGAGAGAGAGAGAGAAGAGAGGAGAAGAGAAGAGAAGAGAGGAGAGTCCGGGCCTTCCTAAGGCCATTCCTTGGGATTGGGGAGCCAGGCTTTCTGACCCTTGGGTGCAGATGCACTAAGAGAAGAGGCTATGTGGACATGGGGGGGGAGCTCTTGCTGGGCATAGCAAGGCTTTGTTTTGAGAGGGCCAGTTGGCTGTTGCCTGTCTCCTCTACCACCACCCTCAATCCTTCCCATTGATTCATAGATCCCCTAGCCTATGAGCCAAAGCCTGATTCAGAAAACCTCCCCATCATCACCATTGACCCTGCCTCGCCCCAGTCCCCCGAGTCTGTGGATCTGGTAAATGAAGAAGTGAAGAGCAAAGACTTGGTGCGGGAGGAGGAAGAAGATGACCCTGGCCTTGTGATGCACCCCAAGGAGCCTTCATCCCCAGGCACAGACGACGTCTTCACCCCTGAGCCGGGGGAGAGCCCAAGCGCCCAACGCATGCTGCGCTGCCTCAGTGATCCTGGGCCTCATCCCGAGCCAGGCGAGGGCGAGCCCTTCATTCCCAAGGGCCAGTAACATCAGGGCCAGGGGCCACTGGGGACCAATGGGAGCCTCTCCCCTTCCTTACAGCATGGCAGCTGGGCTCCAGCACGGCTTTCCACACCTGCCGGGCAGTGCCCGTCCATCCTCCCAGTACCAGCCCTCAGAAGAAGGCACAGTGGATGCCACTGAAAAGCTTTACTCCTTCCTCCTCCTGCTGTGCCCTTCCCCTCCTGAGGTTGGTGAGGCTATGGCCAGACAAATGGTTGGCATCAGTAACCTCCCCCCTTCCCTGTTCTTCCTCCAAAGCTGGTTTTCCAGACCTGGGCTCCTGGCCAGGGCCGGGGCTTGAGATTCTCTGTGACCCTCTGTTGTTGGCTCAGCTGGCAAGGCCTTTCTCCCTGCCTACTCCCTCCAATCCTATCAGTGTCTGTAACCAAAGAAGCCCCCCTGGCAGGTGCTCCTGCCCAGCCAGCCTCCTTGATCCTGCTCTGGCTGGGCTGAGGCATCTAGAAGCAATGCAGCATCACTCCTGCCTGCCCCTGGCCCCTCTCAGTGTGCCCACCCTCGAGGCCAGAGGAGAAAGGACGCTCTCCTTGCCTTCCCTACCACTTGGAACTGCCTCATGAGCTGAAACAAGATTGGAGGGGGAAGCTGGAGGGGGCCCCGAGAGGGGGAGGGGGTGACAATCCCAGAAGGCCTCTGGGGCCAAGAGGGGAGCCCTAGTCCAGTACCTGGAGATATTGCTGGGAAACCTGGCCTGGACTGAAGCTTCTCAAAGGCTTCATCGCTCTCCCCAGAATCCATAGTTCTCGGCCATGGGCCCCCCCACCCCCCACTGCGGGCTGCTTTATAAAAGGAAATGCCGAACCCCCAATTGTTTCCTGGGCCTCCTCCCCATTCCCCCACCTCAGGATCTCTCAGACTAAGCCAGTGGCACCCAAGCCGATTCCCTAGGAGACCTCCTTCCCTCAGATCTTTCTGTCTGTGCCTCTTCTTCAGTCTTGGCGTCCCCCTGCTTTTAATGTTTTTCTTAGGGATTCCTTTCCCCCCAGTACATGTCAGTGTATCCCTGGGGTCACCTGGCACCTCCACAAGGGAGGGTTGGGAGTATATGGCCTGGAGACAAACTCCTCTCATGTAGGGTCCACCCACACACTCCCATAGTGGCCCATAGCCACTACCCATCCTGGTCCCTGCTTTCTGTCTTGGCGTCTGTAATCCTGGAGGTGAGCAGGCAGTAGGGGGTTGCTCACTAGCCCCAAGGAAGGGATGTTGTGAAGCCCCCCCTTCTGTCCCTCACAATACACACCACCTCCCCCCACCCTGATTGTGCAATATTTTGTCTTCCCCTCTACCCCCCACCCCCTTGGGCCTGGCTGCCCCTCGCCACCACCACCCCTTGCCTGGGTGAGCACGCTGTCCTTGGCAATAACAGCTAATAAAGAGGAGGCTGGCTGGGCATGAGGCTGTGGTCACCACCCCCCATCTCCCAACCCCCCCCCGTGTATAAAATGAAACAAATTTTTTCATATTCTAATAAAATCAATGTAACTTTTTAATATGTTGGAGTTATTCCTGGAGAATGAGGTCAAAATAGGAAGTGTGACTACTTGGGGGAGCACGTAGGCCCACCCAGTACTGCTGGCCCCCAAGAAGGGTGGGCTGTAGTATGACACCATGTCCACCAGGGGGCAGTGGAGCCTCAAGTTCCCCCGAGTCTCTAAGCCCCAGGAGAGAGGGAGCTGTCCCTTGTCCTCCCCCTCGGGCTTCCCGGCTTTCCCTGGACGACGGGTAACGAGGCCTGGGCCTTCTTTTGATGACTACCTAAAGTGAGGCGACTGTAAATAATAATAACCAGCATTCATATAGAGCTTCAAGGTTTGCAAAGCACTTTGCCAGCCTTTGATCCTCGCCATCCTGTAGGCAGGTGCTAGGAAATGGTGGCAGACAGGTTGAGTGACTGGTCCAGGGTCACACCACCAGGGCTTGAGCTTGCATTTGAACTCAGATTTTACTGGCTCCAGGTCCAGTTTTCTCTCCACTACACAAAGTTGTGTCTTGGGGTCAAGGAGCTTCCATGAACCCTGGTGGGGGGGGGTGGGAAAAGACAGTTCTAGGGTTGGGGTGCTCATCCCTCCCTGTCCAGGATCATCAGATAAACCGATCTAATGAGACTAGAAAAGCACTGGCCATTATGGTCCAGAATGTGTGAGGAGGACCCAGTCTGGACCCCAAAGTGCTGAGCACTGACCCCTTCTCCACCCTGCTAACTAGATAATGGGTAAGTTTGAGAGGGCACATGAATTGATCCAGAGAGACAGGCCTGAGCATCATAAGCCCATTTCATGTGAAATGTTTTCTGTGCTGGTGATTTTTAGATGTATTCATCCAGTCCTAACTTCTGTCTTGACTCCCCACCTTATCACTACTTCTTGCTCATCTCTGCATGAATGTGCGGGAGGAAATGCAAGCTCAACCTGTCCAGAACAAATTCATTGCTTTCATCCCACAGCCTCCCCTCTTCCTCACTTTCTGCCCTTTCTCCCTGACATCTCTTCTCCACTCCTCCTCTCTGCCAAAGCTCTGGTGCAGACTCATCTCCTCATGCCTGGACACCTGCTTGAGCAGCCTCCCTGTCTTGTGTCTTCCCCACTGCCGCCTATCCTCTGCTCCCCTACCAAGGCACTTCCCTGACTCCCAGGTCACTCATGCGTAGTCACTCACACGTCGCTGATTTCCTCTTAACTCCAGGATCAAATAAAATCCTTTCTTTGACCTTTTTTTTTTAGCTTTTTGCAAGGCAATGGGGTTAAGTGGCTTGCCCAAGGCCACACAGCTAGGTAACTATTGTCTGAGGTCAGATTTGAACTCAGGTCCTCCTGACTCCAAGGCCAGTGCTCTATTCACTGCGCCACCTAGCCGCAGCCTTTCTTTGACTTTTAAAGTCCTTCACAACAGGACCCCTTCTGCTTCTCATTAGGCTTCATTGCCCCCTCCCTCCATGTATTCAGAGGATCCAGCTATGCCAACCTTCTTGCTTTTCTATCCTTCATAACTATTTCCCAGCACCAGCCTTTCCAGTAGCTCCAACTCCTGGCTTCAAGGCTTGTCTCAAATCCCACCTTCTGTAGGACGCCTTTCCCAGTCACCCCCCTTCCCTTATCCCATGATCTGAGACTACATCCCATTTACTCTATAAATGTATTTACATAGCTATTTACATATTCTCTTTCCCATTAAAAGATGGATTTCTGTCCCCCCCCCCTTCTTTATATTCCCTGGACTTAATGCCTACCTCATTGTAGACTTCCTACCTCATCTTGTTGACTTACTAACAAAGCTGCAGCTCCTGGGAAATCATGAGGCTGGCAACCTGACTGTTGGGGCACTGCTCTTCAGGTACCCCGGCAATCCCAAGATAGCATCCCTCTTTCCTCCTCCCCAAGCAGATAGGCTTGTGGATTATGGGGTGGGGGTAAGAAACCCAGAAGGAGATAACCACAATCCAAAGAGACCAACATAAAGCAGAAACTGGAGAGTTCCATCCTTTCCCACTCCAGGGTTATTTGCTGAGGGAATTTCCCACATTAATTGGGTTTACATGACCCAGCAAAGATGGGGGGTGGGGTGTTAAGGAGAAGAGATTCAGACTCACACGAAGTGTAACACGACTGCCAAGACGAGGACTGTCCAGACCGGGCATGTACGTAGCAAGGATTAACGTTGGTTCCCAGGGGCATAGAAACTCTGCTAAGTACTTTGAGATCATCGGAGGAAGAGAGCTAAGAAAGATTAATTATTCTCCACCTGGCAGCCACCTCCTGGAGCTGCCTGGATGGGCCAGACTGCCATGAGTAGGCTTGCCCCTGGCTGTTGGCATTTGGTCATAGGTTCATTTATTGTAAGCTGGTTCATCAATAAGCATTTATTAAGACCTTAGTAGTTGATGCAATGGAAAGAACATGGGACTTGGAGTCAGGAACACTTATTTCCATGAATCCCTTGTCTGGCCTCAGATACTTCCTAGCTGTGTGACCTTGGGTAAGTCACTTCACCCACTTTGCCTCAGTTTCCTCATCTGTAAAAGAAATTGGAGAAGGAAATACTCCCACATCTTTGCCAAGAAAACAGGGTCTCAATCAGACATAACTGAAATGCCTAAATAACAAAGTGCTATTGTTTTTGAGGCACTCTGCTAAAGTGCTCAAAGGGACCCCAGAGAACATTTAGTTCACTCTCTTTTTCTTTTTTTGGAGGCAGTTGGGGTTAAGGGACTTGCCCTGGGTTACACAACTAGTAGGTAAGGTTGGATTTGAACCCAGGTCTTCCCAACTTCAAGGCTGATGCTCTATCCACCGAGCTACCCAGCAATCTCATCATTTTACAAATGACAAAATAGAATTTCTAAGGGATCTCAGAGACAAAAGTCACATAAGAGGCAGCATCTGAACCCAGAGCCCCTTGAATCTCCAAAGCTAAGATTGTTTCTATTTCAGTCTCTCATCACTGCATCCAGACTATCGATTTCTAATTGGTTTACCAAATCTGTCACACACATTGCACATTCAAGCATCTTCAATGGTTGGTTCCCTATTGCTTCCAGGAGAGAGGAAGGAGATAGAAATTTTTCAATCTGACCTTTAAAGCCTCCAATCTGGCTCCCATCCATTCACTTTCTTTTTTAAATAATTTTTATTTATTTAAGGCAATGGGTTTTTTAATTTTTTTTAAATTTTATTTATTTAAGGCAGTGGGGTTAAGTGACTTGCCCAAGGCCACACAGCTAGGTAATTATTATTAAGTGTCTGAGGTCGGATTTGAACCCAGGTCCTCCTGACTCCAGGACCAGTGTTCTACCCACTGTGCCGCCTAGCCGCCCCAATCCATTCATTTTCCATTCGAGTCTGGCTAGCCTAGAACACAACATTCTGTCTCTCATCTCCATGTTTTTGCGTAAATGGTCCCTGTGACTAGAAGGTACTTCTCCAGCTCCGCTTCATCCCGTCCCCAGCTTCCTCCAAAATACAGCTCAGGAGCATCTTCACATCATGGTAGGGTCATGCTTCACCGGACCGCGCCTATTCTCCAGAGTTCTCCCTGGGAAGCAAGTAAGGGGAAGGATTGGGAAGGGGGTGTGAGTGAGGTACCCTTCAAGAGAGCCAAGGCTTGATTCTCCCAGGGTGACTCCCTATGATGTTAGGAAATACTATGGCAGTCCAGTTTGGCCTGATGGTCCTGGAGTGTGCTCATGGACACAATGGGCCCTACCAAGCTAGGCTACCCTTTGGGGGGCTAGGCCCCAACAACACCAAGGATTCAGTTCAAATTTACAAATATTTACTGAATCTCCCAAGCCAACTGACTGGCAAGGGATCCTTGTCCAATTGGACTCAGTGGTACTAACCTGCAATCACTTGTCTAGACCTTCCCAGGTAAGATCCCAAGGAACAGCTTCCCCACCCCTGTCCATAAGAATTACTGACGTGTATATAGTGCCTCAAGAGTCCCAAAATGCTTTATACTCTTCATCTCATTTGACAATGTAAGTGGAGAAAATAGGGACAAAGAGAAAGTAAACGTCTAAGGCAGGATTTGAACCTCCTAGTCTCTCTGTGATGGTTGTGTGAGGGATGGACAGCCAGTACAGGGTATCCCTTCTCTATGCTGCCCTCATCCTCTCCTTGAGACCCATTGCTTTATTCAGCCTCCTCATCCTCATTGACTCTGCTCTCCATCTACCCACAGATGCCCCATCAGTCATTCTGAAGAAGGACCAGGCTCTGGGAGTGACATGGAGACTTAGTGAGGGAATAGAACATCAGTGAGGAGAAAAGGGACCCCCTTAGAGGAACGAGACCCAGAGGTGGAAGGTGGGTCCACTGGCATGGTGACAAGGGTACAGGATGAGGGGAAGAAAGGATGACTAAGAGTAAGGATTCACTGGTTATAGGGCATCGATAAGTGTATGGGAACTCGGGAAAATAATGGATTGAGGAGATGGGCACTCCATGAGCAAGGACCCTGGTGATCCAGGATGGCAGCAGAGCCTCAGTGGAGGTAGGCTCATCCAGGGACTCAGTAGGAAGAATACAAACTGACTCTAGGAGGGGAAGAGGGACTCCAGGAGAACCTAAGAATCTCAGGAAGCAAAATGGAGGCTCATTAAGGAAAATGGGGTCAGAAGCTTATTGAGGACACAGGGACCTGACGCAGAGGGGATAGAGCGCCTGGAGTAAGAAACAACAAAAAACTGGGTTCAGTCTGGGCCCTGCTACTTATTACTCAGAGACAACCCAGCGGCACAGCGCCACAGAGTGCTGAGTCAGGAGGATCTGAGTTCAAATCCAGATCAAAGATTTACTAGCTGTGTGTCCCCTGGCGGGGCACTTCACCCTCTCTGCCTCAATTTTCTCATCTGTAAAATGATCTGGAGATGGCAATGGCAAACCATTCCACTATCTTTGCCAAGAAAACCCCAAAGGGGTTGTAGAGTCAGATTTGACTGAAAACAACTCAACACCAACATGTGCCTCCCATGTGATCCTGGGCAGGTCACTCTTCCCTCCATGGGCCTCAGTTTCCCCATTTATAAAATAAACTCTATTGTCCCTCCCTTCTCTAAGTCCAGGGATTCTGGGCCTTTGGATCTTCTGTGAGAGCCCATGGGGAAGATGGGGGTTGGAGCATGAGCTCGGGCATCTGTATCTGGATGGGGATTCAGGGAGTGTTGAGAGTTCACTGGGACATGACAGTAATTGAGAGGAATGGGAATTTAGGAAATGGGGGGCGGGGTTCAATGAGGGGGAGATGATAGGGAAGGAGTAAAGGCCTGGGATGGGGGGGAGCAGGGACTGTGTGAAGGTCCCTTCCCTCTTTGGGATTCTGTGACATTTGTGACATCATTGTCTGTCCTGGTAAGGTTCTTGAGAAAAGAGATTTTTTTTTATTTCATTTTTGTTTTTCGATTAGCATCTCCTTTCTTTTTTTTTTTGTTTTGTTTTTAGGTTTTTGCAAGGCAGATGGGGTTAAGTGGTTTGCCCAAGGCCACACAGCTAGGTCATTATCAAGTGTCTGAGATCGAATTTGAACTCAGGTACTCCTGACTGCAGGGCTGGTGCTTTCTCCACTGCGCCACCTAGCCGCCCCATCTCCTTTCTTTCCCTCCTACCTCCACCCCATATAAAAGGAAAAATGAAATAAAGCCCCTTATTACTAAGGCTTTTTTAGACTTTGCCTTTTGCATCACCCAGTTTCTAGCATACAGTTTGGAACTGATAATTTCCTCCTGGTTCATTTTGATTTGGGGCAATCACTTTCTCAAGGTCTTAGTCTTCTCCTTTGGAAAACAAAAAAGCAGGGTGGGTGGGGGAGGGTCAGAATATTGATTCTTGCTAAACTCCTTTCCCACTCCAATCCTATTAATCTGGGATCCTACGTAGATGGGACCTGGGAAGGGGTTAGAATTGGAGAGTAATGAGGACTTGTTTCCTTATTGCCCGGGTTGCTCAGTTCAGAAATGAGGGCTCAGTCACACAGTGAAACTTCAATAAAGGGATGGGGGGGCTCCATCGTGAATAGGATTCAGGTGAGGAAAATGAAGGCTTAATAAGAGGAGCTGAGCTCATTGAGGGGAATTGGGGATAAGAAAAAGATGGGGGGCGGCTAAGTGGCGCAGTGGATAAAGCACCGGCCCTGGAGTCAGGAGTACCTGGGTTCAAATCCGGTCTCAGACACTTAATAATGACCTAGCTGTGTGGCCTTGGGCAAGCCACTTAACCCCATCGCCTTGCAAAAAATCCTTAAAAAATAAAATAAAATAGAAAAAAGATGGGAGCTCAGTCAGAGCTCAGTGAGAAGACAGCAGATTGGGGGGGGCGGGGTGGATGCTGCTGTTTTCATTCAGAGGAGAGACACCCAGTGAGGCAGTGGGGCCTTCTGTGGGAATGGGGGTTGAATCAAGTCTGAAGGAGAAGACGGAAGTTTATAGGGATTAGGACTCAAGTAGAAGATGGGGGTCTCAGGGAGAAGACAGGATCACTCATGGGAGAGGGGTGAAATTTGTAAAAGTTCAGTGAGGGGGCAGTTAGGCATAGTGGAGGAGCATCAACCTAGAGAGGAGGACCTGAGTTCAAATTTGACCTCAGACACTTCATAATTACTTAGTAATATGACCTTGGGCAAGTCACTTAACCTCATTGCTTTGCCAAAAAAAAAAAAGGAATTCAATAAAGTGTGTGGGAGCAAAGCAGAGGAGATGGGGGGGGGGGATGGATCTGCTGATTTTTTTTTCTCTTCCATTTTTTCTTTTAAAAAAAATTTCTGTCGCTAAGATTGGTGGCGCATGTCTGTTGTTCATGCTACTGGGGAGAGTGAGGCTGGCAGATCACTTGGGAACAATAGGGCTACACCTCTCTAGTGTCCTAAGCTTGGCACCATTCTGGCGAGAGCCTCCAGGAGTGAAGGGTCAACTGGGGTAACCCAGACCAAAAAACCAGAGGCGGTTCAAAGTTCTGTGCCAATCAGTATTGAGATCAGTCTGTGAATGGCTGCTGCCCTTTTGTGGGGAATAGAGGACAGGAGCTCCAAGAGAGTGTGTGTGGTCTCCATTAAATAACTGTTGGGCACTGGCATTATGGAGGGGCAGTTTGGTTGAGACCGGTAACCTCACTGATGGTAGGATTGATAGGAAGATGGCAGAGCAGCTAGGGGCACCATTATGCACAGGGTACCAGGTCTGGAGTCAAAAAGACTCATCTTCCTGAGTTCAAATCCAGCCTCAGTCACTTTCTAGTTGTATGACCTCAAACAAATCACTTCACCCTGTTTGCCTCGGTTTCCTCATCTGTAAAAAAAAAGAGAGCTGGAGAAGGAAATGGGAAACCACTCCAATATCCTTGCCAAGAAAATCCCAAATGGAATCACAAAGTCAGACAACAATAGGAAGCTAGGTGTATATGAGGAAACTCCCTCAAATCTTCAGTTGCTCTACAATTTACAATATTTGAGGGGTGTCTGGGGTCCCAGAGAAGGTCATCCAGGCTGTATGTGTCAGAGGCAGGATTTGAACCCTTTCCATCATGAGTCTGAACTGAGCTCTAACCACTACTCCAGGATACCTCCAGCTGGGGCTATTCAAACATAAAATCCTCAAGGAGTTTAGAGAAAATAAGGACTTAGTGGGGAAATAGGCTCAGTAAATATGATAGGCAGCCTGGCAGAGTGAGGATAAAGCTGATCTCAGGGTCACAAAGACCCAGGTTCAAGTCCTGATTCTGAAGTATGCTGGCTGAACCTAGGTGAGCCAATGAGCCCGTCTCTAGGTATTCTAGAAAGCTGTTCTCTAAGACAAGATTGTAAATTATAGGTAGTTCTGAATTGGGAAGTTTCATTATCATTGAAATCCTGTTAGCTTGACTGCTCACACAACTTGAATGAGATAGGAATCACCAGCTCGATTCCATCCAGGAAAATGAAGGTTCAGGAAAGCGATGGAGACTTCCCATTTGCTCTACCTCTGTGCTCTCAGAACCCCTGGCATTCCCATCTGATCTACCATCATGATCTAACTTCAGGTCCTTGCCATCTACCCAGTGACCGCTTGGGACTTTGAGGCCTTGCAATCTGATCTGTAGCAGGACTTTCTTTTATGGGTTATCACTTCAAAGAGTGAGCAAGGACTGACTAGATTTTTCTTTTTTTTGTTTTTGTTTTTATTTTTGCAAAGCAAGTGGGTTTAAGTGACTTACCCAAGGCCACATAGCTAGGTAATTATTAAGTGACTGAGGCCGGATTTGAACTCAGGTACTCCTGACTCCAGGGCTGGTGCTCTATCCACTGCACTGCCTAGCTGCCCAGAATTGATCAGAGCTTAATAAAATGTTATCTCATTTGCTCATTCAAAAATGCTCAGTGCAGGGGATGAGAGCTGACTTAGTAGGGTCCTGATAATTCAGGATGTAGAGAGAGATTCAGGGAAGTATAAATATGCTTTGGACCAAGTGAAAACCAATAGAAGGAAATGGGGTAAGGGCAGTTAAGTGAGTCAATGGAGAGAGAGCATCAGCCCTGGAGTCAAGAAGACTATCTTTGGGAGTTCAAATATGATCTCAAACACTTGTTGGGTGACTCTTGGCAAGTAATCTAACTCTGTTTACCTCAGTTTCCCCTTCTGCAAAATGTGTTAGAGAAGGAAATGGCAAACTACTCCTATATCATTGCCAAGAAAACCCCAAAGTGGACTCACACAGAGTCTAATATAGCTTAAAGAAGTCAACATCAAGAAAAGTATGGGGGCAGCTAGGCGATACAGTGGATAGAGTACCAACCCGGAAGCCAGGAGGACCTGAGTTCAAATCCCACCTCAGACACATAATAATGGTCTAGCTGTGTGACCTTGGGCAAGTCACTTAACCCCATTGCCTTAAATAAAAATAATTAAAAAGAAAAAAAGAAAAGTATGGCAATCCAGTGAAGGGGCAGCAGAGTATTTTACAAACAACACTGGATTTGGAACCAAGAACTTGGGTATGAATCATTGTGATTTTGTAATTACTATAATCCTATGACCTTTGGATGAGCACCCATTAAGGGACATTGGTTCCTTATATGACCCAGGAGCTTGGGAAGAGTTGGAGGATTCATAAAAGAATGAGAAAGTCAGATTAGAGCTTAGTGACTTAATAAATGGCTCCCTGAGGAAATAGGTGACCAGTGAGATGGAGAAGCTTAGTGAGGTGATTGAGTTTCGAGGGTCAGAAAAAATCTTCACTGAGTTTCCAGTCCCCTTATTGAACTCATTCCTCTCCCTGAGTCATCCATTTCCTTGGGGAAAAGAATCCCCCATCCCTAAGCTGTAGCCAAGCCTCCCATCTCCACCAATGGGTGTCTTGCTTTACAAGAATTCTCATCTTCTCACTGAGTCCCTAGTATGGAGAGGATCAGTTCAGTGAGGAAATGGGAGCAAAATGGGGAGGGGGGAGGAAGGGAGATTCAGTGAATAGGATGTTCTGGTTTCAAATTTTGTTTCTGAATGACTCTCAGGGAGGTTGGAAAAGTCCTGTGATCTCTATAAAATGTGGGGTTTTTTATATATGATGGCATACACATGTGAAAAATTCCTTAAAATCACTGTCTCAGTTTCTTCATTTGCAAAATAATGATATTAATGAATGACTCTCTCAACTCCCTTCCAGATGAAAGATTCTTTGATTCCCAGTTATAAGCCCTCTACTCAACTCTTAAGATAAATTAGTCCTGGGGCAGTTAAGTGGCTCAGTGGATAGAGCATGGGCCCTGGAGTCAGGAGGACCTGAGTTCAAATCCAACCTCAGACACTTAATAATTACCTAGCTATGTGATCTTGGGCAAATCACCTAACCCCATTTTCTTAGAAAAACTATATATATATATGTATATGTATATACATATATATATATTAGTCCTGATTAGTTCCAAAGAAGGGAAGCAAACTTCATCATTCCTTGTAAGGTGTGGAGGTAGAAAGAGCATAAAGGTGAACAGGCTAAGTGTGAGGGGAGTAACATAAGGACTTGGAATCAGAAAAACCTGAGATTGAATCCTATCTCATATGCTTACTAGTGACGTGACCCTTAAGCTGTTCTCTAAACCTCAGAATTTGGATAATCATACCTATGAATTACCTATTTCCCAGAGATTTAATTGAGACTGTGTGTGTGTGTGTGTGTGTGTGTGTGTGTGTGTGTGTGTGTGTGTAAGACACTTTACAATCTTTAAAACTGTAAGTCAATGTTAGTTATTTGAAGAGAAGCACTGTGGCCCAGTGGCTAGAGCGCCAGCCTCAGAGACTGGAAGAACTTGGTTTTGTGGCTTGCCTCTGACACAGGACTGTGTGACCCTGGGCAAATCACAGACTCCCAGGACTCTGGGTCAAAGATCGGAAGTTTCTGTGTCAATCTGTCTTGATCAAAGGAATTGCTTCACCTGGGAGTTGCCTATATCAATGAGATCACATGTCCAATGCCAATAATGATAATAAAAATGTTGGTAGTTATTCTAGGATCCTGGATGCAGAGCTAGACGGGAGCTGGGCAGTCATCTAATCCAGATCCCTCGTTGCACAGAGGGAATAACTGAGCCTCGGAGATAGTCAGAGGATCACAGATCCAGAGGGACCTCAGAGGTCATCAAGTCCCATTCTCTTATTTTTACTGTGAAGAAAACTGAGACCCAGAGGGATGAAGTGTCTCGCTCACCAGAAAGAGTCAGAGATGAGATTCTAATACAAGTCTTCCTATTCCCAATCCCCATTTCCACATAATGGAAAAGGTTAAAGTGATTGTTTGAATCATGACTGTATAATATGACTATGGTTTTAAACTTTTCTTCCAGGCTCAGCCCCAGTCCTGCTTCCTCTAGGAAGTGATTCTCAAGCCCCTCGTCTCATCGTCTCATCTAAGTACTGAATTCCCCTGGTTCTTATTGTCTGCACCCCCCATTTATATTTCACATCAAAGCATTGTCCAGTCCTGGCGGCCACATTTCAGGAAAGGTTTTGACAAGGGTTAGAGTCTCCATCTGGAGGATAGTGAAGGGATTAGGGACGAGACCAAAAATAGAGCTAACATAAACATAGTGCTTCAAGTTTTGCAAAATGCTATACAAAATATAAAACTAGGAAGGCCCTTAAAGCACAGAATGTCAGAGCTGGTCTTAGAGCACTGGATATCAGAGCTGGGAGGGGCCTTAGAACATGGAATATTCTAATATAGTCAAATATTAAATCATTTAATCCTTCCAGCATTCCTATGAGGTGAGTGTTGTTAATATGTACAGATAAGAAAACTGCAACTGATACAGGTTAAGTGATTTCCCAGGGTCACACAGCTAGTAAGTGTATGAAAGAGGATTTGAACTCAGGTCAGTCTTGACAGTACACTACTAGCAACTTCATAGAATATTGCTCAAGAGAAATGGAAATGTTTCACATGGAAAGGAGAGGGTTTAGGGGCCCCTGGATCTCTGTCTTCAAATATCTGAAGGCTATTCTTGGAGAAGAAATGAATCAACAAGCATTTGATAAATTCATTTTGTTTGGCTCCAGGGATTAGAAGTAACAGGAAAGAAGACTTTCATTTAATAGGAGACTCTTCAGACTTATTAAACAGTAGACTAGTCTGTCTTGTGAGATGATGAATTTCCTGTCATTGGAGGGAGGTAAAAGTCCCAGCCCCAGTCAGATACTTCGTAATGGGCATCTTATTTTTTTTTTTGCAAGGCAATGGGGTTAATGTGGCTTGCCCAAGGCCACACAGCTAGGTAATTATTAAGTGTCCAAGGCCGGATTTGAACTCAGGTCCTCCTGACTCTAGGGCCGGTGCTCTATCCACTGTGCCACCTAGCTGCCCCATAATGGGCATCTTATTAAAAAACAATCAACATGCTTTTTTTAAGCTCTTGCTAGATGGTGGAGTGGACAGAGAGCTAGGCCTAGAGTCAGAAAGACCTAAGTCCAAATTCAGCCTTAGACACTTATTAGCTGTGTGACCCTGAGTAAGTCACTTCACCCTATTTGCCTCAGTTTTCTCATATGTAAAATGATCTAGAGAAGGAAAAGGCAAATCACTCCAATATCTTTGCCAAGAAAACCCAAAATGGGTCACAGAGAGTGAATGTGACTGATCAGCAACATGTATCAATCATTAAGCTAAGTACTGAAGATACAAAGAAAGGTATTAAGCTGTTTAATGGTATTTCCTTGTTTTCAATTGGGAACAAGGGTGGTTTGGTGTGGAGAAAGGGTTGGACTTAGAGTCAAAATGATTCAGAGGCTCCCCAGACAAGCAGGACAGCTTTGAAAGTTACACATCAAAAATATGGTACACTTAAGAAAAAAATGTAAATTTTACAGAGATTCCTGTACAACCCTTTCTCCTATTGTAAAACACATTTGTTTTTTGGATGGTATTTTATTTTTCCCAATTATATGCAAAGACAATTTTCAATATTAATTTTTATAAGATTTTGAGTTCCAAATTTTTCTCCTTTCTTCCTTCCCTAAGCAATCTGATAGAGGTGATTCATGTGCAATTGTGTAAAATGTATTCCCACATTAGTCATGTTGCGGAAGAAGCAGAACAAAAGAAAATTTTGGAAAAAAATAAGAAAGTGAAAATAATATACTTAGATTTACATTCAATCTACATGAACTCTTTCTCTGGGTGTGGATAGCATTTTTCATCATGAGTCTTTTGAATTGTCTTGGATCATTGAATCCATGAGAAAAATTAAATCAATCATGGTTGATCATCACACAGTGGTTCTATTACTGTGTGTATAATGTTCTCCTGGTTCTGCTCATTTCACTCAGAATCAGTTCATAAAAATGGACTTAACATGACCTTGAAGGGTCATGGTGGTTTGTTCCCAAAGTCTCCCTACCATCCCTGTGCCAACCCTGGCTAAGGTTCCCTTCCCTGACCACTTCTTCCCAAAAGCTGATATAACCCCACCTCTCCCATTAAAACGTAAACCTGAGATCAAGGACTATTTCACTTTTTTTAACTTCTAGCCCTACCATCTGGCCTGTAGCAAGTGCTAAATAAATGCTTCTTGATTGAGTGACTCTGATACCAACTTCTGAACCACTTGTGACCTAGGCAAATCATTTGATCTACCTGAACCTTCTGTTTCCTCATCTGTAAAATGGGGGTGATAATATCTATAGTATCTATCTCATGGGATTGTTATGAGAGCAAATTCATTTGTTCAACAGTTATTAGTTCATGACTAAAATGACCTCAGCAACAAAAACAACACTATTTGAAAGGCACTGTGAAAGATGAGGGAGATAATGTACCTAAAGCTCTTTATAAGCCTTGGGCTAGGGGGCGTTGTATGTGTCAGCTATGTTTAATTATTATTTTGGAGTGGGATGAGCCTTGTTGCTGTTGTTCTGTCAGGGCCAGCTCTTTGTGACCCCATTTAGAGTTTTCTTGGCAAAAATATTAGAAGTTTGCCATTTCCTTCACCAGCTCATTTTACAGATGAAGAAACTGAGGCAAACAGGATGAAGTGATTTGCTCAGAGTCAGATTGTTAGGAAGTGTCTGAGGTTAGATTTGAGCTCAGATTTTACTGACTTCAGACTCAATACTCTTTACGCTGCCCAGTAAATGCTGTTTGATGGTACTAAGAATAATGATTTGACTCACACTGGTATTAACCAAGAGTAGCTAGGGATCCAGCCTTCTGTACCATCTGAATTATGACTGGACAGGTAAAGGGTCAAATAGATAAACTATAAGAGCTGGGACTACTTAAAACAGAGTATCAGAGCTGGGAAGGTTCGAAGAAAACAGAATGTCAGAGCTGGGAGGGACCTTAAAACAATACCAGGGCTTGGAGTGACTACTTGAAACACAGAATTTTGGAGGTGGAAGGGGTCCTATAACGGAAAATGTTAAGGCTAGAAGGGACTTTGCATAAAACATCGGTCTGCTCGATTAGCCTGTGCCTATCGTTCCTATTACCAGGGAGTCTGAGGCTGGGGAATCACTTGAGCTTCAGTGTTGAGCAACCATGCACTATGCCAGGGGAGTAACTGCATTAAGCCTGGCACCAATATGCATGTCTCTATTGCTTGCCCAAGAAGGAATCAACTAGCCCTGGTCAAAAATAGAACTGGTCAAAATTCTAATGTTAATCAGTTATGGTGCTAGGTTCATGTATACAACACTCTGCTCTAGCAGTTCCCCACCTCTCTGCCAGAAAGAAGGAGGCAGGGGCAGCTAGGTGGCGCAGTGGATAGAGAACCAGCCCTGGAGTCAGGAGGACCTGAGTTCAAATCCAGCCTCAGACAATAATTACTTACCTGTGTGGCCTTGGGTGAGCTTCTTAATCCCATTTGCCTTGAAAAAACCTTAAAAAAAAAAAAACAACCCAGAAAGAAGGAGGTAGATTTCATCTTCTGCACTTGCGGATCATCATGTTTGTCTTTAATTACTCAGACATTTCCTTTTAGCAATCTTTCCATTACAAAGCTGTTATTAGTGTATAGATTGTTCCCTTGCTTCTGTTCATTTCACTATAGCACTCCCTACCCACTGCCCCATGTTTCCTCTGAATTCTTCCTAATCATCATTTCTAACTGCCCCCAAACTATTCCATTACATTCATGCACCATGGTTTCACAGTCATCCCCTAGTCACTAGATACTCACTTAGTTTTATGGGAATGGGGATGCAGCATCTATCTCAGTGAATTCAATCACTGTTCAACAATTATTGATTTCATACTATATGTAATATCCTTCTGGAAAAAAAGCTGGCAAGATTATTGAAGTAGCTATTTTCTTTGGGAGGGCAGGGGAGTTTGGGGTGTTTTTACTAGGCAATGGGGTTAAGTGACTTGACCAAGGTCACACAGCTAGGTAATTATTAAAGGTCTGAAGTCAGATGTGAACTTAGGTCCTCCTGACTCCAGGGCCAGTGCTTATCTACTGCACCACCTAGCCACCCCCAAGATAGTTGTTTTCAAACCCAAGTAATACCACTGTGACTGGTTTGACTTCTGGGGACCTCAGTTTCTGCCTTTGTACTCCTGCCTTTTGAGGTTTCCACCTTTAAACTCCTTAGACATATACCCAATAGGGTAGCTACTCATAGTTCAAAGTGCAGACAGCTTTAACACTTCTCTTTTTTTTCTTTAATAATATTTTATTTTTTCCCCAATCACATGTAAAGACAATTTTCTTTTTTGAATGACTAAAAAAACCATTATTTTTTTTTCAATTACATGTCAAGATAATTTCAGCATTCATTTTTTTTGGCAAGGCCGTGGAGTTGGGTGACTTGCCCAAGGTCACACAGCTAGGTAATTATTAGGGTCTGAGGTCGAATTTGAAGTCCTCCCAACTCCAGGGCCCATGCTCTATCCACTGTACCACCTAGCTAGCTGACCCTCAACATTCATTTTTATAAAATTTTCTTCCTTCCTCCCTTCCCTCTCCTCTTTCCCAAGACAGCAAGGTTATTACATGCATAATCATGTTAAACATATTTTCATATTAGTTTTGTTGTGAAAGAAGAATCAGAACAAAACAAAATCCCTTAGAAAGAAAAAACATAAAACAAATTTTAAAAAAAGGTGAAAATAATATGCTTTGATCTAAATTCAGACCCCAGAGCTCTTTCTCTGATTTGGATAGTATTTTCCATCACAAGTCTTTTGGAACTGACTTGGATCCCTGCATTGCTGATAAGAGCCTACTTTATCATAGCTGATCATCACACAATGTTGCTGTTAATTTTCACAATGTTTTTTCTGGTTTTGCTCATTTCATTCAGTATGAGTATCATCAACATAAACCTTTCCATGTTTTTCTGCCTGCTCATAATTTCTTATAAAACAATAATATTACATTATATTCATATACCACAACTTGTTCAGCTGTTCCCCAATTCAAGGATATTCCCTCAATTTCTAATTCTTTGTCACCACAAAGAGTTGCTATAAATAATTTTGTCTATGTGGGTCCTTTCCCCTTTTTTATGTTCTCTTGGGGATACAGATCTAGTAGAGGTGTTCCAGAATCAAAGGTTATTCACAGTTTTATAACCCTTTGGGCATAGTTCCAAATTGCTCCAGAATGGTTAGATCAGTTCACAACTCCACCAATAGTATTTTAATGTCCCAGTTAAACATTTTTTTCTTGCCAGATTTCAAACTACCCTCTGAAGGGGACTTTGAACCTCAATGCAGAGAAATTCTTGAGTCTTTTTAGCTCCTGGCCAAAGGCAGATCTAGGTGGCCTGCCTCCTGTCATTAGGTGGGACCAAGGCCTTTATTAGTAGTTGTAGCATTCTAATTACCATCACATCAGCATCAGCTGGCATAATGATGGAGCTGAAGCGGCAAGGCCCCCTCCCTCCCCTGTGAAGGACAGATGAGATGGGTGTAGACAGTAGGTCCTTCAACACTTACCTGGATAGAGCCGTAATGACAGGCTGGGAAGGCCAGCACCCAGACCAGCCCTGCTGGCTACTAGAACTGCTTCAATAAAAACAAATAGCCATTCTTTTAGCTAGCTAATCATCAGGACCATAATACTAGGAAGACAGGCCATGATAGTTGCCCTAGGCAATCCTGCCCTAACTTCCCCTTGGGGCGCATGGGCAATGAGAATTTCTGGCAATACATGGGAAATACTCCATATGATGAATGGAGCAGAGTAAAGGCAATTCATCTTCTGGCTGGGGTGAAGTTCACAGATGTTGGAATCTCTAGCATCAATTCAGAAGTTGAGACTCAGTTCATCCATCCCTCACACCCAGTTTTCCAACCCAACCATAGTCCTTGGTACTGACAAGGCTCAGAGACTGGCTAGGTCTGGGGACCTGGGGCTGAGACCCAAGTTAGGGTATGATAGAAGGGGTCATTAGATCCTCGTATGGCTTCTCTCAGAATGAGCCCTCCCCCCAGTCACAGAATAAATCCTAAATCCTGGCCACTGACCTTAAACTGTCCCTGCTGTGGCCATAAACTAAAGTCTAATCTAGAGATTGAACCCTAATCTTGGTCACTGACAAACACCCGCAACTCCAGACTGGGTCCTAATCTTGGCTGGCACACTGAGCTGTAGCCACAACCCCTTGAATGTGCTCCCAAACCCTGATAGCGTGATCCTCCAGCAACGAGGATCCAACATGAGAGTCATGACTCAAAAGAAACATGATGTCCTTTTTTCCAAAGAGGGAAGTAGTGAGTTCTCCAGCACTAGGGTTCAGATGGGATTCATGATTTGGGTATGTCGCATGATCAGAGGCAGTCTGAAACCCTTTCTGATTCAGATGGGCCTACCCTTGGTCACAAGGGTTATCAAATGAGGGTCTAGATAGCCCAGCCCCCCCCCATGGGTATCCTTCCTCCAAACCCAACTGAGTCAAAGAATCACATTTGACTTGCATCCTACTTCCTTCCCTCACATCTGTCTCTCCTACCTACCTCCCTACAACAGACAATGGTTATAAGAAAGGCTATCCTTCTATTGAGAGCTCCTCTTTAGAACTTATGAAATAATTATAAAGGGCAAATTGGATTGGGGGGAGGAGCTTATAGATTCTATAGAGTCTAACCTCTCCCCAACCCCCATCCCTTGGGGATGATCTCTCTCTCTCTTCATTTTCCCTTGGAGCCAAAAATCCCAGGACTTCCTGAGTTCCAGAGGCAGAGGACAAAGAACTAAAAATAGCTCCCTTTTCTTTTTTCTAGCTAAAGATTGCAAAGCAATTCAGTGTATTTTCTCATTTGAACCTCCTAAATACCCCCGAGAGATGGCTCTGTTATTATTATCCTCATTTTACAAGTGATAATAAAGAGGGTCAGAGGGGGTAGGTGACTTGGTCACAGTCACATCTAGTGTCAGTGAAAGGATTGGAACTTAGATATTCCTGTTTCTATTACCTACCTCTGTCTGTTCTGCTGCTTCCCTACCACCCAATATGACCAGGTAAGAAACATGTACAAAGCATCTACCCTAGGTCTGGTCCTGCCTTCAGGGAGCTTATAAACCAATGGGGGACACAAAGGTAGATCCAGTGTGAATGGAAAGCATCCACAGCGGGCCCTACCCAATTAAAGGGGCCTAGAGGGAACAGGACCATCCCAGGGATGCCCTGGACCTACTCCCAGGATGAGGGCTTGTTCACATTCCATATCAGTGGGACAGGACTACAAGCCAGATGGAGGTTTCTAATCCTGGATTTATCACAAGCTGATGTGTGACCGTAAGCAAGTCTTGGTTTTAAGATCTGTAAAATAAGTGGGTTTTGATGAAATTATCTCTTATGAGCCCTCCCAGTTCTGACATCTGGTGTAAACCTGAAATTAGGAAGACCTGAGTTCTAATCTTGCCTCAAACACTTACTAGTTATGTGATCCTGGGCAAGTCATAATAGCCCTTGTCTGTCTGTCTGTCTGTCTGTCTGTCTCTCTCTCTCTCTCTCTCTCTCTCTCTCTCTCTCTCTCTCCCTCTCTCCCACAAGGCCAGGCAAATAGAAAGTGATGGACAAAAATGAGTGGGATGAACAAGGGAAGCAAGGATCAGGAATGAGTCTATTGCTCAAGGTCATTGAGGACAGAGTCTACACTGGCAGGGCCATCCTTGCCCAAGGGTGGAGAATAGGTGAAAAGTCTTCATATTCCAGACTGACTTCTTCCCCAAAAAAGGTCATTGACCTGGAGAGTTTTTATCTATCCTTATGTCTATCTGCCCTCCCTGCCCTAGGGCCCATTCTTAAGGAAGCTGGCTCCTCCCGTGGGAACTGCTGTGGTGGCAGAGAGTGGGCAGGGCCTTGTGGAAGCATCTGCCTGGGGAGGTGACAGGAATGAAGCCAGGGCAGGAGGGCGAGCTCCTGGGCTGGGCTCTCAGACAGGGCTGCTCCAGGCAATCACCCATGGTCTCCCACTAGGGCTTGCCCAAGTTAGAACACCTGCAAGACAGGTGGCTTGGGATGGAAAGTAGCATGAGGCCTCCAAAGCAGGACAATTTGCTAGCAAGGGCATGGCTCCCATGACCTTCTAGTCCAAAGAAACTAAGCTTTCATAGAGTTGAATGTTGAGGGGGAAATATAGGCCAGGAATATGAGGATCTGTCCCTCTTTGGATACCTTCCTCTCCCTACAAACCCTGGTTCAAGCCCTCATCCCCTCTTACTTGGATTATTGCAAGTCTCCCAACTGGTCTCCTGAATTTATATCTCTCTCCATGGGAGTCTGTCCATTCCACAGCAAAGATCTTCCACAGCTCAAGGATCGGCTCCCTACCAGCCACAAAATGCAGTCCCAACTTCTTGGGTCTACCTTTGGAGGGTCTCCCCACTCTGTCCCCAGATAACCTTCACTGTTGATTTCTAGTTTTTGCTTCAGCTAAACGGGATTGATTTTTTTTGCTCACTATTTCTCTCTGCCTGATGTTGTCTATTGCTGTCCCTTCTTGAATTTCTACCCAAACAGGCCACACCAGGACCCATGATTTCTAGGAAGTCTTTCCTGATGTCTTAGACTAGAAGCGATCTCTGCCTCTCCAATCTCATAACACTTCTCTAGGGTAGGGGCTGGACATTTATTTCTGTCTTCTGACCAACACAAAGCCTAGGGCCTTAACCCTTTGGCTCCTGCTGAACAAAAGGATGGGCAATGCATGCAACAGTAGTAATGTGGCCCCCACCTCCCCGGGGTGAAAAAGCAACTGTTGTTTACTCATGTCCCACTCTTTGGGACCCCGTTTGGGGTTTTCTTGGTAGAGATACTGAGAGGTTTGCCATTTCCTTCTTCAAATTTTTTTATAGATGAGGAAACTGAGGCAAACAGGGAGAAGTGAGTTGTCCAAAGTCACACAGCCAGGAAGTGTCAGATCAGAATTTGAACTCAGAGAGAGGAATCTTACCAAGTCCAGGCTTGGTGTTCTAGCCACTGAACCACCTAGATGCCTTTTGTATTTTAAGGACCCTCCTATGTGAGAGGGCTATTTTGGGGGCAGCTAAGTGGTTCTTCCTGAGTTTAAATCTAGCCTCAGGGGGGTGGCTAGGTGGTACAGTGGATAGAGCACCGGCCCTGGAGTCAGGAGGACCTGAGTTCAAATCCAGCCTCAGACACTTAATGATTACCTAGCTGTGTGGCTTTGGGCAAGCCACTTAACCCCATTGCCTGGCAAAAACTAAAAAAAAAAAAAAAAAAAAAAAAAAGACATTTAAAAAAAATCTAGCCTAAGACACTTACTTGCTGTGTGACCCTGGACAAGTCACTTCACCCTGTTTGCTTCAGTTTGTGTAAAATGATCTGGAGATGGAAATGGTACACCACCCCAGTATCTTTGCCAAGAAATTCCCAAACAGGATTACAAAAAATGATTGAACAAATGTCTTCAGAATTCATTCTTGAAGGTTCTTAACCCTTTTGGACTGTTAGGTGACACAGTAATTAGAGTTCTGGGCCTGGTTTCAGGAAGACTTGAGTGTGAATCCAACCTTAGACACGTAGAAGCTGTGTGACCCTGGGCAAGTCATTTAACCCTGTTTGCCTCAGTTCCTTATTTGCAAAATGAGCTGGAGAGGGTATCTTGGCCAAGAAAACCCCAAATGGGATCAAGAAGAGTTGGACATGACTGAAAGAACTCAACAATAACAAGAGAACAAAAAAATGTTATGGGAGAAACCTTTTGATGGGACTCTTGCTCATTAGGAGAGTTTCTGGACTCCAGGCTCTTGCCCTCTAGTGGTTTGAAAGGAAAAGCTCTCAGAAGTCTGTAGCAGAAGAAATGAAATGTAGGTGTGAGCTCCATAGCATATTGGAGGAGGAGGGGAGAAAAGAGAGAAAATGCCAGAAATAACAGCTTGTGAAGACCTTTTCGAAGCTGGTTAAGTTAGACATGGTGCAGATGGATGGCAGGCATGGATCAATGACTGGATAAAACACCAAATGTTGAGATGGGAAGGCGATGAGATATTATTACATTATAAGAAATGATGAGGGGGATGGTTTCAAAGAAACTTGGGAAGACTTACATGAACTGATACAAAGCAAAATGAGCCAAACCAGGAGAACAATTTATACAACAATAGTAATTTTGTAAAGATAAACAACTTTGAAAGATTTAAGAACTCTGACAAAGATTATGACCAATCACAGTTCCTGAGGACTCATGATGAAACATATTGGTCACCTCTTGAGAGAGGAGTAATAGCTCAGGGTGTAGACTCAAACAAATATTTTTGAATGTGACCAATGTGGGATTTGTTTTGCTTGACTATGCATATTTGTCACAGGTTTTTTCTTTCTTTTTCAATAAGAGGCAAGGGAGGAGGTGAATTATTGTTGATTGAAAAATATTTAAATTTTTTAAAAGATCAAATAAGATATGATATTATATATATGATAGCATATTCATATATATGATAGCATACACATATAAACTCTAGGATCCTGCCTGGATTCCAAAGGTTTCTGGATCCTCACCCTCAGAGGCACCTAAGGTGAACAATACTTTCTTCCCTCTTGGACCAAAAAGAGAAGGGGAGCTGATGAGGCAGTATCCCTTCCAACAGCAGCAGTACGTGATTAAACTGACTGTGTTTTTTCTCCTGATGTACTAAAGTGACAATGGGGATAGAATGAGGAATTGACTCATAGTCTCCCTTGGAGGCATGGGAGGTGGCTCTCCAAGGATCAGTGCCAAAAACATTTGCTGTTTCATCTAATTCTTTGTTATTATTCCTTGCTATAACCCGTCTTTCCTCTCAGAGATGCGTCACAGAAAGGTAGAAGGACAGAAAGTTAGAGAGCACAGGTCATCGTGAGAGCTGTGAGTCCTGTTGGCCAGTTATCATAGTCATAGGGAGCTGGACTTCATCTTGGTCAGTCATTTAGGGAGTAGAGCAATGGCAGGTCTTTATTCCTTGAGGAGCATATAAGAGTGGAGGACACTGGGCTGGGAAGGGTGAGGATGCCATGGCAATCAGAAATGACTGACAGCAAAAATCCCAGGCCAGGCATGACCAGTAAGTGCCATGCTTATTGCTTATGTGATGCCATTGCCCTTTTTCCTCCTGGGAACTGAACTGTGGAAACCACTATATATTCTCCATTTGCTTTTCTGACCAATTCCTTCCCATGACCATGAAGAAGGTGATGCAAGAGGCAAGAAAGAGTAAGGGGAGGGGCGGCTAGGTGGCACAGTGGATAGAGCACCGGCCTTGGAGTCAGAAGTACCTGGGTTCAAATCCAACCTCAGACACTTAATAATTACCTAGCTGTGTGGTCTTGGGCAAACCACTTAACCCCATTGCCTTGAAAAATCTAAAAAAGAAAAAAGAAAAAAAAGAAAGTAAGGGGACTCAAAGACTGATCCCATCCCCATCTCAAAGACTATAATAATTGAGAGATTGTTTCATTAAATGTTTAAATGTATTTCTAAGCTCTTTTGAAACGTTTTTGTTATTGGTCAAGTCTTCCTGAATCCTTTTGGAGTTTTCTTGTCAAAGATATTGCCATTTCCTCCTCCAGCTCATTTTATAGGTAAAAAAATTAAGACAAATAGTGTTAAGTGAGTTGGCCAGGGTCACACAGCTAGTAAGTATCTGAGGTCATGCCTATTTAATGTGCTCCAAGTTCTGGGGTATGAGGCTTGAGAGTGAAAAAGAGGAATTCAACCCTAAAAGAGACATTTTTTCCTTTGCTTAAATGGAGGTGGGGTAACTGATCCTATAAGAAAGGGAGAGGGAGACCCAGCCCTTTCTCTCCTCTACCATCACTATGTAAGGGAATGGCTGGTACAGATTTTACCTGAAGGCAGAATTTTTGGCACTTCATGAGGAAGCAGCTGGCGCTTCTGGTTTTGTTTCTGGAGTTAGACAGCTTCTGGTATGCCATATCCTTATGGAGCCTTGAGCTAAGCAAAACCCAAACAAGGACCTTTCAGCTCTTCATGGATGACCCCCAACACTATCCTCTATTCCACATAGGGGTTTGAGGGACTGATTTTAAACTTGAAATGTATAATTCCCTTTTTGGGAACCCAGCAGCCTCTCCTGCCAAGTGGCATAAGAGACGCCTCCCACTGGGCAATTGGCACAGATTCGAGAATCTTCCAACCTCTCAAATTCAAGAAGGTTCCTGCTAGGACTGGAAACTTCCATTTCTCAGGATGACTGTTCATGACTTAGATTTAAAGAAACATAAAATACAAAGAGGAAAGAGGGCCTTGATGGCGAGGGACTCAGGTTCACTTAGATAAGCACACAGTCTCATTTCCAGGTCTTTACGGTGAGAAGCTGTTAAAGGGTATGGAGGGGTGGGCAAAGAAATCCTCTCCTCTATTCTTCTTGCTATGGGAATAAGGAAGAAATAGATCCCAAGCCAGGCAAGGACCAACAGACAGGAAGGCATTACTTTTTTTTAAATTATTAATAATGATCTGCTTCTTGTTGTTCAGTTTTTGTCTGACTCTTTGTGACCCCATTTGGATTTTACTTGACAAGGATAGTGGAGTGGTTTGTCATTTCCTTCTCCAGATAATTTTACAGATGAGGAAACTGAGGCAAACAGGGTTACATGATTTGCCAGGGAGTCACCCAATCAATAAGTGCCTGAGGCCAGATTTCAGCTTTTGAAAAGGAATCTTTCTGACTCCAGGTTTGGCACTCTAACCACTGTACCTCCTAATTGACCCTGAAAATTTCTTTTATCACTGCAGTTACCTCAAAAATATCCTTCCCTTTCCCCTTCCCAGAATGCAATCCCAATTGATGAGTAGTATTTTTTTTAGAGGGGGGAAAAGAAATCAGCACAATTGATCAATACTTCGAAAAAGTCTAAAAACATGTGCAGTGTATAACACCTTTGTATCTCCCATCTCCACAAAGGAGTGGATAGAGGCTGTCTTCTCATATATCTTCATTTAAGTCATACTTGGTCTTTATAATTTTATTTCACTTTTGATTTTTGGTGTGTGGTTGTTCTTTCCATTTACATGGAGTTATTGCACATGTTATTTTCTTGGCTCTGCTTATTTTGCTTGAGGCAGAACTTTTCCATAACTCTTATAGCCAACTGGAGGGAGCAGCTTTTCCTGACTCAATTGCCACATCTTAACCACAACCCTTCCCTTCCTACCTCCCACCCTTCAGACATGAAAGGTTCAACAAAAAGCCCTAGATCACTCAGACCTTTAACAAGGGGTCAGAAGATCTTCTGGCCCATTGGAAGAGACCAAAGGACATGCAAACTCTACAGGTAGTGCCCCAGTCCAAAGGAGATCAGGGGACTGATTTTTCCAGACTGGTCATGCTCCATCATCATTCTATTTCATCCAATGCTTTCTCTTTGAAATCAGATAAGATGTCATCTGTCTAATTCATTCAAGTGGAATATCTTATGGGGGCTCATGGGCTTTAGTTTTGAATGGGCACTGACCCAAAGTCAGTATCCAAGTATATCTGGAATGTGAGTATAGCTTTCAGAGAACAGATTGAGGTAGACCCAAGATACATTAAGAACAGAGAATTCCATTCTACTCTACATTTACTAAGCACCTACTATATAAAATAATACATTGTCTTAGGTGCTGGGGATATAAAAAGAAAAATGGAGCTATCCCTTCCTTTGATATACTTTCCTTGTATTGTTCACAATTGTAAAAGGACAGGAGAGCAATCTAGGGAAACCACTCCTGGAAAATGTAGAGTGAAAGATCTTGTTCCCCAACTGAACCCTGAAAACAAAAGAGGGAAGAAGGAACTTACCAGGTGGAGATGAGGACAGAATGTACAGCTTGCCCAATTAGAATCCACTTCCCAAACTTGATCTTTCCCTCCCTGGTCCAAGCTAGGGAGTTGAGTTACTCTCCTCTATTTCCTGGCTGCTAGAAGATGCTCTCAAGTCATCACCTACAGAATCCAAGTCCCCAGCTCTGAAGGTACTAGTTCATAACCCTCAGTCACAATGGGAAGGAATGAAATAAGATCTTATTTGTAAAGCACTTGGCATTATTTATGGTACATAGTAGGTGTTTAATAAATGGTTGTTCCCTAGGGCAGCTAGGTGGCGCAGTGGATAAAGCACCGGCCCTGGAGTCAGGAGTACCTGGGTTCAAATTTGATCTCAGACACTTAGTAATTACCTAGCCGTGTGGCCTTGGGCAAGCCACTTAACCCCATTGCCTTGCAAAAAAAACTAAAAAAAAAATGGTTGTTCCCTTCTCTCTGTTCCCCCTCTTCAAAATCTCTCCTCACACTCTCCCAAGTTTCTCCATAACTCCTCCTAGAAGATTTCCCTAAGGAAAGTCAGAGTTGAAATATGGGAAAGTAAAAAAAGGAAGGAACAAACAAACAAATGAACAAATAAATGAACAAAAAAGAAAAAGAAAGAGAAAAAAGAAAAAGAAAAAAGGAAGAAAGGAAAGGAGGAAGGGAGGAAAAAGAAAACAAAGAGTGAAAAGAGAAAAAAGAAAAAGGAAGGAAGAGGAAAAGAAAGAGAAAAGAGGAAAGGAAAGAAGGAAAAGAGGAAGACTTATTGACAAGAACAGAGAAACTCCCATTGCTGCATTATTTACTCTATGTTCCAACCAAGCTGACCTACTTCACAGGATTATGGATTTAGAACTGGAAGGGAGCATGAAGTTCACTGAATGTCACAATTTTCTCATTTTACAGATGTGGAAACTGAGGCACAAATTGGTTACATTATTTGCCCCCAATTACAGAGGTAGTAAGTGTCCAAGGCAGGATTTGGGTTGGAGTCTTCCTAACTCCAAGTATGATATCTACCTTCAAAAAAACCATCTAGCTGATTCCATTAGTCAGTGTTTCATTTCCCACCTCCTTGTGTTTGCCCAGGATATTCCTTATTTGTATGTGTGTGTGTGTACTTGTTTTCCTCCAATTGGACGTAAGCTCCTTGAGGGCAGAGACTTTTCTGATCTTGATTTTATCTCTCTAACATCTAGCCTGGCATAGAATTTGGCACAATATATGTTTGGTGAATTGTATCCTAGCTCCCATGTCCACAAGCACTCAATAAAATGATTTCCTTACAATAGCCCTTTGAAGTAGGTAAGGGGAAAGATTATTAATTCCATTTTACAGGTATGGCCATTGAGGTTCAAGAAAGAAAGCTTCTGTAACTTGCCCAAAGTCATGTTGCCAGCACTAATTGGGACTCTAATTCAGATGATGAAAATCAGGGGACTTTAATTTTTTTAATTTTTTTAAAATTTAAGACAATAAGGTTAAGTGGCTTGCCCAAGGCCACACAGCTAGGCAATTATTAAGTGTCTGAGGTTGGATCTGCACTCAGGTCCTCCTGACTCCAGGGCTGGGATTTTATCCACTGCTCCCCCTGGCTGCCCCAATCAGAATACTTTTTAGAGAAGATGAGTGAAGAACACTTAGGACAAGGAAGTTGAATAGGATGATATTTAAGATGCCTTCCTACTTAAGGTCCCAAATCTTAAAATCATAAACTCATGTGAGCTTCTCAGCCCTGAGAAGGTTGTGGTTGTTTGTCCTGCATTCTCAAAGAGACCAAATGACATCACCACGTTGGGGTGATCAGACCAATATGAGCTCAGAAGGCTCTACCACAGGTTGAGCACAAATGATCTACATGACCATTTGGGAGGGAGATATCCCTAAATTTGTGTGTCTCATGTTTCCTTTACGTTACTGCAATCATGCTTTGTAAACAGAACCATCTTTGATGAGGGTATGCCATGTGATGTCCTGTGCCAGTGTCTCCCATGTCTCACAATCAATACCAGTTCTTCAGAGAGACCTTGAGAATGTCCTTGTACCTGGTCTCCTTGTGAGAACTTACCTTGTATGAGTTCTTCATAAAATAGTCTTTTAGGCAAATGTGAATTTGGCATTTGAGTGACGAGGCCAGCCTCTCTAATCTCTCTGCAGTAGAGTCTGAGTGCTTGGCCATTCAACTTGAGAAAGGACTCAGAGTCCAGTACCTTACCTGCCAGGTGATATTCAGACTCTTCCAAAGACAACTCAGATGGAAGTGGTTGGTACTGGTGGACAGTCCAGATTTCACAGGCATACAACAATGAGGTCAACACAATGGCTCTGTAGACCGTCAATTTGGTAGGCACCCTAATACCTCTCCTCTCCCACCATTCTTTCCGAAGCTCCCAAACAACGAACTAGCTTTGGCAATGTATGCTAGAATATGACCCCATTTGTCAGATAAGAAGATTAAGGCACCTTGCTGAAGGTCACATAACTGAATTGGGTCCTGAAACCAAAAGCTTCTGCGTCCAAATCCAGTACTGAAAAGATGGTTGCCTCTTTAGTCTGATACAGCTGCATCTAATTAGTCCTGGAGCAGGAAGGCACCGTGGACAGCATCTAGCCCAACTTCATCTTACAGATATGGAAACTGAGATATCAATCGAGATATCTCGTGGACTTCTCAAACTCAACATGGACACAAACTCATAAGCTTCCCCCCAAACCCTCCCTTCTTTCTAATTCTGTGATTATCGAGCAGGGTACCATCATCACATTCCCCAGGTTCACACCCTCTTCACTAGCTGTCTAATCCCTTTGCTGAATTTAGCTAATCAGCCTGTTTATTTACAACTATATTTCTCTTCTTCTACTCTACCCTTTTCCCCACACTTAGCTGTCTTTTATGTTCTCACCAACCCAGCTTGTGGCTATTTCTTCTTTGCTTAAATGTACTATCTTCTTTTAAAAAAAAAACACTCATTTTCTTTACCTTGCTAAACTCTGAATTAACTTGTAACTCTTTGCATAAGCTGTGAATCAAAATTTATAGTTTTTCTTACCCTCCTGAATCAGAAAGCCTCTGTGATTTCCTCACTTAAAACAATCACAGCTGTCCCTAGGATTTCTCTACCCCCAGCCAACCTCTGGATCTGTTTATATTTCTCCCTACATAACCTCTCTCCTACATTCCCCCTTCTCTCCTCTGACACTGCCCACACCCTCATCCCATCAAGCCTCACCCCTGAATTATTGCAATGGCTGCTAGTCCTTTTCTCCCCCTCCAAGCCATCCCGCCACCCTCCTCCAATAAACTCCAATGGCTCCCCATTACCTCCAAGGTCAACTATAAATTCCAATTTGGGGCTTTTAAAGTCTTTTATAAACTGGCTTCTGCCTACCTTCCAGGCTTATTCCTTATAAGTTAACTCTTCCCCTCTGTGTCCTCATACTCTGCAATCCAATTACCATGGCCCCCTTCTTCCCACTGCAAACTCCTAACTCTTCTTTCTAGGAATTTTTGCTTGCTGTTCCCCATGCCTGGAACTCTTTCCTTCATCTCTACCTCCTGACCTTCCTGACTCCCTTCAAGTTCCAGTTAAAATCTCACCTTCAGGGGAGGCTAGGTGGCTCAGTGGATAAAGCACCAGCCCTGGAGTCAGGAGTACCTGAGTTCAAGTCCCAGTCTCAGACACTTAATAATCACCTAGCTGTGTGGCCTTGGGCAAGTTACTTAACCCTATTTGCCTTGCAAAAACCTAAAAAAAAAAAAAAATCTCACCTTTAACCTGAAGCCTTTCCTTTGTTATGGTACAGTTATTTAAGTTGCATCTGACTGTTCATGACCCGTTTGGAGTTTTCTTGGCAGAGATATTGAAATGGTTTTTCTTTTCCTTCTCTGAATTATTTTACAGATGAGGAAACTTGCCCAGGCTCACACATCTAGTCAGTATCTGCATCTGGATTTGAATTCAGGTCTTTCTGACTCCAGGCCCCAAGTCCTAACTGATCCTGCATTAATGCGAGTACCTTCTTTTTTGTTTATCTCCAATTTAGCCTGTTTTTATCTTATTTCTCCACCATTGTTTGCTCAATAGATCCCCTTATCCCTGGGACTAAGCACAAAACATAGCAGCTAAATTGAAATGACTCGCTCAAAGTCACTCAGCTAGCTAATGAGTAGTAACTAACCTAGTAATCACAATTCTTTCCACTCCAAGTTGAGTACTCTTCACTGCAACCCTCTCTCTTTAATGAACTGGGCATAGAAACTCATTCAATATCAAAAAAATATTACATCCCCAAAGCTACAATATGTTTTGATTATCCAGAATTGGGGCCATTATTTCCCTTCAATGATTAATTTAGGAAATCAAAAGTCTCCTGCAATTAAAGATCATTAATAATTCCACTTTAGACTCACTCTTTTCAGCCTCCCCTCCTCACTGCCACCCCCCCCCCCATTTCCACCTAGGTCTGACCCCTGAGATTCAGACAAACAACAAAACAATTAGCTTTGGAAATGAGAATATAAACACAAGGATGATTCAGACCCAGGAGGTTGCTAATTGCTCTTCCTTGCCTAGATGGAAGGAAAAAAGAAAAAAGTTTTCATCTCCCTCTATTTTAAGACAGAATCAACAAACCCTCTCTAAATTTCTTGTTAGAGCAGGGGTCCTGTTCTCAGACAGTAAGATAGGGTCCGTGACCCCAGTCTAGCAGTAGCAATATTATAGTCAACGTTATCACTTTGTTGTTTATGCTATGAACAGGGTCCCCTCATTTGACATAGGTAGGGCAAACATTATCTCCATTTGACATTTTATCATTCCTCTGAGATTCCAGAGGCACTGTGATAGAGTAGCTGATTCAAATCCCACTATGGATTAGGTGTCTTATCCTGGGCAGATCACTAAACCAACATGTCACTGTCATGAGATCACAGTTTTGGTGATGGAAAGACCTTGAAAATCATTAGATCGAGATGTGGGGCTAGAAGGGACCTGGGGCCATCTAGTCCCCTACCCCCAGACACCATTTTGTAGTTGAGGAAACTGAGACTCAGAGAGGTTAAATGATTTACCCAAGGTCTTACAGATAATAAACAGCAGGGTCAGAATGCCTCAGGCACTTCCTAGAGCCTACAGATTAGGACTAAAACAGGTTCTAATCTGCCTTAATCTGCTGATTTGTTTAGGTAAACAGCTCCCAAACCTGCATAGATACAAATTATTATACATATATAATTACAGATTCTTCCTATTTTGAACAAACAAATGAAAAACACAGCACTCAGGGACATCAAGTGACTTTCCCAATGTCTCCCAGCTATCAGGGAAGAAGAGCTGGAACCTGAACTCAGGTCTCCTGACTTCCATCCAGGGCTCTTTCCACTACAAAGAAGCACAAAATAGAATAGGCCAAATTCACAGAGGACAACAAACCTGGTCAGTGGATTCTAAATGAAACCCTAGAATCCACCTGTTACCAGTTCAGTCTGCAAACCAACCCCCACCCCCAGAGACCAGACTGGGAGGGGCGAAGCCACTGCCAGCTTTGTGCCCAATGGACCAGCTAGCCAATAGAAATTAGGTACAGATTTGATCAGCTCCTCTAGCACTATCACTGCCTCTGGAAGTGGCCGGCCCACCCAGGGACTCCTCTATTATTGTGCTCAACATTTTTTTTTTTTTACCCTTGCTCAGTTCCCTTCCCCAGTCACTGTTTGTCTATAGGTGTAGTCCAAAGGCAGGCTGGCCCAATAAAGACTGTAAACCCCTTGAGGGCAGGGACTGGCTCTTTCTTCCAGTTGTATTACACATAATAATATATGATTTAACTGACTTCCTTCCCTCCTCTTCTTCCCTCCCTTCTCTAATTCACACTGCACAAAGGAGGCAATGTGATACATTAGGAACAATGGTGGCTCTGAAATCAGAAGACATGGGTTCAGATCCCTCCTCTGGTATGACCTTGGACAAGTCATTTCTCTGTACCTCAATTTTCTTGTCTGTAAAATGAGGAAATCAGACTAGATGGCTCCTGAATTTCCCTCTAGCTCTATATCTATGAACTTGAGATCATCATTTACCACTCTTTGGGCTTTAAATCTCGATCTTTATAATGAGGGAGTTAGACAGTTAGACTAGATAATCTCTAAAACTCTAAATCTGAGAAACTTGTCAAGGGGGTAGAGGACATTTAGTAAATCACTATATCATCCTAGTGAAATATTCTAAAAGTTGTCTTGTTAGTGAAAATATTTTTGGATTGAAGACAGAATGATGTGTGTGTGCATGAGAGAGAGAGAGAGAGAGAGAGAGAGAGAGAGGAGTAGGAGAAGGCAAAGAAGGAGGGAGGGAGGAAGGAGTGGAAGGAGAATGGGAATTGGAGGGAGAGGGGGAGAGAGAGGGAAAAGGGTGGTCTGAAAAGGGTGAATGAGACAAATGAATTCTTTCCTACAGACCAAGCACATTTAGTCTGACTATGAAATCTTAACTGATCTTCATGAGATTGAGAAACTCCCAACCAATTTCCATTTAATACAGTTCCAATGTTCAGTATACCCTTGAGGAAGTACATCCCATCTTTACTCACTGAGGCTTTGATTCTCTGTGAATCAAGATTCTCAGCCCTCTTCTCAATCAAATCCAAAACAAAAAACAATTGGGAAACAGACCACTACAGAAGATAAAACTGAACTTGACATAAAAAGTCTCATTTATTTGATTATTCTAAGATTTGTGTGTGTGTGTGTGTGTAAGTAAAACAACAATTTATGGCTAGGTGGTGAAGTAGATAAAAGTGCCAGAAAGACTCATCTTCATGAGTTCAAATCTGGCTTCAAATATTAGCTGTGTAATCCTAGGCAAGTCATTTCACCCCATTTGCCTCAGTTTCCTAATTTGTCCATTGAAAACTAGAGAAGGAAATGGCAAACCACTCCAGTGTCTTTGCCAAGAAAACCCCAGATGGGGTCATGAAAAATTGGACATGACTGAATAACAACCAAAGACAACTCTTTGATGTCAAAAATGTCTTTATGTATCCAATAAAGTTTTGTTAGAAATCAAATCAACAAAAATTTATTAAGTATCTACCATGAGCTGGGCACCGTACTAAGCACCAGGTCTACAAAGAGAGGCAAAAAAGAGGGTTTTCATCAGGGACCTCACATTCCAATGAAAGTCCTTGTAAACAATGTATATAAATGATGATGTACCAACAAGACCCAGCCAGGGTAAGAAGAAAGTCATCCTTGAGGTAAGGCACCAACATTAAGGAGGATGGGGAAGGTTTCTTGCGGTAAGTGGATTTTTAGTTGAGACTTTAAGTTGAGGAAAACAGGAGATACAGATAAAGAAGGAAATTGGAGACATGGCAGACAACCAGGAGAACTGCAAAGAGAAAAGTGACTTGTTTGAGGAATTGCAAGGAGCCCAGTGTCCCTAGATCGCAGAATAAGTGTTGAGAATAAAGGGTAATTAGATTGGAATGGCAGGAAGAGGCCAACCCAGGAAGGGCTTTGAAAGCTAAACAGAGGATCTTACAATTAAATTTATAATTGTATAATCCTGGAGGCAATAGGAAACCACTGGAAGTTATTGAGTAGAGCAGTGACATGATCAGACCAGCATTTTATTTCCTTTCATATTGAACATATGTAAAAGGTTAACTGAAAGTAAAGGCATAAGGGATAGAAAAACATGGGGAACCCCCAATCGAAATCTGAGAATCCATGATGTATTCCAGCTGAAAAAAAAAATACTTAATGATTTTCTGAACAAATTCTAAGGGTCGAATTGCAGATTTAGACGTTATAATCGGGGTGGCTAGGTGGTACAGTGGATAGAGCACCGGGCCTGGAGTCAGGAGTACCTGAGTTCAAATCCGACCTCAGACACTTAATAATTTCCTAGCTGTGTGGCCTTGGGCAAGCCACTTAACCCCGTTTGCCTTGCAAAAAAACCTTAAAAAAAAGTTATAATCAATTTAATAATTGTAATCTAAATTGTAGACAGCTTGTAGTACAGCAGAGAGAGATCCTTTGGTTTAGAATCAGGAAGATTCATCTTCATGAGTTCATAACCAACCTCAGACACTTGCTAGCTATGTGACCCTGAGCAAGTCTTTACCATTTGCCTCAGTTTCCTCATCTTTAAGATGAGAAGGATATGACAAAGCAGGTCAGTATCTTTATCAAGAAAACCCCAAAAGATGTCCTGAAGAGTCAGATACAAATGAAAACTACTGAACAATAACAAACTGTGGACTTAGAATAAACATTTATATAGCACCTCCTGTGACACAGAAACGGTGCTGAGCACTTTACAAATATCATCTCATTTGATCCTCACAACAACCCTGACAGGTAGGCGTTATTATTATCCCTTTCTTATAGGTGAAGAAACTCAGGCAAGGTTTCAGAGCTAGCAAGGATCTGAAGTTAGATTTGAACTCAACTCCAAGTCCCTATCTCTATCCACAGTGCCACCTCTTTATTAGAAGGAAGCTTAGAAGTTATCTAGTCTAGCCTCTCATTTTATATATGAGGAAACTGAGAATTAGTGAAAGGAAATTATATGCCCTTGGCTCATAACTAAAAACAAGAGGTACTAATGTGTTCTGATTGGATCAGTTTCCTCATCTTTAAGATGAGAAGGAAATGGCAAAGCAGGCCAGTATCCTTACCAAGAAAACTCCAAAAGATGTCCTGAAGAGTCAGATACAAATGAAAACTACTGATCATAACAATTTATATAGCACCTAGTGTGAGGCTCCAGGGGGGATGTGTGTGTCTGTGTGTGTGGAGGATTCTAGAGATCCTTCCATGGAGTCAAAGGAGTGAAAAGCCTTGTCATAATAATATTAAGATATTTACTTATTAAAATATTCCCCCCCACCCTTTCCAAGTAGGTATCCGTACAAGGACAATTTTCTTCATGGTTTTTTTTTTGTAGGTTTTTGCAAGGCAAATGGGGTTAAGTGGCTTGCCCAAGGCCACACAGCCAGTTAATTATTAAGTGTCTGAGGTCGGATCTGAACTCAGGTACTCCTGACTCCAGGGCCGGTGCTCTATCCACTGCACCACCTAGCCACCCCTTTTCTTCATGTTTTTCAACCAAAACTACATATAGCAACAAATTGAACGCAGAAGTAGATTTTGTTGTTTAATAATTTTCTATTCTCTGTGACTCCTTTTGGAGCTTTCTTGGCAAAAATACCAGAGTGGTTTCTTATTTTTGCCTCATTTTACAGATGAGGAAACTGAGGCAAACAGGTTAAATAACTTGCCCAGGGTCATACAGCTAGCAATCATCTGAGGCTAGTTTTGAACTCATGAAGAGTCTTTCGGACGCCAGGCCTGTTATTCTATCTACTACATACTATCTATCTACACCACGTAGCTGCCCTATCTGTAGAAGTAGATATGAGAATCCAAATACCTTCTAATAAAAATAGGAAAACAATTCTAGTCTTTTCACTATTGTTTTTTGCTTTGGAAAAGATTTTTTTCATAAAAATATTATTTAAATTAATATGAAATGAGTTTATTTTTAAATGAATTAATAATTATTTTTAAATTGATCAGTTTTAAATTGTTATGGTAAATATAAATAAATAACCTAAGTAAACAAAAGCTCTTTGGGGTCTTCCATAATTTTTAAGATGTAAATGAATCAGGGGCAACTAGGTGGTGAAGTGGATAGAGCATTGGCCCTGGAGTCAGGAGGACCTGACTTGAATTCAAATTTGACCTCAGACACTTATTAGCTGCCACCCTGAGCAAGTCACTTAACCCCAATTGCCTCAAGAAAATGAAAATAGAGTGTAAAAGAAGCCTTAAATCAAAAAGCTTGAGATCTAAAGGAATCTTGAAAAACTTCATGGAGGAGGCAGCATTTGTGTTAGAGTTTAAGTCAGGGGATAGGCTCTGGGGAGCAGTAAATAAGGCACTTCTCAATGTAGAGTGAGTCTAAAGTCATAAACTACTCACTCTGACACATACTAGTGGTCAGGGTTCCAAAATGAATGGGTGCAGAAATAGCCTCAGCCAGTACCAGCAATGCCCACCCTTCATATCACCTCCACCCACCGCCCTATGGCCTCTAAGATAAAATACAAACTGCTCTATTTGGTATAGAAAGTTCCACCAGCTAGAATAGCAGAGAACAAAAGAAAACCTAGAAGGAAGCAAAGAAAAGCTGTATAACTTTGAATACAATTTATGGTATTCATTAAATGTTTTCTTGAAATGAAATTTATTGTTTTATAGTGAATCCTTTCTATGTTCTGCTGTATACATGGAAATGTTCTTTTTTTTCTCATTCTGTATTTGTTTAAAAATGAATTAAAAAATTTACCAAAAATGACAAAAATAATAAATCTGTTGAAAGCCTATCTTTCCAGGCTAATTTTACATTTCTCACCTCCTTCACACGAGTTCCAGCCAATTATCTGACTTGTCCTTTCTTTTACATATTTCCTTTTTCACCTCCATACCTTTGTACATGCCGTTCCCCCAAGGGACTCTCTTTTTACCTCTACTTCATGGACTCCCTGGGAATTTCAAATACTTAACCCAGGTATCACAGTAGGTGCTTAATAAATACTAATTGGGTGATTTAACTCACCTGCCACCTCTCTGAGGCTTTTCCATATTTCCCCCCTTGTCAATGAAATTGTTTGTTACTTTTTTTTTCAGTTTTCTCTTTCAATGTTGGGGGGAAATGGGAGAGAGAAAACTGATTGTTGTTCATGAAAATTTTTTTTTAATTTAAAAAAATCATCTTTGTGCATCCCCTGTTTAGTGATTTCTGAGGTTTCAATTTGTTAGGCATTTTGGGAGTGACACTACAACTATGGAATATTCAATGTTCTGCCATTTAGTCTGGATAAGGGACAGAGAGCATTGACTTGTCCAAGTACACCTAACAATCAGAGGATCGCCTTACAGGAAGGATGGTTCTGCTTAGCTCCACCACCCAGGTCGTAATCAAATGCAATTGAATTTGAAAGGTAAAAAACAAAGAACAGCTCCAGGTTTCACCGAGCAGTATTTAGTTAAGAAAATCTTTGGACAAAAGACCAAGCCCGAGGGAGAACTTTCCACCTTCTGAGGGGGAAGAAGAAAGATTGGAGGTGAAGCTGTGGGAAATTTAACTGCTTGAGTGGTTAAAGTGGGGCAAGGACAAAGGAGGGTCCAGGCTTCTCTAGGAACAGGTCTGATGGCCGGGGAGAGTGAAAGGAGAGAGTGGGCAGTGTTTGGGAGACAGCAACCCGAGTGGAGAAATGGCTTCACACGTGGAAGGTCCCGGGGCCTCTCTGGGGAAGGAGAAGGAACGGAGAACTTTGCCCTCCTTTAAGGAGAAAGCCTTCAAACCTGGAAGGAGGAAGGGCAGACAGGACTAGAGCATGCGGAGGTGGTGCTCCCAAGCCAGCCAGCTCACGATTATCAGCGGTTATGGTCCTGGGAAACATGACTTTCATTTACAGCTGATCCAAAAATGTGCTTTCACCACACCTAGGGTCTTCAGTCTTGACTCTGAGCAAGCCCTTCCCTCCCTTCTCTCCCGCTGGGGCGAAGGTTTAGAGGACAGGATCGGGAGGGAAGAGGAAAGAGAAGGAGAAAGGAAAAGAGGGGAAGGGGAGGGGGATGACACTCTTCAGCTGGCCCACAGATTTCGAGGGAGGAGACGGGGCGAGTCGCCCACATCTCAGATCTCAGGCGCTGGGGAGGACTCTGGAGTCTGGGAAGACCCCCGCCCCCTCTAACTGCTGCTCCTTCTCCGCGTTGTCTGGACCGCTTTCCCCTCTTAGACCTCATCGGAGCGGTTTAGGACTTTCAAGAGCCTCGCTCCTTCATTCCCAGAGGAGGAAGGCGAGGTTCACCTGATGATCAGACTGGTCCAAGGTCACCCAGAGATGGGGGCAGAGCCAGGTCCTGGGACTCCAGAGGCAGAGCCAGTCCTGAAATCAGGAGGACTTGAGTTCAAATCCCACCTCAGACAATAGTTACTTAGCTGTGTGACCTTGGGCAAGGCAATTAATTCACCCCATTGCCTTACAAAAAAATTTTAAAAAACCAAGTCATTGGGGGGCAGCTAGGTGGTGCAGTGGATAGAGCCCTGGCCTTGGAGGTAGGAGGACCTGAGTTCAAATCCGACCTCAGACACTTAATAATTACCTAGCTGTGCGGCCTTGGACAAGTCTAACCTATTGCCTTACAAAAAAAGCAAAATAAAATAAAGTGCTTTGGGACAGAATCAAAGGATAATAAGGTTTGGAATAAAACAGGAGGCTAAAGAGGCAGCTGGGTTCCCTCCTCGGTCAGCCCAGGGGCTTGGACCAGCCCCCCAAGTGCTGCCAGCCCCTCTGTCCTCAGATCCCGGCCGGCCCGGCCCCCAGAGGCCGTCCCTCCGCCCGTCCGCGGCCCCGGCGGCCCCTTTAACTCCTGGAGCTGCCCAGCCCCGACCTATCCGAGCGTGGACTCCCTCGGCCGGCCCAAAAGAGAGTTGGGGATCCGGGGGGCTCCGCCGCCAGTCTCGGGCCGCCCCGGGCGAGCCGTGAGTGACGCACAGGCGAAGCCGCTCCGCCCAATGACAGCCCGAAGGGCGGGGGGCGGGGTGCGAGGACGGGTGAACGACAGCCCTGCGGACCAATGGGCAGGCCGGGGGCGGCCTATATGAGCCGGCCCGGCGCCCCGTGCCCGGCTTTCCGTCCGGGCCTCCCCGTCGGCCGAGTCCGGGAACGTCGGGGCCGGAGCCCGCGGAGCCGCCGCCCCCAGCCTCCCCTGCCCTGCGCTGCCCTGCGCTCCCGCGCGCGCCGTCGAGGCTCCGGCGTCTGGTCAGCGATGCCGTCGGAGCGCGGGGCTGCGAGCCCGGCCCCGGCCCCGGCCGGCCCCGGCCCGAGGCGAGGCGGCCTGGGCGCGGAGCCCGCCCCCGGAGCCCCGCGACGGCGCTTCAGCCGCCTGGGCTGGCCGCAGGTGCAGAGGCTGGACGCCCTGCTGGGCCAGGAGGTGCCCATCCACGGGCGGGGCAACTTCCCCACGCTGACCGTCCAGCCGCGCCAGATCGTGCAGGTGAGTCCCGGCCCGGGCCCCCCGAACCGAGCTGTCAGGAAACGTGGCGCAGTGCCCAGCCGGGAAGGACCCCGGAGCGGGGCCAGTTAGGCCAGCCTGGGGGGGGGGGGGAATGTTCGCCCTTAAAACTTACCTAGTTTAGCTTAGTTTTGCCCCTGAGGAAAGTGGGCCCCTCCCCCCCAACGTCTGCACCCTGTATTTGGACACCTGGGAAGAAATGGGGTGTGGGCTCCCTGGCCCGGCCTGGCCCTTTGGAGCTGCTGTGGCTTGTAGGAAGGTAACTAACTGGCCCTGAAAAAGCTATTCAAAGTCAACCAGGGTCCTAGAAACAGACCTGCAGGTGGGGAAGGTCAGTGATGGGTGTGCCTAAGCTCCCCCCCACCCCAGCCCCTCGTAACAGGGTGAGCGCCCATCCAGACCAGAAATTCACGGCTAGTTCCCTCCCACCCCCACCCTGAACTGGAGGTCCTTTCTCTGCCCTTTGCTCAGTCTGGCTAACCCGACTGGGGGCTGGAATCCACTGACTGAGATATGTGCTGAGCCGGTGAAACCGGGCTGGCCCGGAGCCAGGAGCCACACACGCCCAGCCGGCAGCATGGTATGGGGGGTGGGAAGGGGAAGGGGGAGGGAGGGAATGGGCGAGCCTGCAGCCTCCCAGAGATTGCCCCAAGGCCCCTGCAGGGCCTTAGCCAATTCCTTTCTCTCCTTTCCTTCTCTTCTGCCTCACTTCCCCACCCCATGCCTTGGCAGGAGGCTGCTTCTGATTGGTCTCAGGGCCTTGATTGGTTAGAGTGGGACAGCCCATAGCAGCCATGATTCCCTTTCCACCCCAGCGTCTCAGCCTGGGCTTCTAGAGCTGAGGGGAAAATCCCCATCCTAAAGAAACAGGAAAATCCAGCCTGGATTCCTCCTGTCATCTCCGAGCTAGAGCTGCCCCGGGAACAGCCATCTGGCCAGGTGAGCCAGGCCACTCCCTGGCTTCAGTTGCCCAGGGTGTGCCCCTTCTCAAGACCATGAGACACTAACTTGTTGCTTTGGGGATAGATGCCAGAAGGGTAGCCCAGAGCCAGACTGATGAGTCCCCCAATGGGTCCCTACGCTCACTCCCCCGTTCCATCCAGGATTCAGTCCAGTCCTTCTTGTCTCACAATACCTGGGATTCTGGAGATTTCATGTCTAGAGCCAGACCCCTAGGTTCTATCCAGGTCAAGAGGAGGATATAAATAGCTACAGAGAGGCAGGAAATCAGACCCTTAGGCTGCAAGAGAATAGTCCTGGCTCCAGCCACAAATCACTGTGTGACCTTGGGAGAGTCCTCTGCTCTCTTTTCATTTCTATAGAAAGGGAGGCATAGTTTCCTCATTTGTCCGGGGTTGTGGGAAGTCAAACTAGAATATCTTAGAATGCTGTCCAAGATCTATGACCATTTGACCTAACAGCTGACAACTCTTAAAGTTAACATCTTTATAGCCTCTTGACTTCACAGGTGGGAAAACAAGAAATTCAAGGGGAAGTGACTTATCCAAGATCTCAGAGCTAAGAAATGTGGTTACATTTCTTAGACTTTCTGATTCTAAATTCAAAATTTACTTTCCCTTCCTTTACTTTTTTTAGATGTTTTATTGCTGTTCCTTCCTCTCTTTTTTTATACATCCTGTCACTCTTCCCCTTCTTCCCCCTATACCCCACCTTGTAACATCTGGAGAATCAAGGAAAATTAATCAACATGTTGACATATTCTGAAAAGGTATGCCTAATTCTGTCCCAGTAGTCCTCCACCTCTTCTGAAAAACAGGCTGCACCTTCATCTTCTGAAGTCTTTTTGCTTGGTCACTGCAGTAATCAGAATTCTGGAATATTTTCCTGTAGTTTTTCTTTACTATGATTTTTTTTTCACTTTATCTTCCCAAAGTCCCTACTTCTCTATGAGTTTAGAGGCCAGTCACTACTTGGGGGATGAAGGAGAGAAAGGGGACCTTGAGGGCTGGGGTATAACTTTAGCAGCTACATATGAAAGAGGCTCGAGGGACCTTCCTTTATTTTCCTTCTTCCCAGACTCTTGCAGAGTCAGACCAGATGCCTTTAGCTTCAGCTAGGTACTCCTGCCTTACCCCTGAGTATTCAAGATACTCACCTACCCCAGACTTTGGAACTGGATTCATGCCCATCACCTTAGGTGGTTAATCTTCCTACTTGCCAGTTCTCAGGGGCATGGGGCTATACTGGTCACATCTGACAGGTAAGCTCTGATAGCAACATCCAAACTTCAGATGAAACCCAGGCAGGTTGTGACCAAGTATGGCAACTTGGGGAATGATGAAGGGATTGGAGACTATACCATATAAGGATAGCCTGAAGGAACTGAGGATGTTTAGAGAAGAAAAGTCTTAGAAGGATGCCAGAGCTCCTTTCCAATAGGCAGAAGTCTGATCCTCATGTGGAATAAGGATTAGATTCTCAGTTTGATTCCAAGGGGCAAAACAAGTTATGAATGGTTAAAGTGGTGAGACAGAGACAGATCTGAGCTCATATAAAAGCACTCCTTAAAAAATCAATCAACAAACCTTGATTCAGATCTATTGCGTGCTAGGTGATCTCTCCAAGGGAAATGGGCCCGGCCCTTAGGATCGAGGCAGTAGGTTCCCCCTCCAACAGACAAGATGTGATCACTTGGGAGTGTTTTTGGGATGTCCATGATCAAATAGGGGTGGACTTAAAAGATCTCTGAGGTCCCTTGAAGGCTTTTAGCAAGAAAAGTATTCTACAAATGTAGTGCAGTAGGAGCAATGAATGCCAAGATAGCTTGTGCTCACTGGGGAGACCATATCTCATCACCCCACTTCCTCCAACTGGGCCACCTCAGTTCCCTACAGAGGAAAGAGAGACCCTGTCTGTCATCAAGCAAATAGGGTTCCCCCCCTCATGGCTGCAAAGTCTCAAACTGGGGCAGAGCTAAGCTCCTCAGAGGCACCCTTGGGTGTGTCAGTATCTGCAGTGTCACACCTGGGAGACAACAGCTCTAGGCCAGCTGACACAGCGGGCCCCAAGCCCTGACGCTGGAGGATTTAACAAGAGTACAACCACCTCCTCACCCAGCCAGATGCTGGGGGGGGGGGGGAAGACAGATTGGCATCAATGTCTGGGACTAGTCAGTTTGGGTGCTTGCCTATAGGTGGTTTTGGTTGTCTTCCATGAAAAGAAAAAGGATAGTGTGAGAACTGCCCCACCACCACCAGCAGCAGCTTCCCAGAAGCAATCTAAAGAAGGTAGATCTGTCTATTGGAAAGAGTCTATTTTTTCAAGACAGTGAGGTTAAGTGACTTGCCCAAGGTCATAAAGCTATGGAAGTATTATGTGCCTGAGGTCAAATTTGAACTCAGGTCCTCCTGACTCCAGGGCAGGTGCTCTATCCACTGCATTACCTTGGGCTTGTTATCTTTACCCCCTCAGTTGTAGAAGGAAGAGAACAAGCCTTTGCTCAAATGGCTTCCTAGTCTTCATTGACAGTTCAGATGTAGTAGCTGACCACAGCCTGCAATGCATGGATTGTCATCTCCCTTTCAGATGAATAGACTTTTTAAAAATTTTTTATTTACTTAAGGCAAGGGGTTAAGTGACTTGCCCAAGGTCACACAGCTAGGTAATAAGTGTCTGAGGCCAGATTTGAACTCAGGCCCTCCTGACTCCATGGTGGGCGCTCTATTCACCCTGTCACCTAGCTGCCCCTAAACTTCTTTTCTCTATTATGAAGTGCTTTATATATTTTTATCCCTACACATCACTAGTGATGATACCAAAGAATTAGAGACCTCAGGATGGATGTGGTCTTTGTTTTGTAGACTTCTGAATGGGTGCTGTCAACATGATGGTGACTGGGGTAGGGGTCGGGGAAACCTCCAATGGGTAAGGTGGGGCAAGTTTCCTTCCTTAGCAAGAGGGGTCTTGTCCATAGGAGAACAATTAAGCTCCAATTCTTCATCCAACCCCAACTTTTTAGGGAAACAATGTGTGGCTTAGGGAGGGAAGATAATGACACCCAGAATCAGAACACTAGACCTCGAATCCTGTCTCTGCCACTTACTAACTATATGACTGAACAAATGACTTAACCATCTGTAAAATGGCAAGGTTGGGCTAGGCGACCTTCTAAGTACATTTCCTACCAGTTCTAAATCCATGGTTCCATGCTTCCCCCTTCAGGTAGTCCTGAGTCTTCCCCTCCTCCAGGATTATCTGTCTCACCCTTTTTCCAAACCCATCTCTGACCTCTATCCCTTCCCCTTTCCCGTAAGTCTTCCTTGACTGACTCCACCCAGCTTATTGTTTGATTACTTCATGTCTCTCTCCTAGGAATTTATATACTTTATCTCCACCAGCTCAGAATTAAGAAGGGAAGCCACTCAGGATGGGCTGACTTCAACTAAACTAGAGTTGCAAAACAATTGCAAATTTGGAAGCATTAGCACCTTTGAGCATTATTGCTACTGAAGGACCACTCCTAACCAGCTCAGTTCTTTCAGGCTGCTCCAAACTCTTACCCAGAGACTCCTTAACCAAATTCCTCATGGGGCCAGACCTCTTTTTGCCTGGGCTTTGCCCAGAGAAACACCTGTTGGGAAGTTTTGACCATGTAGAGGGGAGAAGACCTCAGTGGTCCCAGATTCCTCTAAGCAACTGATGATCAGTCAGTGCTGTGATAAGCGAGGAAGTAGCCAGTCTTTCCACACCACTGGCAAGGTCTAGGTTCTCCCTCTTCTCTCTGGTCTATGCTTAACTTCTCAAGGGCCCTTGGCAACTTTCTAAGACTCTTAAGTTGCTGAGGAGGTACCAGCCTGCATTGGTAACGAGAATTTCATATACCTCTGAATCTCTAATCTCTGTCCTAAAGATAGATGCCAATTGGTAGCATTGATATAATGCTCCGAAGTTTGCAAAGCCCTGTACAAAATATTCTCTCATTTGATCCTCTTCCACTTATGAGGTTGATGCCATTATTTTCTGTATCTTACAAATGAGGAAACTAAGGCAGACAGTGGTGAAGTGTCTTGCCCAGGTTCCCATAGCTAGTAAGTGTCTAAGGCTGAATTTGAACTTGGATCTTCCTGAATCTCTCATCCTGATCTGCTTCTTGCTAGAGTGGGAATACAGTTATTCATTATGCTTGTAAAACACACTTTTGAAGTATCTGATATTTGCTTAACTTGGTTTCTGGTACATAGTAGGTGCTTTGTTGTCCAGTCATTTTTTTTAAAGCCCTCTCTAACTTTTCATCACCCCATTTAAGTGGTTTGCCATTTCTTTCTTCAGCTCATTTTATAGATGAAACTGAGACAGACAGGGTGAAGTGACTTGCCCAAGGTCACAAACTAGTAAGTGTCTGAGGTCGAATTTTAACTCGGAAAATGAAGATGGATTCCAGAGCACCTTGACTCTCATAACAACTCACATCTATACAGAGTTTTGCAAAACCCTTTTAATATATTCTTTTTTCCCCCCAATTCAAATAAAGGCATTATTTGGGGGATCATGCTCCCTAGGACCAGGCAGGTCTTCCAAAGGGAGACAACCCCTTTTAATATATTCTTAATTATACTGTTAGGAGAGGTCATCAGTGTAGAACATAGTGAGGTATATTGGGTTTGAACCAAAGAACTTGGACTGCCTAGCTTGCTGAAGAGAAGGCTCAGGGTCGTGTCTGAGGAACTGTCATGAGGGAAGGTGACTAAGACTTCTGTTTAGCCTCAGCAGAACTAGGAGAAGCAGTAGCAAATTGAGACTTTCTGACAGTTCTCTTAAAGAAACATGGTACCAGGAGGCAGAGGGTTTCTTCTCCATGGAGTGCTTCAGAGCCAAAGGTAGGGGACTTCTTTCTCTGGTATGCTCTTGGGGATAGACCAACTCAATGACGTCTGGCTGGTCTAGGACTTTCTGACTCAGAAATGCCTTGGATTCTTCTATGTACTGAAAATAGTGTAAAAGAGACTGGATAGGATATGATGCCAGAAGCCAAAGAATCCCAGACTTGGAACCAGGAACTTTGAGTCCTGCCACTTAGTGACTATTACCCTGGGCACCTACCTTCATCTGCACAATGGGTATATTTGCATTCCTTACATTCCAAGGTTTTGTGAAGAAAGCCTTTGATATAGCTAAGGATAACTGGTCTTGAAAGGGTTTGTGGAAAAGGGATTCTTGTCCCCATTTTTCAGAAAAGGAAACTGAGCCTCAATCATCAGTGTTTTGCTCAGTCTTCCTTCAGGTTGGGGGCAGCTAAGTAGCACAGTAAATAGAGCACCAACCCTGAGTTCAAATCGGCTTCAGACTTGGCTCTAAACAGTCTAGCTTAATAATTGCCTAGATGTGTGACCTTCGGCAAGTCACTTAAACCCATTGCCTTAAAAACAAAAAAAGAAAAAAAATGTTAGCTTTAGCAATAAGAGAAGAAAAAGAAATTATTACCTTGAGGTACTATGGCTGTGAGGCAAGATACCAATTTATCCCCCTGGACACCTCCCAGCAGTATCCAGGGCACTAAGTTTGGTCTAGTAGCTTTTATGGGCACTAGAGTATCACAAAAGGGAGATTATTACTCTTTCTGCATCTCAAAGGACAGAAGTGATTTGTCCAAAGTGAGTCAGTGACAAAGTTAGGACAGGAACTTCAATCTCTTGGCTCTTTCCCAAGCCAGGTCTGCTATACCACATTATTTGCATTTATTCTCCAGCCTTCCTCTGCCTCTGCCAAGTTTAATGTCCCATAAATAGCTGGTACCTGAGATATCATCTTCTTCCCCCATCTCTCCATCATTCTCTATCCTTCACCAGGAAAGGCCTTGGGGATCCTTCACCCCGGCCTCTTTCATCTGGTCTCACTCCCTTTTCTTTTCTTTAGGTGGTCCGCGACCGCCTGGAGCAGCTGAGGGTCCCCGTCCACAGCGTCCGCCTCAACGGGTCTGCTGCAAGCCACGTCCTCCACCAAGACAATGGCCTGGGCTACAAGGACGTGGATCTCATCTTCCGTGTGGATCTCCAGGATGAGACTGCCTTCCAGCTGGTGCGAGATGCAGTTCTGACCTGCCTCCTGGACCTCCTTCCAGCTGGCGTGAACCGGACCAAGATCACACCCCAGACCCTGACGGAGGCCTACGTGCAAAAACTGGTCAAAGTGTGCACAGACACGGACCGCTGGAGCCTCATCTCCCTGTCCAACAACAGTGGCAAGAACGTGGAACTTAAGTTTGTGGACTGCCTGCGACGCCAGTTTGAGTTCAGCGTGGACTCCTTCCAGATTCTCCTAGACTCTATGCTTTTGTATGGTCAGTGTTCGTCTACCCCCATGTCTCAGGCCTTCCACCCTACTGTGATGGGTGAGAGTCTGTATGGGGACTTCAATGAGGCCCTGGAGCATCTGAGGCACCGGCTGATCGCCACCCATAACCCTGAGGAGATCCGAGGCGGAGGTCTGCTCAAATACTGCCATCTCCTTGTGCGTGGCTTCCGGCCCTGTCCTGGCACAGACACCCAGGCCCTCCAGCGCTACATGTGCTCGCGCTTCTTCATCGACTTCCCAGACTTAGATGAGCAGAGATGCAAGCTGGAGCGATACCTGCAGGCCCACTTTGGTGGGGGCACTGGCCCGGCCTGCTATGCCTGCCTGGTGACCCTACACCGGGTGGTTAATGAAAGTACTGTCTGCCTCATGGGCCATGAGCGACGCCAGACGCTGGACCTCATTGCCACATTGGCCTTGAGGGCACTGGCTGGGCAGGGCCTTGTGGGTGGCACTGCCTTGGCATGGCACTACCAACCTACTTCCTACCCTGGCAGTGATGGGGCCACCCCTACCCTCAACTACTACGTGACCCCCATACAGCCACTGCTGGCCTGTGGCCACTCCTCCTACCCAACCTGGCTGCCTTGTAGCTGAGCTGAGGTGGATGGGGAAGTGAGTGGGGTTCCCCATCCTCGCCCTGGGACCTGAGCCAGCTCAGGGCAAAGTGGATATCCCCAACTGCATTGGGCTCTAGCGCTGATAAGATTCTTACCTATTTGCTGTTGAGTTGAGGGTGGGGATGTGGTCTGGGATGTCTAAGGGGTTGGTGCTGATCAGGCCCAGCCTAGAAGAGACAATGGGAGCCACAGGTTTAGGAAGGGTAGTTCACAGCATGGGGTCAGTTGTTTTAACAGTCTTGTCAGGACCCCATTCTTCCAGCTTTGGCTTAAGACCCCTACTCACCAGGCTTCCTGCAGGCTCTGAAAAGGTTATCTCCCCCCATACATGTGCTTTGAAGGGGGGAGACAGCTAGAGACTGTTTAGAGCCAAATCTGAGAAATAAGGGGGGGTGGGGGGGTGGGGGGCAGCAGACGTGAAACTGGTATGTGTGTGTGAGATTGTGTGTGTGTGGCCAGAACAAGGGGGTGACTATGGTGGGGGGAGAGGGAGAGAAATTTCCTACGCAGGAACCTGGCCATGTTTGAACAATGATAAATGGGGAAATTTCTGTATGACCTCCCCTGGGTCACTATGTTGGATGGCCTTGATGAGGGCCTGCCTGTGAGTATGTCAATTGGGCCAAGATTGGCCCTGGAAAGGAAGGAACTTGAAGACATTTGGGGGGACAGTGAGGCTATCTGGATATGCAGTGAAGAGATTTGCCATCTTGGTTTTCTTGAACTTGTTTAGGCATGGCAGCTGAGGACACTCAGGGCATGATGTCAGCCCAGCCTGGGCAAGCTTAGTTCTGGGCCTCGACCAATGCCAAAGATTACCCTGCACAAGCGGCCTGGATTTCCTCCTCCTCAAACGCTTCCTTCAAGAAAGACCGGACCTCAAGACACTGGATAGAGATCCCAACCGAAGGAAGAGAAAGAGCAGGGCATAGCACCAGATCTGGAGTCAGGAGGACCGAAGTTCACTCACTAACTGTGACACTTGGCAAGTCACTTCACCATCTTTGCCTCCATTCCTCATCTGTAAAATGGGCTGAAGGAGGGAATAGCAACGCCCTCCAATCCCTTCGCCAATAAGATCACAGAGGGTGGAATATCCTGAGAACAAACGGGAGGACAGCTGGAGAGATACAGTCTGTCTCTGTGTAGTGCTCCTGCCCTCCTGGCACTACCCCTTCTTGGGGGGGGGCTGCGACCACCTGGCTTCCTAAGTCTGAACCTTTTTTGATTCTACTTCTTGACAAGGAAGAAGTGGGGTGGGGGGGGACATGAGGGTCCTTGAGGATAAAGAGCCAGGCTTGCCTCACCTTATCCCTCCATAGTTCTCCTTGTGTACTCCAGTGTTACATAATTTAAAGATTTCTCTCTGGGAAGCCAAACCTTCCTCCTCCGATGAGGAATTAGTTTGTTGTTGCCTGGGTGTATTATAAGGGGGTGGTACTTTCTTATGGGTGACTTGGGCCTAAAAGTGGTCTTTCTCTCCTACCCTCCCCCAAGATTTGTTTTCTCCAAGGATTCCCAGGCCTGAGATTTTCCTTAAAATAGAGGGAGGGACTATCAAGACCCTTTTTATTTCTTAGAGACTCAAGCACTCACCACACTGAAAAGAGGAGGGTGGGGGCCAGGTAAGTGGCCAATTACACCCTGGGGGTGGGAAGGTGCTGGTTACTCTGGGTATACCTCTTCCTGCCCTCAGGAGCCCAGCTCCTCACCCATAGGTGCTACGGGATTTTGAGGGAGAGAGCCTGAGTCCAAGCTGGGTGAGAGTAAAACAGAACTGACTGAATGGAGGAAGGGACCCAGTGGGTCTCAGCTGCAGGAGGGCTACGACTACTGAACCCCAGAACCTCTCATTAAATAAAATAAAGTTTCTATTTTCTCTATTTTGAGTCTGTATGTTCTGTCTTGGGGTGAAGCAGGGAGGAGAGCTTTCTGGGGCCTACCCTCAGCCCCCTTGGTGGGGAACTGGGGGGGGCAGGGGAGGGACATTCTGGGGATTGTATAGGCTAAACCAGCTGCTTAAGGATTGTGGAACTGAACCAGAGCTGGTCATGGCAGGTGGGGAGTAAAAAGATTCTCTAGGAATTTCCTAGCGGAGGGGATGCAAAGGGGATCTAGCCAAGGTTATCCCATCCCTGATATAAACGGGGCCAATTCTGGTCTAAGGAGCATTCCCCAGAGGCCTTGGCCTAATTAATGATGGAGGCTCCATAGGCTTTCTTGGACCCAAGACAGAAGAAGTCTTCATGATCATCTAAGTTCAACCTCTGGCTAAATACCACACATACTCATAATAACCCAAACAAGTGACCAGCTGGGCCTGGAACCTCCAGGGAACAGATCGCCTTCCCAGGGAGGACCTTTTAGATGGCTCTAGCTATTAGGTTCCCCCCATAAGTGATGTCTAAATCTGCCTTGGGAGTTTCTAGGTTGAAGAAGATTAAGAGATTAGTTCAAAGGTCACAAAGCCCAGTGAGCTTTTGAACCCAAATTCCCTGTATAAACAATTTTGCTTCTGCACTGCCCTCCCCAACCCATTTGTAGAAATGAGCCAGTCACCCAGTTTTTCTTAGGGATTGTCATTGTTCTCATTCTGTTCTCTTGAGTTGAATTTTGCCTGGGAGGGGTTGGGGGTGGAGTGGAAGGGTAATGTCAATACAAGAGACCTTTGCCTCCTGGGAAATGGGCATCCAAACTTTTCTTGGAGGCTATCTCCCTTGGACATTGGCACTAGGCCTACTTACGTCAGGGCTGACATAGGACCGTGGGTAAAGGATAGGGATTAGGCAATTCCTGACTCTGGGTCACTGCCCAGGAATGGGAAGGAACCCTCGATCTCTGGGATGGGACATCCCTCCATCCCTGTCAGCAGAACTCGGGTATCTTTAGACCTAATATCCACTCCATCCAAAGGTGCTTAATGACGGGTGAGTGGCAACTCTGGCCTCTGAGGGTTCTGGAAGGGAGAGGTCATCACCCTGAGGCACTGTTGACCCTGTCACCATGATGATACCTGCAGCTGTTTACCAAAGTCCCTTTCATCCTGAGATCTCAAAGCCCTTATTCACCTTCATTAGGGGCCTGTGAAGTGGTGAGTTTGATGTAAAAAAAGTAGTGAGCAGGGTGAGTCAGGACACAGGAGTCTTGGCACTCTACCTGTCCCGGGTCTAATCCAAAAGAAACTTCACAAAATCTACCTTTCTTCCTTTCCTGCTTTCTTTAGATGGCTTAGAGAACTAACTGAACCAAGTTCATTAATGGGACTTCTTAATATAAATGATGGGATAAAGCTTGGAATTTCCTTTCCAGCCAGTCTCCCTGTCTCAAGTCCTTTCCTTTCCCATTGGTCCTTGTGAGTCCTTCTGAAGTGCAGTTCTGAATTCTTTGCTCAAGAATCTTCACTGGCTCCCAACTACCAACAGGACAAAAAACTAAGGTACTCCAGTCTGTCATCACCAGCCTCTCCCATCTCATCTGCTATTACTCCCTGGCTGTCCCCAACACTGGCAGTGCCTACACTTTGCCTGGACTTTTTACTCAGGAAATGTCCTCTTGTACTCCACCTCTTCTGGCTAAGCAACTCATAGCCATCCTTCAAGAGCCAAGTGAAATGCCACCTTCTCCATGAAGATTCCCTGATGGCCCCAGAATGCTCTCTCCAACCTCAAATTTCCCTAGAGCGCTTTACTTCTCTCTGCCTCATCACCCTTTATCCTTGACCTTGCATTGTTTACTTGGCATAGCTTCTAATAGAATGATGTTTTATTTTGTTTGTTGAAGATCACGACATCAGGGGAGGTGATGCCATGACATGTGTGTGAATTGGATTTGAGTGGGGGGTGGGGTGGAGGACTGGGCTAAGTCACCAGCCTCACTTTCTCCTCCAGAGCCATCTGGGTCCAGTGGCCAGACATGGATCAGGATGACTGGAGATGGCCCCGGATGCAAGGCAATCAGGGTTAAGTGACTTGCCCAAGGTCACATAGGAAGTGTCTGAGGTCTATTTTGAACTCAGGTCCTACTGACTCCATGGCTGGTGCACTACCCATCTAGCATCTGGATGGCTGAGTGGATAGAACACAGGCCCTGGAGTCAAGAGGATCTGAGTTAAAATCCAGCCTGAAACACTTATTAGCTGTGTGATCCTGGGCAATTCACATAACCCCAATTGCCTAGCCCCCTCTCCCCCAAAGAAAACAACATTCCTTCTCCATTGTCCATGTTCTAATAGATATACCTTCTTTGAAAGCAAGAACTGTTTCTTTTTATTCCACAGCCTAGTAAAAGATCTTATACATACATAATAAGTATGAATTGTGTGTGTGTGATTGTGTGTATATCCAGACACATCTACATGTGGGTGTATGTGTGTGTGTCAATGAATGCCTCTTCTCAGGGGAGCATAATCCTCTGTGAGTGGGGTGATCATGCAGCCCGGGAAGGGCATTTGAGTGCAAGGACCAGTGTGTGAACACAAGGGTTTGTTTGTATGTGTCTGTGCCATGTACAAATAAGTGGATGAGGGCAGTAGCCTCAAATTGTGTTAAAACTGTGTTGAGCTACAGATAACATCAAAGTCATTATTTCTATGGGTGACAAGGTCTCTAACAGTATAGAACTGGCCCTGCCAGTTGGTGCCAATTGGCTAAATGTCAGAGCTAAAAGGATTCTTTAAAACATCAAAGGTGGGGCAGCTAGATGGCACAGTGGATAGAGCACGGGCCCTGGATTCGGGAGGACCTGAATTCAAATCCTGCCTTATTACCCAGTTGTGTGAACTTGGGCAAGTCACTTAACCCCATTGCCTTGTTAAAAAAAAAAATCAAAGGTCAGACCTGAAGGAGGCTTGACCATAGAATGTGGGACCTAGGAGGAAGAAATCAGGTATTTATCAAGTACCTATTGTATAGCAAGCACTCTCCTAAACACTTTACAATATCTCATTTGATCCTCACAATGCCCCTGAGAGAAAGGTGTTATTATTATTATCTCTATTTCACAGTTGAGGAAACTGAGGCAAACTGAGTTGAAACGACTTGCTCAGCATCACACAGCTAGCTAGTGTTGAAGGCGAGATTTGAACTCAGTATTCATCACTCCAAACTCAGCATTCTATCCACTGTACCACCTAACTGCTAACTAAATCGTGGTATTATAAAAAAAATATTGAGAGTTTGCCCCAAAAGGAAAGGCAGATATTCCTGTCTTAGAAGCAGCTATGTAGCACATTAGATGGAGTCAGAAAGATCTGAGTTCAAATCCAGCTTCTGACACTTACTAGCCTGGACAAGTCACTTCACCTCTATCTACCTCAGTTTGCTCAATAATAAATATTTATTTTCCCAGTTGTATGTAAAGTTGATTTTCAACATTCATTTTCATCAAGGTTTCTCCTTCTCCACCCTAGGAAAGCAAGTAATCTGATATAGGTTACACACAGTCATGTTATACATAGTTCCATATTAGTCACGCTGTAAAGAGGAATCAGAACAAAAAGGGAAAAACCAGAAGAATGGCTTCAATTCTCAAATAGACATAGTGGCACCTCCTTCTCAGGGTTGTTGTGAGAGTCAAATGAAGTACAATTTGCTAGAGGCTTAGACACTGCTCAGGCACTTGGTAGGTGATTTAATAAAAATACATTAATAAAAATACTATTCCCCTATTCCTATTAGAATATAAGCTTCTTGAAGGCAGGGACTATTCTTCTATGTTTAAACCCTAGAGCTTAGCACAGTGACTGACACAGTGTTTCCATTTATTCATATATGACCTTGAAGATATACATGTGACATTCATTCATTCATTCAATATTAAATACTGACTACTGGATCAAGTACTGTGGTAGACACAAAAAGATTTATGAAAACTTTAGAAGAAGAAAACTGTGTCCCTGGGGTGAGGGGGCATGGGAGCATGCCCATCTGTAAGGCATAGTATGCCCAATATACAAAACAAACTCCCCTCTAGTCCTGTCTTTTTCTGCTCTGAGCAGTTCCAGCATCCTTCACTGGCCACTATATTTAGAAAACAGCCCTTACAGGAAGCCCAACTCTGACTCGGCTCCCAGGCCCGGAGCCCAAGTCGATCTGTCACTGTTGGCATCAGCAGCTTGGCTAATGAGTCCTGATTTCAGGCCACAGAGGCCTTTCTGCCATGCTGTTTAGTTCCCCAGAGTGCTAGGGGAGTTTGGAGGTAGATGAATGGGGATGAACTGAGCCTAGAACTCCCTCAAGAGAAGTCCCTGGAACCTAGGCTAGATGGGCATTCAAGCTACACCCTTATCCTCTTCCAGTTCCAGGGTTCCCCAGGTCTCTCTTCTATTTTAATCTTTAATATCACAAAATAAGTGCTTTTCATTCATTCATGTGGTTGGTCCTGTATCTATGACCATGGAATCCATGTATGTTAAATACCTCCTGGACCTTTAGGACTTAATAGAGAGTTCACCATCATGCCCACTTCTCTTCTTCCAGTGAATGTGCCATCATGGACCAAAGAGGCAGAGATGGCAGTGATCTCTCCCACTCACTCTCTTTTGAGATATTGGCTTCTGCCTCTCTGTATATCTCAGTGTCTATCTTACATGGAAGTGGCTTCCTAATATTTAAATCTTTGAAGGGGCTTTTTTGCTTGATTACAATGGGGAATAAAAGAAGGAGGCTTTGCCCTGATTCCCAAGAAGCTAGGTGTGCAAGATGGCCACACCCTGGTAAACCATCTTAGCAAATAGACTAAACCAGGTTAAGGGAAACCAAAAGACCCCATCAGTGGGTTAGAGAAATGCCTACCCCAATCATATGAAGACTTCCCTTGGCAGAATGGGTAGATGAAAACAATTTGTTCCAATGACTATGAAAGCAGTTGAAGTAGGCAGACTCTGTGGAATGCTGAGAGCTTGGTCAGACATGGAAATCACCAAGATCATCTCAGGCCATCACCAGTCATCCCTGATTTTGTTCTGTCACTGAACTTCCAAAGACTCTGGGAGAGAAAGTGGGGTGGATGACTTAGTGCAACTGCCTCACTTCAGTTTACATACGAGTCAAGATGTCAGCCCATGATGTCATTGGTCCTCTTCAAAAACAGAACAAACAACATTTTCAGTTACCTCCTGGTTCTCCTCAGGAAGGACAAACACCCACAACCCCTCAGAGGCAGAGTCGGGGCAGTTTCAGCTCAATCTTTGTATCTCCAAAGCCAAGATGATGCATCTGCCAGGCATGGAAGACATTTAACAGATATTTACTGAATGTACTGATAAATGAATGAAGTTATATGGAAACAAATTTCTATACAATATAAGAGAGCAGTAAATGATCTCTGAGTCCCTTTCTAGCTCTGAGATAGTACATGAATTGTGAATTGAGGTCTTGGGTCTTTAGAATACAATGAAGATGGAGATGATGCTATGCACAGCAGGATCAGAGTTCCAGAGGTCCACACTCCAAGAGCATGGACAAGAGACAGGCAACCACTAGTTAATTTTCATAGCTCCTGGATGCCTTAAACTGAGGAGAGAGCTCAGCCTCTGCCTCTCCCTGCCCCTATCAAAGAGTCTCATTCCCAGTTGGCCCTTATTTGTATGGTGCTTCAGCTTTACAGGTTTTGGCTTACTCTCCCTAAATCTTGCACCTTTACCTCCATTTCAACCCAGTCAGGATCTTCCAGAAGTCCCCAACTGAGGATCCCCATCTCATTCCCTCACACACACATTAAAGTAGAAGAACAGGAACCCATTTGGAGGTGGGTCAATTCGAAACTCTGTGCCAGTCCCCAAAGTGGCAGCCCCCACCCTCATCCCTCTCAACCAAGTACTTCATCTCCTTTTTCTCTAAGGGACCTGAGCTCTTCACCTATCCAAGGTGGCCTGTGCTCTCCTTAGCTGGGTGACCCTTGGCAAGTGACCTATACTTCTGAGCTTTAGCGAACTATAAAGTGGAGAAAATGATACACTACCAACTTCACAGATTTATTTTGGGAAAAGAGAAAAAAGCTTGCTGAGACTTAGATCTATAAAGTGGTTTATCTTTGTATTGTTGTTCATCTATAGTTGACTCCAGGTATTTAATCTGGAAAGTTTTCTTTGCTATTTCCCATTTTCCTTTATGGTCTATTGTATGATTTCTGGGCACATTGTGGGAAAAGACCTTGAATGTTTTGAAGAGATGGTTTAAAATGGGATTCAAAGTTGGATCATCTAGTCTAACAATTTTTATTTTACAGAGGGGGGAAACCCAGACCTAGAGCAGGGAAGGGACTAGTTCAAGGTCTCCCACTGGAGACAATAGAGTCAGAGTAAAAATGCAGGTCTCCAGGCTCTAAATCCATGGGTCTTAAGGCAGAAAGAGAAAATAGCTCCTGCCTTCAGGGAGGTTCCATTTTCAAAAGGGACAGAGCCCTGCCCTCAGAGTCTCTACTTTATCTGGGTGAAGGGAAGGGAGCTCTTAGGAATGGTGGGCAGAAATAGTTGCTATCTGTAGCTCATATGGGAGAGCAGAGGATAGCAGAAGCAGCAGCCCCAGGGTCCTGAGGGCCCTACACAGAAAAGAAAAACTTGCTCTCCAGCCCCTCCTGATTCCACGGGAAGGTCACTAAGGAATTTTCTTATCAATAGAATGACTGATTTTATCTTCACATACTTAGGACAAACAAAAGGAATATTTGTGGTTACACCCAAGGAAGACCTTCCCAGCTTGGTAGACCAGAGACAAGAAAAATGAAAGATTGAAGATAGTTGGTTGTGGCCTTTCTGGGACAAAGAGGAAGGTGGTGGAGGAGAATCTGGGTGTCTTTATAATCGAGCCAAGTTGGGTTCAGTAGCTGAACTAGGCTGGTTCAGTACACTTAGATGGAAGCTGAGGACTGACATCTAGGAAAGATCATTAATATCAAAACCAGAATGAACCTTAGCACGTCAGAGCTGGGAAGGTCCCTAGAACACAGTATGTCAGAGCTGGGAGGCCCATTAGAAGACAGAAGGTCAGAGCTGGGAGGGTCCTTAGAATACAGAATGTCAGAGTTGGGAATATTTTATTCCCCTAAACTCTCCTCTCTCCAAACTCTCCTATTATAGACTAGGGCATTACCATTTCTTTTCTTTTTGTTTTTTTTAGGTTTTTGCAAGGCAAATGGGGTTAAGTGGCTTGCCCAAGGCCACACAGATTATTAAGTGTCTGAGACCAGATTTGAACCCAGGTACTCCTGACTCCAGAGCCAGTGCTTTATCCACTATGCCACCTATCCACCCCAGCACTACCATTTCTAATACCCAGGCCCATAGTCTTATTGTCCTTTACTCCTCAAAGTTTCTTCCCCAATATCTAATCTCTTCCCAAATCGCAAGGCAAATGGGGTTAAGTGGCTTGCCCAAGGCCACACAGATTATTAAGTGTCTGAGACCAGATTTGAACCCAGGTACTCCTGACTCCAGAGCCAGTGCTTTATCCACTATGCCACCTATCCACCCCAGCACTACCATTTCTAATACCCAGGCCCATAGTCTTATTGTCCTTTACTCCTCAAAGTTTCTTCCCCAATATCTAATCTCTTCCCAAATCTTATCATTTCTACCTTCATAACATCTCTTCCATGCCTCATTCTTGGGGTAGCTAGGGGTTACAGACAATAGAAAATCAGCCCTAGAATCAGAAGGATCTGAGTTCAAATCCAGCTTCATTCACTTACTAGCTGTTTGATCCTGAGCAAGTCACTTCACCCTGTTTGCCTCAGTTTCCTCATCTGTAAAATGAATTAGAGAAGGAAATGACAAACTACTTTAGTATCATTGCCAAGAAAACTCCAAATAGGGCCATAAAGAGTCAGACACAATCGAAAAATGACACCATGTCATAAATAACATGTCTCATTCTTTCCAATAGACATATAGTTCTGGCCCTCTTTGATTTTTGTTTGTATTATTGTATCAGCCTTCTAATTGGACTCCTTGACACAAATCTTTTCATTCTAATCCATCCTCTACCCAGCTGCTAAAGGGATTTTCTAAAAGTCTAAGTTTGATCACATCACCCTTCCTGCTTCACCCCTATTTAATAATCTCTAGTAGCCCCTATAACCATGAGATCAAATATAAAATTCTCCATTTCACATTTAAAGTCTCAACATTGTCTCTCCCTTTTTCAATTTCTTGCTTTTATTTTTGTCTACCCATTCTACAACCCAGTTTTACTTTTATTCCTCTCTATACCTTTTACAATCCATCAGATTCCCTTTCATCTAGTCTATAGGGATCTAATTTGTACCTAGTCTCTCCAATAGAGTGTCAGACTTTTGAGGGTAGGAACTCTTTTTGTCCTTCCTTTTACCCCAACCTTAGCTATATCTCAATGGTCCAGGGCAACTCTGGTGGACTTTACAATGAAAAATGCTATCCATCCCCAGAGAAAGAACTAATGATGATGAATCCAGATTGAAGCAAACTTTTTTTTTTACTTTCTTTATGTTCTTGAGAGTTTTCCTTTTTGGTCTATGTTTTCTTTCATAATATGACTAATATGAAAATATTTTCTGCATGACTATTATATATAGCCCATACTTGCCTTAGCAATGGGGTGGGAGGGAAGCAGGGAGGAAGAGAGAGAATTTGGAACTCAAGAGTTTCAAAAACACATTAAAATTATTTATATATGTATTCCAGCCTTAGCACATAGTAAACATTTCATACTTATTTAGGTAAGGGGGGAAATATTTGAAATAAGTTTCTCTGCCTAAAGTCTTATAAAAGATATATAAGGAACTGATTCAAAATAATGACTAAGAGACATTCCCTAATGGATAAATGGTCAAAAAATGTGAACAGGCATTTTTCAAAGGAAGGCATCAAAGTATCCACAACCATATGAAAAAAAATGCTCTAAATCACTAATAATTAGAGAAAGACAAATTAAATAATTCTGAAGCTCCACTCAGCCCCATCAGACTGGCAAAGATGATGGAAGAAGAAAATGACAAATGTTGGAAGGACTGTGGGAAAACAGTCACACTTGGCCCCATCATTTTATAAAACAATTGAGAACTATGCCAGAAAATTACCAAACTCTGCATACCCTTTGACCTAGTTACATCACTGTTAGTCCTTTACCCTAAAGAGAGAATAAAAGGATCTTTATGTACAAATGTATTTACAGAAGCTCTTCTCATGGAAAGTAAAAATTGGAAATTAAGAGGGTGAGGGATCAAATTGTGATACATGAATATAATAGAATATTATCCTATGCTAAGAAATGATGAAATGAACAATTTTATTTTTTTAATTTTTAGTTTTTAGTTTTATAATTTTTAGTTTTTGCAAGTCAATGGGATTAAGTGGCTTGCCCAAGGCCACACAGCTAGGTAATTATTAAGTGTCTGAGGTACTCCTGACTCCAGGGCCACTGTGCCACCCAGCCGCCCAAAATGGACAATTTTAGAAAAAACTCAGAAAGGATCTATGAACTGATTGCAGAGTGAGGGAAGCAGAACAATTTGTACAATGATTAAAAAAAATTATAGAGAAAAACAATTGTGAAAGGCTTTAGAATTCTGCAGTGTAATGAAATGCAATATAATGCAGTACAATGTTAGCCACTAGTCTAAAAGAATGAAGAGGAAACATACATTATTCGGTTTTAGATAGAGAGACTCTTAGCTTAAGATTCAGAAAGCAACCTACATTTGGACATGACCAAGGTAGAATCTGTTTCTCCTGATACAGTTGTGCATAAAGGTCTATTTTTAAAAAATACTCAATGAGGTGGAAGTGGGGGTGGGTGGGTCTTAAAGGAAGACTAAATTAATTTTTAAAAATTAATTTTAAAAAATCCTATTAAAAACAGGCTCATTGACAGATTTTAGAACATAGACTATCAGAGCAAGGAGAGACCTGGGAACATTGAATGTTGCTGAGAAGTGACTTAGAACAGAGCCTATGAGGGCTGGGAGGGGTCTTAGAATCCAGAATGTAGGCCCTGGCAGAGGCCTTAGAACATAAAATATCAAGGCTGGGAGAGGCCTTAGAATACAAAATGTCAGGGCTGGGAGGGGCCTCCTTAGAGATCAAACTCCTTTTACAGAAACAAAAAGAGGCTGAGGGGAGAAAGCTCTTGACCAAAGTTGCACAACTAGTTAGTAGCAGAACTAAGGCTAGAGAAATTACAAAACTCTTAGGAGTTTCTCCTCCCAAACCAGCCTCCCTAGTGGTGCTTCCCTTCTCCCCCTCCCCTTCAGCCAGGCAGAGCCAAAGCTGGCACCCCGCATTCTCCACATAGCCCAGGGGTGAGTAAGAACTACTGCCACTAACCTAGCCAGGAAGGGACAGGCCTGAGCCATCCCTTTCCCAGACTAGAACCCAGTCCTTCAGTTAGGTGTGTATGGGAATGGGCATCAGTGGGGAGGGAAAGGACAGTCCAGTGAAGGCATTGTCCAGGTCACACATGGGGAGTCTAATTAACTTCATTCATAGGTTAGTCCCACCATTCACAAACAGCACACAAAGTCATTCTCTTATACCCATTCTAAAGAGAAGGTAGAGCAGAACAAAAATCTTCATCTTGGAATCAATAGACCTGGGTAATTCTCTCAACTTTGCTAATAATTAGCTTGTGACTTGGGCAAATCTGAGCCTCTGTTTCTTCACCTGTCAAAGGGGATGGTCCAGGTCAAACTGTCAGGGGTCAACTTTTCTGCGTAGATATTGTTCCTACCCTTTGCCCCTACCATGGTGGTTGGGTCAGCATCTGCCCAAAGTTTAGGTGGTCTCTTTCCTATGGAAAAAAATTACATCATTATTTTTATTAACCTCTAAATGAAATTTAGCATTTCCTTCAACTATTTGAAAATCTTATTTTTAGAAGAGTTTCAAAGACTTCACTGTCAAAGGTATCCAAAACACACACTGGAAAAAAAAAAGAGACCATAAACTCTGGGACTAGTTAGTCTTTGAGGTTCCTCCTAACTTTGAAAGTCTATGATTATGGTTCTCTCTTACACATTCATACACAAACATTCACACAAGCATCCAACCCTATATACACATTTATACATAGCTCAGACTTCTCATGCTTTTCCCATATACCTCTACACACCACTCCCTGATGCCAACATCCACTTTGAGAATGAAGGACAAAAAATAACAATATATAGCTATACATGTCAAAATCTCAGTATATAAACAAGAGCAATTGATAATTGACTGTCATCTACCAAGTCGCATCCTAGACAATGTCAGGAGTCAAGTTTTTTGTGTAGATGTTGCTCTACCCCTTGGCCTTATCATGGTGATTGGTCAGTATCTGCCCAAGGATTAAGTGGTTTCTTCCCCATGAGAAGAACCTGAATGGGCACTAGAGGAAAGAGAGGGCTTCTGTATACTAATGGTTTTCCCAGTTTGAGACAGATCTACCATTTTCAGAAAGCTCTCCTTTTCACCTCTGCTTCCTGGTTTCCCCTCACTTCATTCAGATTCCAGTTAATCCCAATCCCCCTTAATCCTGGTGTCTTTTATTGAATTTGCCCCCAATTTATCTGGGGGTCTCTTGGCAGAAATACTTGGAGTGGTTTCCCATTTTGTTCTCCAGCTCATTTTGAAGATGAGGAAACTGAGGCAAGCAGTGACTTGTCCAGGGTCACACAACTAGTAAATGTTTGAGATTAGATTTAAACTCAGGAAGGCGAGTCTTTCTGACTCCAGGTCTGGTGTCCTATCCCCTGTGCCACCTTAGCTGCCCAAGCATTTAATAAAATTGACTGATGATGGACAGAACTTGTTGAGGCTTATTTTTTTTCCCAGGACCTAGCATCATGACATGTAGTGAGTGCTGAAAAACTTGTTGAATGATCTTGAATGGACTCTTAGAACCCATATTTTGGGAGGCAGCTGATGAAACTGCAAGAGAAAGAATGGACCCCCTTCCCCATGCCAGGAAATAATTGAGAAAGACTAACCACCATGATATACAGGATGGCACCCATTGGCTAATATTTGCCCTTATAGAATTGACAAATTGGGGAAATGATTCCATGTACATTATCTGATAAGTCAGTTTACCTAATCATTAGAGAGAACATATCTCTCACCTTCTTTCCTAAAACCCTACTCATTTACTTATACCCGACAACTCTTAGATTTAGGAGAGTTTTGTCTCCCTGCTGAAGCTTGGGCTTGACTAAGTGGTGATTTCTAAGGCTTGTGTAGAGAAAGCAGGCAGACTTTCCTGCAGGAACTTGGGGGGATTGTGGGGGTGGGTGTGTCTTGTTCACTTATCATACCATATAACCTGATGGGGAAATTTTTTTTTAATATATTCTAAAAAGTTTATAATTGCCCTTGACATATACATTTTTCAGAAGCTGGAAACAACCATAAGTCCCTAGCTTACATCACACAAACAACTTCTTTCCCATGGGAGTAGAGCTCCAACTTAAGTCAAGGGTAAATAGGACTCAATAAACAGTAAAATTAAAAAAAATAGACAGGGAAAAAGAATTAAGATAAATTAAATAATTAAATTAAATAAATTAAAATAAACTCATTTCACAGGTAACTCAATAGGAACACTGCCACTGTTTTGTAGATCAAGGGACACCTTTAGCAGCCCAGCCACTGAGCCCACCAGAACTGGAATTCAAGGGAAAGGAATGCTCCCAGTTGGGTGGGGATACTCAGGGAAGACTTCCTGGCAAAGGCATTCTGGGGAGGCAGCCACTGCCCAGATGGCAGGAATGATTCCCAGACTGAGGAGATGATGGCACTGAGGAGATGATGGCACTGCCCAGCCCTGGCTAGAAAAAATCATCTATGAACCCCTAATTATCGCTGACATTCAGTGAGCTCCACACCCCACTCATATCCTTGGCATCTCCCTAGCCAAGGGCTGCAGAGACAGGAGGAAGAGAAGTCATATTTGGCCCATCCAGTTGGTGAATAAGTCCTCTGCTCCCCCCACCCCAGACTCCTCTGGGAGCCCTCCCCTCATTTTCTGTGTTTTTTTGGCCCAGCTCAGCTTGCTGGTGGAAAGGGCTTGGATGGGGGGCAGGGAGAGTCATCACAAGTTATCCAGGGTTCTCATATTTCTAGGTCTGAATTGTTCCCATCTTGAGCTCTCCCCTTCCTCCTTAGAATTGGGTATGGGGTGGGGTGGGGTCTCACGTAGGAGGCCATGAAGGAGAGAGTTGCTCCTTATATAGGGGGATGTCTTCTAGGAGCAATGGGGAGGGATGATGTCCCTTGCCCAGATTTCCTCCCATTTCCACTCTGTACATGCCAGGCTGACTATATCTGTCCCTGAACAGTCAGAATGGAATGTTCCGAGGATGGAAGTTGGGTCTCCCCTCCCCCCTCCCCTTACTGGCTTGTGGGCTGGGGGAGGGGATACTGCTTAAAACTACTCCTCTTATGGTGATGCTATGGGGGGACCTGGCTATGCCAGCCAAGAGCCTGAGGTCCTCCCTCTCACACTTGCCTCTTCCTCTGGTTTTGACTCTCAGCCAGTGCTGGGGTATAACCCAGGACCTAAGAATGAGAAAAGAGTTTGAGGGGGCATTGCTCAGGAACAGAGCAGCCTCCTCCTCCCACTTGCAACACATGGGGAGGGATCACTCAAGGTCTGATGAGCCTGGCTTCTGACCCTGGCTTGGGGTTCAAATCCCTTGGGGGCATTTCCAAATGTGGGCAAAGTGCTTAGAGATCCTAGGATTAAAGATGCCAAGTAGCCTGACTCAGCCTGAATCAGCCGCCCTGGGGGCCCAGCCTTATTTGGCCCAAGCCACAGGAAACCCCCGAGTCAGCTTCTTGGGTCCCTGCCTCCGACTCAGCATCTTCAGACCAGCTCCACAAGCACCTGTCTCCCAAGTCCCAGCCCTTAGCTCCTGGTGACATAGCTCTGGGGGTGGTAGAGGAATGACAAGTGGGAGAAAGGCAGAGAGAGCCAGCTATTGGATTTGCTTCTCCAACTTGCCTCTTCCTTGCTGTGCAAACCTCAGTTTCCTCTTCTATAAAAATGAAGGGAACTGGACTGTGTGGTCCCTAGTCTTCTCCAGCACTTAAATACTGGGATTCCAATGGTTCCCTCCTCTCCCCAGTATCTATGTGAAGTTAGACTGCCTGGGTCGATCTTGGAGTTTCTCCAGCACCCCGACCCTTAGAGTCCGGTCAGTGGATGGAAGGCGGGCAGCTTCTTGTTACTGCAGATCCATCTCATGCTTGGTGAATGGCCCTTTGGGTAGGAAGAGTTGAAAGGTGGGGGCAGTGTGCTGCAAGTGGGGAGGAAGAGACAGGAAGGCCAAATACAAAGTGGATCTTCCAATTCCTTCATATATTCCCATCTTCAGTTCTGAGTGTCCAGGTCCTGGGAAGATCCCTATGGTGAGATGGACTCCCTCTCCGATGGAGGGTCCTGAAAGCTGGATTCCCTCCTTATTTCCATTTACGGTACTATGTTAGGAGCTGAGCCATTTTGTCTTTCCCTTCTTTCCTTCTTCCTACTATTTCTTTGGGATCTCCTGTTTTGAATGACCAGATTTCTTTCTTTTTTTTTAGGTTTTTGCAAGGAAAATGGGGTTAAGTGGCTTGCCCAAGGCCACACAGCTAGGTAATTATTAAGCGTCTGAGACCGGATTTGAACCCAGGTCCTCCTGACTCCAGGGCCAGTGCTTTATCCACTATGCCACCTAGTCGCCCCAAATGACCAGATTTCAATGAATAATATGGTTGGAAAAAGTTAAGATCTCTAAATTCAGAAATGTTGGTGTTTAGGAGAATCTTGCCCCATCTCTGGGGAACATCACCCCTAAATAATCTCTCTGTATCTAATCTCTATGATGGGATTGGGGTGGCCTGGATTTAGGACAAATTCCAGTAGTGTACCAGTGGGAGTGGGATACTTGTGGAAGAGTTGAGGAGAGGATGAATTTTTTTTGGGAAAAAGGGATCTTATTCTCAAAGTTCCCTAATGTTGTCTCCTCATTTGTACAGCCCCAAAGATGGAGACAGAGTGCCACATTGCCACCTGGTGGTTATATCTAGCCTTGCAATCTCTTTTCTAAATTTAAGGCTACAAAATTCCACCAATTTGTCCTTCTCTTGTTTTCCTTCTTTTTTTTAGCGTTTTTTTTTTTTGCAAGGCAAATGGGGGTTAGATGGCTTACCCAAGGCCACACAGCTAGGTAATTATTAAGTGTCTGAGGCCAGATTTGAACCCAGGTCCTCCTGACTCCAAGGCCGGTGCTTTATCCACTGCGCCACCCAGCCACCCCCTTGTTTTCCATTTCTCAGGGATTACTTGCTGAAGAGGAAATGCCCAGAGTAAAGGTATTTCAGAAGGATCCAGGAATAGAAGGTACCTTAATGGTCATATAATCCAGCTTCCTTATTTTGATAGGTGTGAAAACTGAGACCCTAAAAGAGGACTTGCCCAGGGTCACACAAGTATAATTGGCAGGTCATTCCAACTCAGGTTGTCTGACTGCAAATTCAATGCTCTTCCTACTGTACAGCAATGCTTCTTTAGGAGATCATAGGTCCAATCAGCAAGACTGGAATTTTAGAAAAGTAGGGACTCCTGGAGTTTTCCTGTTTGAATATCAATTCCACAGAGGCAGAGATCATTACTTGCTCAGTTATTCTTGCATAGTCTAGGCAAGTAATAGGGGATTATTTAATTGTCTACAGTCCAACTCCCTCAATCTGTAACTAATCCAGAGAAAGAAGTGACTTGACACGAATTAGTGGTAGAACCTGACTGCTGACTCCCTGGGGACCATTTTGATGCCAGCTACATCAAAAGACCTAGAGGAAGGTGTCTAGGAAGTAGACATACATGGACTTGACCCCAAAGGGCAGAATCAAGAGTAATGGGTAGAAACTATAGGGACAGATTAGGCTTCATATAAGAAAAAACTTCCTAAAGCCTAACATCTGTGGGAGGTGGTACTTAGAAGGCAGAAGGGTGTGGAGATTGGAAGACTGCACTGTCATATCATGACATATCATTGCAGCATGCCTTCACCTTCTCAGTTCTCCTGAGAATCTAGAAATTCTCTTTCAGTCTAAACTCAGTCCTATGTAAACGCATTTTGCTTTGTTTTGTCCCTAATATAGATACTGCCTTTAAGTTCAGTGTTACTTCACCACTAAACTAGCTGAGAATGGAAAGACATGTCCATCCTTTCTAGACTAATGCTCCCTGAGGTTCAGAGTGATGATAATAGGCTAGGCAGACAGGACTGATATGCACCCCTGGAGCTGGAACCCCAGAAGGCCAGGGTACTAGAGGGTGAAAAAGATTGTCATGTTTCTTGGTGGAGGGGAGAGGGGATCCGGGTAGTACAGCTCAAGATACAGTTGACCAAAATAAAATAAAATTTGGTCATTCCTGAAAGATACAGTTGACCTCTGGTAGTTAATCAGTGTTGACCCAGAGATTGAGTGGCCCCTGGACCATGGACAGTGCCCTGGGCTGAAGCTGGAGGAAACAGAGGGTCCTTGCACACTTGGAATCTCCCCAGTCAGGAGTGGAGGAGGGAGGGAAGATGGTTTCATGAAGGTGTCAGAACAAAAAAGTCCTGTCCAGATCCTGCGAGAAACAAAACCCTAGATCCAGGACAGAAAAAGAGGTAACTGCAGCTGTGTGGACAGAGAGCCTGCTCTGAGCAAATCTGAGGATGGGTGGTGTAGGGGAGCCAGAGAGAACAGAGCTTTCTGCCACTTACTGTGACTTCAGGCAAGTAAATCCTTTAATCTTCCTTAGCCTCAGTTTCCACTTCTGTTAAGCAGAGAGGTTAGACCAGAGGATGACAGATCTCTTCCTGCCTGGGATAGGGTAGAAGAGGTACACTTTAAAACACAAAGACAGAAAGGGCTGCCAGATTGGCAGGGTGACATGGAAATGCCCCCTCCTTACAGGATCATTGCTCATCCAGAGAGCATAAAATTCAGTGCTTCTCATTTTAATCAACTGACCAGGAAAGGACTTACTTCAGATCACACAGTTAGCAGAAACAGGATGTGAACCCAGGTCCTCTGAACTCAAACCCATGGCTCAGGCAGCAACAAGGGGTGCTACTTGTGTGTCCTATGATCTAACCCATCCAAAATCCATTTATTAAGCGCCTACTAAAATGCAAGGCACGGGGAATGGCACTGAGAATACAAAATTAAAAAACAAAATAGGACCTACAAGACCATAAGCTTCACTAGAACTTTTACTTATACTGTAAGCAGAATTCTAGCCACAGTGAACTTTTTACATGTTTAATAAGCAAGCACCATCATAACTTTGAGCAAGTCTCCCATACCTCGCTGCTATGCCTGATCCTGGATCCTTTGGAAGCCAGATTCAGTCCCACCCTATAGGATTCTGGCTAAAAATTTGCTTAGGGAGAAATGACATCACTTCAGAGAAGAGAGTGTCCAGTGGAAGGTAGGGCTCTATCAAGTCAGGTTGTCTTCTCAGCCCGGAGAGCTCATATAGATGATTTATGGCAGGGTCAGTAGAAGCTGTGCCCTATAAGGTTTTGCTAGAACTAAAGCTGCTGCTCCTTAGCATCACACAAAGGAAGCTAAGCTTGGGATGAGGGCAGTAGACTGCCATGGGAAGGGGAACGCAGGAGCTGGGGCCAACACAAGGGACAGCTGCAAACTGTTTTATTTGCTTGAAAAGGGGACTGGCCTCCTCAGTCAGAAGAGGGACCTGATGGATCAATGAAGTCAGAAAGCAACTTAGCCCACCACCAGAGTCAGTGCAAGGGTTCAAAAACTGACTGTGCTAGCTGGGGGACTTCAGGAAAGTCAGTACTGGAGTCTGGGCCTCAATTTTCTCATCTGTAAAATGAGGAAGAATTGATTAGATGACATCAAATGGCTCCTTTTTAGCTCTAATATTCTAAAGTCACTCCCTGATCTTTCATTCCATAGTCTAAAGTAATCCAAATCTTGGTCCCATAAGAAGAAGACTTACGCCCCCTAGTGTCAGATAGAGAAGGGTCCATAAATCTACTACGTTAGACCTCCAGAAGGTGGTTGGGGTAAAAAAAAGTTCAGAAAAGTATGCTGCAAAAGGGAAAAAGGCTTTGGAAGGACTCAGAATCAGAGAGGATAAGTCCCCTGAACTTGAGTTGGGGTTCAGGGGGAGAAAAGAAAATGAGGCAGGGGGACAAAATGGGCTTGAAAGCTGAAGAGTCAGATTCCATTTGCTATGACCAAGCATATCAGTCTCCTTCCCTGAGTCTGAGTTTCCTCATCTGTAAAACTAGGATGCCTATCCTGAACAAAAGCCCCAGTATCACTGATGGAGAATGAGATTTGAAGCTTAGAAATAACACATTCAAAACTCTTCCGCCCTCCCTGCCCCCACCAGCTCTCTGGTCACTTCATCACTTTTCTCTCAATAAAATGGAGCTAATGCTCATGCCAACTGAGTAGATCCATCATTATTTATGTGACCTAGGAATGGTTATTTGCTCTCACTGGGTCTCAGTTTCTCCATCTGTAAAAAGAGAGAATCAGTCTAGGTGACTTCAAGGTCTCTTCCAGTTGTATAAATCTTATGATCCCATGACATCTCTCTCACAGGGTTGTTCTATGGAAAGCATTTTGCAGCTCCCAGGAAACAATGTGAGGTATTATGTAACCCTTCAAGGTGAGGAAGGAAAGAAGGGAGCTAGAAATGGCAGTGCCAGGAGATTGTGCCAGTGCTAACCTGAAGCCTCATGGCAAAGTAGGGGGTTGGGGACAGCTTCTCAGTCTCCACTGCATAAATATAAATGCTCCCCCCCCCCCATTTTTGTCAGATAAACTCAGTCCCAGTAATCCTGGGGCACAAAATTCTCCTTTTAATCCAGCCAAAGCTGATTAATAAATAAATCCTAGAGATAGGGAGGATTGGATACTGGGCAAACCACTTTATATCATTAAGGGAAAACCTCTGGAGGAGATAATGGCCCCTCTGTCCCATTCTTTTCCCCACAGAGGGATTAGAAACTCACAATGTCAGATGAAGCAAGGAGCGCACAGATTATCCGAACCAACCCCTTCATTCTGCAGAACACATTGAAACTCAGACAAAAGTGATTTTACAGAATTATTTCAGAGCAGGAAAGGACCTTGAAACAGCAGGTTAGAACGAAGCATTTAGCAGGTGAGGAAACAAAGATTCAGAGAGGCTGAACCACTCCGAGAGGTCACACAGCTAGCACCAGAGAGCCAAGATTTGAGCTGTCTTCTGATTAAAAAGCTCCTGCCCTTGGTTTGCCTTCATCTCAGCCCCATCCTGGGTGGAAGGGGCAAGAGGCAGGCCTAGAAAGTGTCTTGTCCAAGGCATTCATTCTCTTCTCTTTCCCCCGAGGAGCTCACCTCTGCCTCCAACCCCCACATGAGCTCAGTAGACGGAAGATGCTAGATGGAGGAGAGGCAGGCCATGAAGGTTCACGGCCCCCACCCAAGATGGTGAATGCAAGGAGCTTTCCAGGTGTGCCTCTGAGTCAGGAAGCCCAGTGGGCCCTGGCAGAGGATGCCAGTTCCTTCCCGTCGTCACACTCCGCTGGAAGCAACGGGGCAGCAGAGCTCGGGGCAAGGGGCCCCGGAGAACTGACAGGGGCCCAGGACTTGGTTCAGGTGCAAGCCAGCCGCTTTCGGACAGCACCCAGGGCCTGCCCAGGCCTGGGGCCCTCGGGAGAGAGGAGGGAGAGGAAAGGACAGGAGGGGCGGGAGCCCTCAGCGGGGGCCTCGGGGCCTGGGTTTTAGTCCCAGCGTCTTCTCCTCCTGGACATGCCCGTGAGGTAGGTGGCGGGAATCTCAGCGCAGGGCAGTGACTCGCTCAAGGTCCCTCTCTGCCCCCTCTGCCCCCGGCCCCCGGCCCCCGGCCCGGGCGGCCGCTCTCCCAGTCCAGGGCTCAGTGCTGCGGGGAGGCCGGGCCCCGCGGCGGGCTGCGGCGGAAGGGGGACTCGGGCTCGGCGGGGCCCGGCCTGCGCAGGCGGCCGGAGGCCCAGGGCACGCAGCCGCCCAGGCCCAGCGCCGAGGCCAGCAGGGCGGGCGGGCGGGGCCGCTTGCCGCGCCGCAGCCCCTTCTTGAGGCGCTGGCCGTGGGCCGCCAGGTAGAGCTCGGCCTGGGACACGCCGCCGCCCAGGCGGCCCAGGCTCTCGGCGCGGTGCGCCAGGCGCAGCTCGGCCGCCAGGAAGACGCGGTGGAGGTGCTGCACGCGGCCCTCCAGCTCCGACACCAGCCGCCGCCGGCCCTCCACCTCCAGCAGCCGCCGCCGCGCCTCGGCCAGCTCCAGCGCGCGGCCGCCCGCCGCCGCCGCCGCCGCCCCGTGCCCGCCGGGCCGCCGCCGCTGCTCCGGGCCGCGCCCCGCGCCCTTCTCCGGCGTCCCGGGGGCCGCGGGCGGCGGCGGCGGGGGGGACGGCGGCGCCGGGCCGGGCGCGTCCGGCGGCTCGGAGGGGGCGGGCGCGGGGGGCGCCGGGGGCTCCCCGGGGCGCGGGGCTGCGCCGCAGGCGCTGAGGCGGCACCCCGGCATCCCGCCGGCCCGGGGGCGCTGGCTCCGGAACAGCCGCCGCCGAGGCTCCGCGCGAGCCGGGCCGAGCTCGGGAGGCGACGGCGGCCCGCGGACCCTCCTCCCGCGGCGCGCGCCCGGGGCCTCTTATAGCGAGCGCGGCCGGGGCGGGGCGAGGGCGGCAGAGCCAATCAGAGCGGCCGCCGCGGGGCCCGGGCCCGCCCCCAACGCTCTCAGTCCCGCCCCCAACGCGCTCAGTCCCGCCCCCAACGCTCTCAGTCCCGCCCCCCTCTGCGCCCAGCCCCGCCCCGCCCCCCCCGCCCCGCCCCGCCCCGCTCGCGCCCTCGCTCCGGACCGCTCTGGGGGCCCCGGGCGCCCACCCCGCCCCGCCCGGCCGCTCTGCTCAGGAGCCTCCCCAAGTCAGGAGCCCGACCCTGACACCAGCGAGGCGATGCCTGGATTTGAGTGAGGAGGAGGCTGGGCTAAGTCACAGCCTCAGTTTCTCCTCCGGAGCCCCCTGGGCCCAGCGGTCAGACGATGATGATGATGTTGGTTCCAGAAGACCTTGACATCGGGGACGTGACAGTGAGAGCGAATTGGATTCGAGTGGGGGAGCTGTCCTTAGCCCCCAGCCTCACTTTCTCCACGGCCCTCTGGCCTAGGTGGCCAGGTATGGCCCAGGACCACTGGAGACGGCCCTGCAGGCAAGGCATTCAGAGCCAAGTGACTCGCTCAAGGTCACACAGCTAGTGAGTGGCCGGTGTCTGAGGCTGGATTCGAATCCCCATTGTGATGTTCTGAAGGTTCCCCTTGTCACCTCCGGCATTTTGTGTTCCTACATTTAAAACCCCCACCACTCTGATAGTCTAGGCTCTAAGGTCCATCCGGTCCACTGGTCTGTGTTTCGAGAGCTTTTCCAGCTGGGGGGCAGCTAGGTGGAGCAGTGGGTGCAATTCGAGGGCCTTGAAGCCAGGGAGATCTGAGTTCAAATTCAACCTTAACCTTAATAACCTTGCATCCAGTCATCCTGCTCCATATCTGGCCACTGGACCCAGATGGCTCTGGAGGAGACAGTGAGGCTGGTGGGTCCTCCTCACTCAAATCCATTTCATGTGCTTGTCATGACATTACCTCATGATGTCATAATCTTCAAAAATGAAGGACAAATACCATTATTATTTCAAGTTTTGATATTCTATATTCTGAATTTAAAGCAAGATCTCCCAGGGCCAGTGACCTCACACATGGCAAGGTTGGGAAAGCAGGCAGAGGTGCTCCCTGTCTCATGCTTGAGACCCATATGGGAAAAGATTAACGAGAAAGGATTCTACTCTCTCCTGTTGTCAGGATCCAGAGTCAAGCTATCTTTGTATCCCTGGGTTGGAATGATTCAGGAACATTCTACTTTTGGCAGCCTCCCATCCCCTCAAAGACAATCTGGAGCCTTTGCTCCAGATCACTGTGCAATCGCCAAGGAGCACTCAGGCCTTGGTAACAGAAAGCATGGCAACACGGTTAAGATGTCAATACTCCTGGGTCACTTTCACTCCTATGCCCCTGGGCCCTTGGGAAGATGCTGGCCTATCAGGGGAAGAGAGACACTTAGCTCTAGTGCTATTAGGAAGTAGTGGCTCCTTCTGAGAAGGAGAGTCAGGTGCGAGACAATGCCCCCCCCATTAGGGGATGCCCCTCATCATAACTCAGTTTATCTATTTCTCTAGGAATCCTAGTGATTGGATGACCCTAAAGTAAGCAGGAGTGGGATTTAGAAGTTGATATGTAGGGACTCCTTGTGATTTCATTGATTATATAGAGGCCCCCAGAGAAAGAAACTCCCTCCATCAAAAATAGGTCTCAGCACCTCTGCAAATAAGACACTTAAGAGTTACCTAGAGTTCTGAGATAGTCAATGACTTGCCCAGGATCTTACTGTCAGTATGTATCAGAGGCCTCAGATCTTCCTGCCTCTATGACCAGCTCTCTATCCACTGTGTCATGAAACCTTTCTCCAAAAGGGAGTTTGTGGGAACAAGGAAAAGATTCATGGAACACAGAGTTTATTGGCCTTGGCAAAGCTATTTAAAAGATATGGATTAAGGGCTTATCATACGCAAGTTGAGAATACTACAAAAATGGAGCATCACTTGCTTCCAAGTATATCTAATCAGGTGGGGCATACCAAGAATTCAAGACATTGTTAAGGACATTTATCCCCTGATCATGGAGTTTTGTAAAGAATAATGATTTAAATATTTTGTTTATTTTTTTTCTACTACATGCAATGTGATTTGCAACAATCATTTTGTTGCAAGGTTTTGGATTTTACATTTTTCTCCCTTCCCTTCCCCCTCCCCCTGACAGAAAGCAATCTATTATAAGCTTTACATATAACTATGCTAAACATAGATCCATATTAAACATGTTGTAAAAGAAGAATCAAATCCAAACAGAAAATATATTAGAGAGAGGGGGAAAAAACATGATACATTAGACATCTTTTAAAAATTGAAGATGGTGAACTCTGCTCTGCATTTAAACTCCACAGTTCCTTCTCTGGATATGGTTGGTATTTTCCATCACAGGTCTTTTACAATTGTCTTTGATTATTGTACTGCTGAAATGAACAAGTCCATCATAGTTGATCATCATCCAATGTTGCTATTGGTTTGTGTAATGTTCTTCTGATTCTTCTTACTTCATTCTTTTTCAGTTCATGCAAGTTTTTCCAGCCTTTTCTGAAATTCCATCCCTCATGATTTCTTATAGAACAACAGTGCTCCATCATATTCATATCCTGCAGCTTTTTCAGCTATTCCCCAATTGATGGGCATCCCCTCAGTTTCTATTTTTTTTTTGCTACCATGAAAAGAACTGCTATAAATGTTTTTTGTACATGTGACATTTTTTTACTCTTTTTCATGATCTCTTTGTAGTAGTATTGCTGGATCAAAGGGTATGCACAGTTTTATTTACCCTTTGATTATAATTCCTACTTGCTCTCGTGGAGAAAAAGTATAAGACTAAGTCTACATCACAGCAAGCCCTTATTGTGATGGTCAGAGTGCTTTTGCATATACCTCATAGATTGATGTCTCTGCATGTATAGATTTCTCTTTTTTTAAACTTCTTTTTTTTGGCAAGACAATGGAGTTAAGTGACTTGCCCAGGGTCACTCGGCTAAGTAATTATTAAATGTCTAATACTGGATTTAAACTTGGGTCCTCCTGCCTCCAGGGCAGGTGCTCTATCCACTGTGCCACCTAGCTGCCCCTCCATATATAGATTTCTGAACCAGAATCACAGAATCTGAGATATGAAAGATCCTTAATCTTCCATTTTGCCTAGTTTATACCTATAAATAATCTCACTATAGCATATTCAGTAAGCGGTCATCCAGCCTCTTCCTGAAGACCTCCTAGGAGGAGGAACCCTATCACCTCCCAAGACAGCTCATTACACTTCTAGACAGCTCTATTGTTAAGAATGTTGTCGGAACACTAAGCCTAACATCTCATTTGCAACTTCTAATCACTGCTTCTGGTTCTGCCCACTGAGACCAGAACAATTCTCATCCCTTCCCTCATCCCTTCAGATAGGATTTTTGTCCTTCATTTTCAAAGAAGATAATGACATCAAGGAGGTGATACCATGACAAGCACATGAATTGCATTTGAGTGAGGGGGTCCTATGCTAAATCACCAGCCTCACTTTCTCTTCCAGAGTCATCTGGGTCCAGCAGTCAGATAGGAATCAGGACGACTGGAGTTGACCCTAGATGCAGGGCAATTGGGGTTAAGTGACTTGCCCAAGGTCACACAGCTAGTAAGTGGCAAGTGTCTGAGGCTGGATATGAACTTCCCTCCTCCTGATTCCAAGGCCAGTCCTCTATCCACTGTGCCACCTAGCTACCCTTCATATACTTGAAGACAGTGACCATGTCCTTGCTGACTCTTCGCTTCTTCAAAGATCTCTGAAAGCTAGTTTCAACATCTCTAGTTGAGGGATTGGAACTCAGTGAGGTCCTGGGGGCTTGATGAAGAGATGAAGGTTCAGGGAGGAAGGTAAAGTCTCATTGAGGTGGGTAAGCTTTCAGTATATAGGATGAGAACTCACTGAGTATCTAGGGGGGTCAATAATGGGATGGTGGTTGAGAAAGTGTTAGCTATAAAGATGACAGGAAATAATATGCAATGTGAGGGGTGGAGGGTTAATGAAGGTATGAGATTTCCATGAAGATTTAGATCTCAGTGAAGGAATGAGGTCTCAACAGGATGTATAGGGAAATGGAGACCACAAAGAGCTGAAGGTTTATTACGTAGATTAGGATATGGCTTTTCTATTCAGTATGCCGCCTTCTTTGAGCATCAACAATCGTGTCTCTCTCCCCAGAGTGAGTGAGTGACAAGTGCTGCCTATGAGTCAGACATTATTTTCATCCTACTCAGAGTGGGAACTTTTGGGGGGAGGGATTGAGATGAAGGGTAGGGAATCAAGGGGGGAGAATGAAGGCACATCAAAGAGAATGAATCTTCCAGATGGGGAATGGTAATAACTAACAGACATAAATGCATGAAGATTTGCTAAACCTTTAACACATTAACCATTGGAGCCTCATCACAACCCTTTGAGGTTATCCCCATTATATAGATGAGAAAAATGAGACAGATTAAGTGACCTGTCAAAGGTCACGTAGTTAGCATGCATGTGAGATGGAGTTTGAATTCATATTTTTCTGACTCTAATACAATGTTCCTATACCTCTTATCCTATGAGAGCTTAGTGAAATGACTAGGGGCTTAGAGAAAGGTGGGGATTAGTAAAGGGAGTGGGGTGAGAGCTCAGTTAGTACATAAGGTGGGGAATCAATTCAGGGCTTAAGAGCTCAATGAGATAATTGAGAATCCAACTTTTTCCTACTCCCATTCAGGAAAAATGTCCCAGAAATATTCTGAGGTTCTGGGAGAAATCAAACACCTGAAAGGGATCATTTCAGTCAGTCACCTTCCTCCTTCAGCCACCTTCAGGGTGAAGATGTGGCTAGGGACTGATTTCTTTGTTGGGAGGGAGAGAACCTGCCTCTCTTCCCTAGGTCAAGGAAAAATCATCTTTTCTAACTTGGGAATCAATCTCAAATGACTCCCCTCTATCCCCATCCCCAACTCAACTATGGATCCCCTGGAAAGGGATAGGGAGGGAGAGCCCAGTGAGAGTTTGGAGAGGTCCTGAACCTCTGTCCTGTTGCCCTTCTCCGTCAATAGTCTTCAATGGGCATGCTGGTGACATCCAGAACTGACACAAACCTGGGACTGGGAATGAACTAGATAAATACAAGTGAGGAGCAGTAGACTGAGGAAACTGAAGAGATGGGGGAAAAGGAAGAACCGGGGACATGTTGGGAGGGAGATTGAAAGCCTGGAGAAACCCAATAGGCAGTCACCACCTCAAGAAGAGTTAAGAGGGGGCGGCTAGGTGGCGGAGTAGATAAAGCACTGGCCTTGGAGTCAGGAGTACCTGGGTTCAAATCCAGTCTCAGACACTTAATAATTACCTAGCTGTATGGCTTTGGGCAAGCCACTTAACCCCATTGCCTTGCCAAAAACCTAAAAAAAAAAAAGAGTTAAGAGGCTAAGATGGGGAGATCAAACACTGAATATGGAGGGAAGGGACATCATATATCAAGCCATTAAATCTGTTTAGAGGGAGGGGGAAGGGAAGAAAAGGTTTGACCCATGTCATCATTCTCCCTGATGTATCACACATGAGCCAAGGAGAAACAAACACACACATCCCTTCCTTAATCCTCCATTGTGACTATCATCCAAGGGTGCTCTGGATCCCTTCCAATCCCAAGGAAAGTAATCCCATTTCCTTTTGGGAAGACTCAGAATGAAGTTTGCTTCCTTTACTCTAAAACTATCCTGCCCAAGCCACAAGGTGGTAGGGGAAGAGGAGAGCACTCCACAGGTAAGTTCCTCATATAACCAAAACTGAGACTTCTTCACCACTTCTGTGTTTCTGATTTTTGTCTCTTCCCCTCTTTGTTGTCCACCCCACCCTATCTTCCCTGATTTTGGAACTCTCCCTTCCCTTCAATGACAAGATTAGATTCTGGGATGAAGTGGGGAGAGTGTTCTGGGAGGAATTCAGGATGAAACAAAAATGGATATTTGGGGCCTCCTAAACTATAGGATGGGTGAATTAGATGGTCTCTAGGGTCCCTTGCAGCTTGAATATCCTTAATTCTAAAGTTTTTTTTTTCCAATTTGGACATTCTATATCCTAAAGCTCTGACATTCTAAGTTCTAAGGTCATTCCCAGTTCCAACATTCTAAAATTCTACGATTCTGGGTTTTTAGATTCCATGACTCCCTTCATCCTCTACTCTTACCTGCCCTTCTTAGGTAAGTTATCTATTTGTAACTGAATAGGAAAGGAGGATCTCAGATCACTGACCTGTTATTGTGTAATAGTAATGATCTCTTTATTCTGTGCTTTCTCCATACCTGGAGGGCAAGGATACTAGCTAGTATTTATATAGAGATTTAACATTTGCTAAATGCTCTATCTCATTTGATCCTTGGGAGATGGGTGCTATTATTATTATTATTCCCATTTTATAGTTGAGGAACACATGGGGTAGGTGACTTACCCTGGAACACAAAGATGGTGTCTGAAGATTAGATTTGAACTTGGAACTTCCTAACTTCAGACCTAGGTACTCTATCCACTGTCCCCCTTTGATGTTGATGATGTTGTTCAGTAGTGTCCAACTCTTCAGATTTTTGTTTGTTTTTTGACTTTTGTGGGACAATGGGGTTAAGTGACTTGCCCAAGGTCACACAGCTAGTAAGTATCATGTGTCTGAAGACAGATTTGAACTCAGGTCCTGCTGACTCCAGGGTCAATGCTCTATCCACTGCACCACTTAGCTGCCCCTCAGCTATTATATATATTTTAATATATATTTTTATTTTTGTACAAATGCTTTTTTATACATTATTAAAATATTCTTGTTTAAGGGTAAACAGAATACCCCCTCCCCCAAAAAAATATAGACCCTCATGAGCAATAAAGTAAAGGAAAGAGAAAAAAATTTAAAAATTTTTAAAAATATGCTTCAGTTGGGGGCAGCTAGGTGGCGTAGTGGATAAAGCACCGGCCTTGGAGTCAGGAGGACCTGGGTTCAAATCCGGTCTCAGACACTTAATAATTACCTAGCTGTGTGGCCTTGGGCAAGCCACTTAACCCCATTTGCCTCACAAAAACCTAAAATAAATAAATAAATAAATAGGTAGATAAATAGATAAATAAATAAAAATTTGCTTCAGTCTGTGTTCCAACACCACCAGTTCTGTCACGGGTAGATCACATTCTTTATGATAAGTTCATCACAAAATCAGCTATTATATCTTAAAAAAATAAGGAAATCTGCAATTTAGCCTGATGCTTCCCCACTTCTCTAAATCTGATTGTCCCAAGTAAAATCATAAAATATAGACTTAGAAGTGGAAGGGACTTTCAAAGCCAGGCTAGTGGCTTTGTACAGATGTGGAAACCAAGGCACAGGATAGAACAGAAGTCCTACAGTGAGGATGGGTCTGAATCTGTGCCTTTCTTGGTGTGGGAAGAGGCTCCCAGTAAGGAACTCCTACTGTTACAGAATGGTCATCTTCTCTGTAACTTAATGTCTTGGAGAGTCCAATCCTAAGTCTTCTGAGGGCACTAGTTTTAAGTATCCCAGAGTTCTAGGAGTTGTCACTTGCTCAGAGTCACAGTAAGAGCATGAGAAAGGAAAGAAAATCATACATTAGAGTTGGAAAGGACCTTAAAGCCACCTAATCTGAACCTTTCATCTTGCAGATAGGGAAACCGAGGCCCATAGAAATGACCTGTTCTCTCAAATGTCATACAGGTCATATTAACTGGTAGGGTCTGGATTTGAATCTAGATGCCCTGACTCCTAATTAGTTTCCTCCACTGGACCACCGTGCCTCTGGTAAAAATTCTTGAAATCTAGAACCTTCCTTTTGACCAACTGTCTCTCTTTCATCTAACAAAGTAAAAATTCCTGAGAAGTATAAAATAAGTGCTATTAGAATTGAGTTTACACTACTGGGTCTATACCCTGAAGAGATGATGAAAAAGGGTAAAAACATCACTTGTACAAAAATATTCATAGCAGCCCTGTTTGTGGTGGCAAAGAATTGGAAATCAAGTCAATGTCCTTCAATTGGGGAATGGCTTAGCAAACTGTGGTATATGTATGTCATGGAACACTATTGTTCAATTAGAAACCAGGAGGGACGGAATTTCAGGGCAGCCTGGAGGGATTTGCATGAACTGATGCTGAGTGAGATGAGCAGAGCTAGAAAAACACTGTACACCCTAACAGCAACATGGGGGACTTGAAGGACTTGCTTATTCCATCAGTGCAACAACCAGGGACAATTTTGGGCTGTCTGCAATGGAGAATACCATCTGTATCCAGAGGGAAAAAACTGTGGAGTTTGAACAAAGACCAAGTACTATTACCTTAAATTTAGGGAAAAAAAACCAATATCTTATTGTCTGATCTTGCTATCTCTTATACTTTTTGTTTCTTCCTTAAGGATATGATTTCTCTCTCATCACACTCAATTTGGATCAATGTACAACATGGAAACACAGTAAAGACTGACAAATTGCCTTCTGGGGGTGGGGGGAGGGAAGTAAAATTGGGGGAAAAATTGTAAAACTTAAAATAAATAAAATCTTTAATAAAATTGAGTTTAATTGAAGAAAGTCATCACTGCCAGAACAAGGACCCAAGGCACAACATCAAGAACCCAGGCTATCTGAATTCCCAGATTCCCTCATGCTTCATTGTCTAAGCATCTGGGCTTAGGGGCTATCAAATTTGATTATTATCACTTGGTTTTCCTTTCTCTGAACATCATTATAGTTGCAATTTGTGGTCTTTTGTGTGTGTATCTGTATGTGTATGAATTATTCATTCTACTAGGGCATGCACAGCCCTTGCGTCTGGTGTGTATAACCTCCAGTATATGATCTTAGAGGGGTTCTCATCCCCAGTCTTTGTTGGTGGTGGTTTTTGGAGACAATTGGGGAAAAGTGCCTTTGTCCAGGATCACACAGCTAGTACATGTTCGAGGCTGGATTTGAATTCAGGTCCTTCTGACGTCAGGGCCAGTGCTCTATTCACTGCAGCACTTAGCTGGCCCTTCTCGTATACAATCTAACTGTAAAATATTTAGAAAAAAATATGATTTCATCAATGGAAATGACATTGACTAAACTATTATCATCTGCTTTGCCACTGTACCCTAAGAACCAATGGGATTTCCAACTGAAATCTTCTTTATGTATTATCTCTCTCTATTAGAATGAGACCTTCTTGAGAGCAAGGACTATTTTTATTTCCAATATTTTACTGAATGCTCAGCACATTATGATTGAGTTGAGTAATAATTGTTTTTTCATTCATTCATTTGTTCATTCATTCATTCTTTGGCCCATGGACCCATCCAGAGAAATCCTGACATCCATATCTGGCTTATGTCTCTCACAGAATCTATTTGGCTCCTGTCTCCACCTAGGGAAATCTAGGAACTGTCAGCATCTGGTTCTTTTTGCTCTCCCCATAGAGCCCCGAGCTCCTCTGCAAAGGCTCTTGCTAATGAGATATTGAACAGAAGACAGGTTTTACTTAACTCAAAAAAAAAAAAGCATACAACAGGCACATGTGAAAATTCTCATTGACTTTCCATAAGGTAGCAAGTAACTGGCTCTCCCTATTAGTCCCACCTTCTGAGGTAACCTCACACACTCTGGCAACTACTGGGGTGGTGGGGAGAGACTGGAGTCAGGAAGACCTGAATTTAGATGGGACCTCAGACTCTTACTAGATATGTAACCCTGGCAAGGTACTTAACTGCCATCTGCCTCAGTTTCCTCATCTGTAGGAAAGAGATAATGGCATTGTTGTGAAGACCAAGTGAGATAATATTTGTAAAAAAGCATATAGCTTATTCCCTCCCTCAGGAGGGAGTCTACAAGACTCACACGTCAGAGTCATAAGCAATCCAGGGAGCCCTCTCTGGAGACCTTACTGGAAGGATGCCAGGCCAATCATTTAATCTCCTTAAACTTCAATTTTCTCATCTAGAAAGTACCTAATGATAATAATAATAATAATAATAATAATAATAATAATAATAATAATAATGTTTGTTCTTCATTCTCAAAGAAGACCATGACATCAGAGAGGTGATGCCATGACAACCACGTGAACTGGATTTTAGTGAGTGGGTGTTGTGCTAGGTCATGGCCTCACTTTCTCCTCCAGAGTCATCTGGGTCCAGTGGCCAAATATGAATCAGGACAACTGGAGATGGCCCTGGATGTGAGGCAATCAGAGTTAAGTGACCTGCCCAAAGTCATACAGTTTGGAAGAGTCAAGTATCTGAGGCCGGATTCGAACACCATCCTCCTGACTTCAAGGCCAGTGCACTAGCCACTGCGCCACCTAGTTGCCCCCAGTACCCAAAAGTAGGATAGGTCTTTTTTATTTTAATTTTTATTTAGTATTTTATTTTTACCCAGTTACATGTAAAAACAACTTAGAATATTCCTTTTTAACACCTTGAATTCTCAATTCTTTCTCTCTTCCTCTGGCCTCACTCCTACAATCTACCCCTTATTGAGAAGAAAAGCAATTTGATATGTTATTCATGTATAGCCATGCAAAACATTTCCATATTTAACAGTCATGTTGTGAAATAAAATATAGGCAAAAAACCCTCAAGAAAGATAAAGTTAGGGGCAGCTGGGGGTGCAGTGAATAGAGCACCAGATCTGGAGTCAGGAGGACCTGAGCTCAAATCTGACTTCAGATACTTAATAATTAGCTAGCTGTGTGACCTTGGGCAAGTCACTTAATCCCATTGCCTTAAATAAATAAAATTTTTTAAAAAAGAAAAAAAGAAAGATAAAGTTAAAAAAAGGAAGCTTCAATCTGTATTCAGCCACTAACAGTTCTTTATCAGGAGATGAATAGTATTTTTCTTCATAAGTCTGAGGTTTGTTTTTTTTTTCTTGGAACATTGTATTGCTGAGAAAAACTAATTCATTCACAGCTTGTCATCTGACAATATTGCTGCTACTTTGCAGTACATTTCACTTTATGTCAGCTCATATAAGTCTTTTTAAGTTTTTCCTGAGACCCTCCTGCTCATCAAACAGTGTTCCATCATAATCACAAATTTGTTATTGCTGTCCCAGTGCCCATGACTCTTTGCCGTCCTGATACCTCCAAGTGCTAAGCAAGAGAAAGGTTCCGCATTGACTCCTCGCACCTTTCAGCATCTTCACTTGGTCCACAAGGGTCCCTCCAGGGCACATGTCATTCCCTAGAGGGGTTTCCTGGATATACTGTTCTCTCCAGGTCAGAGCCATAAGTAATCCAGGGAGCCCTCTCTGAAGACCTTATTGGAAGGAAGATTCCAAGTCAATCATTTAACCTCCTTAAGTCTCAATTTCCTCATCTAGAAAGATTTTTGGGGGGGTAACAAGGGCCTCTATCACATAGGGCATCTATGAAAAAAATGAGATGTCTTTAAAACTTTCAAATTCAATGTATATTTCAGCTATTATTATCTCCTCATAATTTTCAATAGGGTTCATAGAGCATCAATCTGTGGCCATAGCTCTTTCTATTATTCTTTGCTATTTAATATTTTACTTTCTATTGCCCAACTAGAATGACACACATTATATCAGAGGTCAACCTGTCACAGAACACCTAGGCAGTCTGTTCAACCTTAGAATTGAAGATTCTAGGCCCCAAAGGTTTTCATATGATAATCCAGGACTCCTGCCAGATTCCCCACCTAACTATCACACTGATCAACTGGGAAAGACTTTGTTACCATGACCAATACAATGATCCAAGACAATCCAAAGGACCAATGATGAAAAATGTTCTCCACCACCAGAGAGAAAATTGAAAAGATCTGAATGCATACTTTTTACTTTGTTTCTGAGGGGTTTTTTTGGGGGGGGACACAACTTGACGAATATAGAAATATCTTTTGTATAACTTCACATGTATAATTGATATTTTATTGCTTAGCCTTCTTGGGGGGGAAGGGCAGGAGGGAGTCAGAATTCAGAACTCAAAGAAATTTTTTTAAAAGATTGCTAAAAAAGAAATAATAAAAAGAGAAACACAAAAATGAAAATAAATAAAAGCTGTTAAAAAACCAAATTTCCTATCTAATAGTCTCTAAGAGTTGTCAGACCTTTTTTTAAGGTCCCCCCTCCCCCTTTTCTGTCCCCTCCCCACTCCCTGGTCAGGAAGAGCTTCTTGGTGTGATCTCAACACCAGCAGAGCTGACTTTAATAATTTAGCAGTTGCAGACAAATATAGTAGTCCTGAAAATAAACCAACAAGGACACTAACCTCCTTCTTCTCTCCTTTCCTCGATGGCCACTCTTCAGGTTTCCATCTCTATTTTTCCCATCACACCTCAAACACACACACACACACCTGAACTCTGCATACATACATGATGATGGTGGTGGAGCAGACATGCAAACTTTATATTTGGACATACACATATGCTCACAAATACACAGGCACACAAGCTTGACTACATGCAAGCCTACATCCATGTGCCTGGGGGCCCTACACATACATATGTACCCCCTCATGCCTTTATATCAGTCAGAATCATGCACAAGTTCTTCCCCCCACAGACAGGTCTCCAACTGAGCCTCTATGAAACCTACACCATCCAGGAAGCCTGCCATGAATGTACACCAGAGAGGAGGGAAAGAGAGGAGCTAGGGCACTGGTCTATGTTTGCTGGGCTTCAGGCACATGTCTTTGGGGGAAAATACACTTGCATGTATGTATGTATGTATATATTTATAAGTATATTACATACATTTCTCATGCAAAGCAAGATCCTAGGATTATAGATATAGAGCTGAAAAAGTAATTTAGAAGCCATCCATTTCAAATATCCCATATTATAGATGAGAAAACTGAAACCCACAAGAGTTGAGTAATAGACTCAACTATAAAGGCTTTTTGATTGATTACTTGAACCCAAGGCAGGGACAGAGAAATTTTCACAAATCTTAAGGCTGATATTTCTAGACCAAATAAATCCTCTGCATGGAGGCTGAATGAATCAATAGAAGTTATCCCAAATAGCTTGAAGCTCCTCTGGAAATTTCTAGAGACTCCAAGGACAAGGTGACTCATTCCTTTTGAGGAGAAAGAACTTTCTCAGAGCAGGTGGAGGCTCATCTCAGAATGGACTCTCTGTGGCTTAAGCATCATAATAGACTCCGACTAGTCTCTTGGTATTGGTCTTCCCCTCCTCATGACAGCAGAAAGGGGTGGGATGCTGCATCTGACAAAAGAAGAGGTCAGCTCTTCTTAGCTGCAGCTTTCTGGTTGATAAGATGTGATTTCAGTGAGGAATGGAGGATATAGGTGAGGAAAATTGCAAAGGAAGCCAGATCTGAGTTCCACCATTTTACTTTACTGTTGTTTCTTTGTTCCAAGTGTGTGTATGTGTGTGTGTGTGTGTGTGTGTGTGTGTGTGTGTGTATGTGTGTATTCTATAATAATAATAATAATATTAGCTAGTACTTTATAAATGTTATCTTATTTGATCCTTACAATAATCTTGAGAAGTAGATGTTACGCTATGTCCATTTTGCAGATGAGGAAATAAGCAGCCCTATTAAGTGATTTGCCCAGGATCACACAACAAGTATCTGAAATAGGACTCAAATTCAATTCTTCCTTATTCTAGGTCCACACTCTATCCATTGTACCACCCAGATCCTTGTTTGAAAGAAGGGGGAAGGAGATATATTCAGAAAAAAATATGTTATTCAAAACTAAAATATATCAATAAATCATATTTTAAAAAGTACAGATTCAAGACAAGAGTTGAACTAAGTGGTCTCCAGGGTCTTCCAGCCCTGACATTCCATGATTCTATGATTTTTGAGACAACTAGAAAAATCTATTAAATCCTGTTTATATTTCAAATCTTTAAAATCCATGTTTACATTCCAAAGTCAACTGGAATCATTTGTTTGAGCTAAAGCAGACCTGCCTCCATCAGTCATTAATCTCTCTCAAAGAATGATAAAATAGTTGTTTTTCCATCATATGAGAATATCATCCTTCCTTTGTTTCTGAGCAAGGATCCAGGATTAGTCAATAAATTCCCCCATAATCAGAAGAGGACTGTTGTTGCTGTTCTTTGTCCTTCATTCTCAAAGAAGGCCATGACATCAGGGAGGTGATGCCATGCCATGCATGTGAATTGGCTTTGAGTGACAGTGTGCTATGCTAAGTCACCAGCCTCACTTTTTCCTCCAAAGTCATCTGGGTACAGTGGTCAGATATGAATCAGTGCAACTGGTATGAACCCTGGATGCAAAGAAATCAGGTTCAAGTGACTTGCTCAAGGTCACACAGTTAGTAAGGTGTCTGAGGTGGGATTTGAACTCAGGTCCTCCTGACTCCAGAACTGTTGCTCTATTGACTTTGCCACCTACCTGCCCTTCATAAAAACACTTCCATATACTACAATTCGGCCTTCCATCAAGTGCCAGGTGAGGCTCCTTCAGAATGGAGCCAAAGTAGGTCTAACCTTCCACAGCTAACTAGGCTGCTTCCTTTACCCACACATGACCTCAGCCCCATAGGATCAACAGGCTGCAATGAGGATTAACCTCCTATTGTGCTATTCTTCCTTCAGATTTCAGATTTCACTTATTTCTGCCTGGGGCAGCATCAGTCACCTGGTCTTACTTGCAAGATAATGTACATCCTTTCCCTATAATCTCTTCCATCTATCTTCTCTCTTCCCACAACCACCTCTGGTCCTGGTCTTTCATTCTCACTCAACTGGATTATTAGCCTCCTTCCTCCAGTTTCTCCCTTATCCCTTCCATCCTTTACATAGCTGCCAAGACATTTTTATATAACTTGATTCTGAAATAGGAGGATCTCAGAGGAAATCCTCTAATCCAACTCCCTCATTTAACAAATCCAGAAACTGAGGCCCAGAGGTAAAGTAACTTACCTAAGGTCACATAGACATTAGTGTCAGAGGTAGGATTTGAACTCAGGTCCTTTGACTCCCTGGTTAGCCAGGTAGCACAGAGGATAGAGAGTCAGGCCTGGAGTCAGGAAGACCTTGAGTTCATATCACACACTTCCTTGCTGTGTAACCTTGGGCAAGTCTCTTCACTCTATTTGCCTCAGTTTCCTCATCTGTAAAATGAACTGGAGAAATGGCAAACCACTCTAATATCTTTGCCAAGAAAACCCCAAATGGGTTCATGAAGAGTTGAATATGACTGAAAAATGACTGTACAACTTCTGATTCTGGATCCATTACACTTTCCCTCATACCATGCCTATCTCTTACCTTCCTATGTCATTCCTCAGCCTAATGTTTAAGGCCTTCCATGGCACAGGACTCCCCTCCAACACTGTAATCTCTAAACAAACTAGAAGATTCACTCTCTTTTGTATATCCCTTGTGCTACTCCAGGAGCACCATGACGGTCTACACGTTCCTTTTCCCTGTCACGACTCTTCCCTCTCCTTGCCAATAGTAATCTTAGTCAATTTTTTTTGTTTTTGTTTTTGCAAGGCAATGGGGTTAAGAGACTTACCCAAGGTCACACAGCTAGGTAATCATTAAGTATGTGAGGGTTAATTTGAACTCAAGTCCTCCTAACTCCAGGACCAGTGCTCTGTCCACTGAGCCACCTACTTACCCATACTAGTCAATTCTTTTTTTTTAGTTTTTGCAAGGCAGTGGGGTTAAGTGGCTTGCCCGAGGCCACACAGCTAGGTAATTATTAAGTGTCTGAGGCTGGATTTGAACTCAGGTCCTCCTGACTCCAAGGCTAGTGCTCTATCCACTGTCCCACCTAACCGCCCCCCATACTAGTCAATTCTTAAAGTCCAACTTAAATGTCTCCTCCATGCAGCCTGCCCAAATTTCCTCTAGTCATTAAAAATCTTTGCCCTCTAGATTTCACCTATCATATAGTTTATCCTAGAATTGGTTTTTAATTGTGGTTTCCTATATTTAGATCTCATCCTCTCACTATTTACATAAAGGAAAACAGAACAAGGCAGTGAGAAAATTGCTGAATTTGCAATCAGATGTTCAAATCCCATTGCAATCTTGAACAAACAGGTTACTCTGACCTCTCCAAGCCTCAGTTTCCTCATCTGTAAAATCTCTCCAAGATTTCCTCTCCCTTCCCTTTTCTCCTTTGTCTATGGGATGGTATGATTCCATAAAACTATGGCTTGTCTCATCTCAACTTTGGTTTTCCTCTAGTATCTGGTACAATGCTCTCTGCACACAGCTGTGCATGACTAGTTCTCACCTTATGTTCATTTGGTTTCATTCTGTCTGCTGAACATAGTGAACATGCTTGTGGCAAGCTGCTCTAATAATATTTGTCCTTCATTCCCAAAGAAGATCACGACATCAGGGAGGTGATGCTATGACAAGCACGTGAATTGGATTTGAGTGAGGGGGGCTGTGCTAAGTCACCAGCCTCACTTTCTCTTCCAGAGCCATCTGGGTCCAGTGGCCAGATATGGATCAGGATGACTGGAGACATTCCTGGATGTGAGGCAATCAGGGTTAAGTGACTTGGCCACAGTCACACAGCTAGTAAACGTCTGAGGCTGGATTCAAACTCCCATCCTCCTGACTTGAAAGTCAGTGCTCTATCCACTGTGCCATCCTATTGTGTCAGTCAGTATGTCTGAGTCTATCTTAGCCTGTAAGACCCAAGGGCAGAAACTATATTTATAGAGTGCTAGCATCAAATTGGGCTTTCTGACACCCCTAGGTCTTTCTTCTCCAGTCTCTCACTCCTATTTTTTAAATTGATGACGTTTAAAAATCAATCATTTCCTAAAAAGCTCTCCCACTCCACCCACTGAAATCCAGCTCTTATAGCAAAGATAGTTAAGCAAAACCTCAGGGGAAAAAAGCAATCAAATCCAAAAAGAGACACTACTTCCCACCCCAAGGCTTCTCATCACCACTAAGAAGAGGGAGATGTGTTGCACTCTGGTTTCCCTAAAGCAAGATTGTTGCAATTAATCTGAGGTTAACTCTCTTTTTTTCATTTATATAGCCATTGATATTATTATAACACCATACATCAATGAAATCATCTTGTTGGGACCAATCTTTATGTTTATTTGTTTGGTCTGTATTACTTATCTTGCAGTGGTTTCTTCCAAATTTCTCCAAAGGTATTCCAAAATTTCTCCAAATTCCTCTTATGCCTTATGTCTTTTTTTAAACTAGAGTTTTCTTCTGCAAAACAACTAATATTTTACATGAGTGTACATGTATTTGTTCAGGTTTTTTTTTTAGGTTTTTGCTAGGCAATGGGGTTAAGTGGCTTGCCCAAGGCCCACACAGTTAGGTAATTATTAAGTGTCTGAAGCCGGATTTGAACTCCTGACTCCAGGGCCGGTGCTCTATCCCCTGAGCCACCTAGCCACCCCATGATTGTACATGTATAACCTATAATGAGATTGTTTACTGTCTCAGGGAGGGAGGAAGAAATAGAATTTGGAACTCAAAAACTTTTTTAAAAAGTTTAAAATGGTTTTATATGAAATTGGAAGAAAATAAAATACTATTTAAGTAAAAATATTCATTTATTCTTACAGAGAAATAATATTTCACTATATTTTTATACTACAATTTATTTAGCGAGTCCCCAATGGAAGTAGCAGGGTAATATGCTACTTCTCCCTCCCATGCTTTTTAGTTGTGAGATCTTGGGCAAGTCACAACTTCTTTGGGCCCTCTTCAACTAGGTCAGGGGTAGGGAACCTTTTTTCTGCCGGGGGCGTTTCGACATTTATGACATCATTTTCATGATATATTTGGTCAAATATTTAATTAATTCACCTCTAAATTTATTGAATTTTTGAATCCCACCTATGATTGCCTTGGCAGCGACAGACCAAATGATTTCTCAGGCCTTGTACAAACCTGAACTAGATAGGCCATGAGTCCATGAGTCTAGCTCTAGAATCCTCACTCAGTGGCTACCTACTTTGTTTCCAGTTGTCTGAGGTCTGTTTGTTTGTCACCATCACAAAGAATGTGGCTACAAAAATTCCTAGATGTGGCATCTTTGTTTCTGTCACTGACCTTCTTGAGTCATATTCCCAAGAATGAAATTTGGGAATCAAAAAGTAAAACCAGTTTTTGTGACTTTTGTGTGACTTTTTCTCAATCATTTCTTTCCAAAGTGATTGGACCAATGTATAGTGTGCCCATCTTTCCACAGTCCTGCCAACAACTATTTCCTCTGGTCCCTTCTTCAAAGACCAGGCTCAGCTTGGGGTTTCTACCCTGAGCAATGATGAAAAGTAAAACAGATAAAAAATGAGACAGAAAGCCCTTTCAAGAATGGTAAGAGTTGGGATTTGTTTTCCCTTAGAGTAAGGATATATGAGGTAACCAAAGTATATGAGGGAGGATTTAAAAAGGTAAAAGGAAGGTAGGGGAAAGATCTCTATTCTAGAGATCAAGTGATCTATATTTTAGCAGGCAGGATCTTGGGCAAGTCTAATTTCTCTAAACCAGAGCTATATTACTCTATAAAATGGAACTAAAATAATAAAATCAACCACAATGTTTACATAAATGTTCCAGACGCTGCACTTAGCACTTTACAATTATTATTTCATTTGATCCTCACAACAATGTGAAAGATAGTGTGAGAAATAATTCATTTGGATCCTACTCTACTCCAATCATTTTGATATTCTAGATAAACTAAATAGGGATAGATAGGTTTTATAGTGGGAATCCATCTGTAATGTAATCTTCACTTGTGGGGCAGCTAGGGTGGCAGAGTGAGTAGAGCACTGACCTTGGAGTCGGGAGTTCCAATCCAGCCTCAGACATTTGACACCTACTAGCTGGGTAAGTCACTTAACCTTGATTTCCTAGCATCCAGAGCTATCCCCAGTCTCTGGAGGAGAAAATGAGGCTGGTGACTCAGCATAGAACCCCCTCACTCAAATCTAATTGTGATGGTATCACCTCCCCTGATGTCATGATCTTCTTTGAGGATTGAAGGACAATCATTATCATCATCATCAATGTTCACACTTGACAAGTCATGAGGTGACAACTTGCGCAACCACAAGAATGTAGACAAAGATATCTTTATCCTGTTTTGCCTAAATTCCATTTCCAAACCAAGTATGGTTGGTGAGATGGTAAGAAAGGCAGCCATGTCTTGCAATATATCATTGGAGCTTGTACTATCTTCTCCTTCCTAAACTAAGAAAGAGGCCACCCATCTTATGACCATCTAGTCAATGGTGGTGACGTGAAATCCTTACTTTACCCAACTCATGACCCTGCTGACATCATTTTTGCTTATTTTAGCTTATGCATCACATGTCAACCAATGAGATTCTATATTTTGCCATGCCTCTTCTGCATATGTAGGCATTAAACTCTATAAATACAAGATCCTAGAAGAAGGAGGCATATTAGATTTTGAGGAAGATCCCTGAGAGGACCAGGGATCCTTTAATAAAGTGTCCTTGGCTCAGAGCTCTGCCTCAGTCCCCTTTTTTTCTGTAGGTGGGACACTTTTAATTCCAACAGTACGGAGTCTATTCCTATTCTAGCCCTGAAAGATTAACATCGGCCTTCTTTTCCCAGGAGTGTAGTGAGGAGAGAACTAGGGTGGGATGGTAGAAAGAACAGGGGGATGCTAGTATCAGTTCAGTTCAGCAAACATTTCTTAAGCACCTTCTGCATGCAAACATATATGCTCTGTGCTGAGTACATAAAGATGCAAAATATCACAATCCTGTCCCTCAAGGGATTTGTGATATAATAAATAGGTGGATATGAAACATATATGCAAAGTAGCATGTAATGAAGACAAAGGGCATATCGGAACAAAGTCTGAGTTTGGGTTCTGACATTTAACCTATATGACCTTAGACCAGTCACTCTCCTTTTCTGACCTTCAGTTTTCTTCTTTGTAAAGTGAGAATAAATGATTTTTGAGAGATATCATGGGATAAAGAGAAAAAGCTCTGACTGGAGAATCAGGAAAGACTTGGGTTCAGATGCTGCCTCTGATATTTAATAGCTGTGGGAACTTGATAAGCCATATCACCTCTGAGCCTCAGTCAGTTTGCTCATCTGTAAAATAGGGACAATATTTGCATCCACCTCATAGGATTTCGAGGGTCAAATGAAATCATGGATATAAAGGACTTTGCAAAACACAAGACAGGTAGGTTTTTCCTACTACACACCCACACCCCCACACACAAACAAACACAGATAGGGTTAAAATGGGGTTTAAAGACTAAAAGATCTTGATGTAAAATGAACAACATGAGAGTCAAGGGTTGTTCTCTGTTCTGGGACAGCTAGTGAGTCAGACACAAGTGAGACCTTCCTGAGCAGGAAAAATGACAGGAGGTTACAGGGTTGGGCTGGGATCCCAAGGAACTGACTTCACTAAAATGTTTTAAAGAAGACCATCTAAGCTGGCTTTGGAACAGAGCCAAAATAGGGGTTTGATTAGACAGTTTGACACTCCTTCATCTGTGCATCCCCAGTTCTCCTTGATTTATCTACCCTTAAGGCCCCAGATTACAGGTACTGTGATTTCTGTCTGTGTCTCTGTCTTTCTGTGTGTCTCTGCCTCTGCTTCTGTCTCTCTCTCTTTTTCTCCCTCTCCCCATTTCTCTTTCACTTTCCCTCCCTGTCTCTCTGTCTCTGTCTCTGTCTCTGTCTCTCTTCCTTCCCTCTCCCCACCACTCTCTCCTCTCTCTACACCTCACCTCTCACATAGAGCCTTGTCAGCAGCCTTTCACCTGGGCTGTTCTCCAAGTCCTTTGAAATTGTCTTTTAGAGGTTGAGGCAACAGTGGGGGGGAAAGGGGCAGGGAGAAAGCTTAATGACTGAAACCTCTTGGCCTTTATCTCCACCCCGTTGGTTAATGGGACTCAGCAGCTAGCCAGCTGTGCCCACTTCTAGCCGTGACTTACTCCCTGGCCAAATGCTTGTCCTGCCCTGTCCTGCCCAGCTCCTAGAATCCACCTCTTCCTTTCTCAGCCCTGATGCTCTGGGTGGGGGTGGGGGGTGAGGACGGAGGGAGGGGAGCCAGGGCAGTCAGCCTGAATAAGACTAGCTGAAGATAGAAGCCAGAGCTCCTCTTCTTGCTGCATCATCCTCCTCCTCCCACACTCAAGCTATCCTATTATTGACGCTGTTTGAGTCCATTTCCCATCCTCAAAGTGCTCGGGCTCAGAGAGAGGGGGGAGGGAGTCTCTGTGGGAATCCGATGGGCAGCAGAAAAGGGGAGTGGCTAAAACAAGGTCATTTAGCCCCAAGTCAGGGAAGGAGCTGGCTGCCGAGCCTGCCACTCTGACCAACCTCCCTATTCATCTCAGCTAAATTAGGTTTCTCTCCTCAAGTTCTTCCCTAGGAAGCCAAGAACAACCCAGATGGTCATAGGATCACACATTTAGAACAGACAGGGAATTTAGAGACAAACAACTGAACTCATTTGTCCATGATCACACTAGTAAGTGTCTAAGGTGGGATTTGAACCCATATTTTCTTGACTCTCAAGTTCAGGGCCCCATTCGTTTCATCACTGCCTCTCATTCTAACTCTCTCAGCCATGATCTAGCTCTAGATTGCCCCTGGCTGTGGTAAAAAAAAAAAAAAAAAAAAAAAAACCACCTCTCCAGGCCTCAGCTTCCTCACCTGATTGTCTGGGTGCATTGGCTCTGGGTGTGTTTGCCTTTGTCTCTCTGTCTCCCTAAAAATCAAGAATGATGTCTCTTTCAGGAAATGAAAAGGATCCAGCACATGTTTATTTAAAAACACATGAAATTCAAGGTGTGGGGCCAGATATGCCGAAATAGGAAAGACAAAGTTCCTGACTTAAAAGAATTGACAAAATAATAAGAGGGAAAGATATGGACAGAAATAACTACGCTTCAAGGGAGAGTGAGGTAAGTGCAGAAGTATCAGGCAGAGATGGAAGCAGGAGGTCATTGGCAGAAGCATTACTGTCTCCAGGGAAACCCTGTACTGTCTTAGAGGCAGTAACCAGAGGAGAGAGAGCGCTTGGTTTGGCGGCAGAAGATCTGGCTCACATCCCAGCTCTGCCTCCTGGGTGACCTTGGGCATTTAAGTCACTTTGCTTCTCTCCACCTCAGTTTCCCCATATGTAAAATTATTTCAAAGGCCCTTTTCTGCTTGAATTCCTATGATCTTGTGAGGGAGGATTGGTAGGAGAAGGAAAATATCTGAGGTTTCCTGGAGGGAGATGCCAGCTAAGACCTTCAACCAATGGTTGGTTGGTTGTTGTCTTTTGTAATCCAAGAAGATCAAATTGTCATCACTGTGTCAGGGTCAAAGTACAGTGTGTTCAACTGGGGCTGATCAGACCAATGAAAGCTTGGTAGGCTCTACCACCCACAGGTCAGGCCCAAATAATCCATAGAAACGTCTGGAAAAGAAATGTCTCTAGATTTGCACACCTCACGTTTCTTTTCAGTTACTGCACCCACAACATTCTGGGCACTGTATTTAGCCCCTGAGACACAAAGATAAAAGTGAACCAGTTCCTTCTGAGTTTACCTTCTATATAGGAACAAAAGAGTTGGACATAATCAGATAAGCAGTGGTAAAGACATAAACCACATTCTAAGAGTTGAGAAGTGAGTGCTCAAATTGTTATCATCATCATCATCTAAGTAGTTTGCAGTGTCTTAATGCAAAGCACTTTGCAAATATTTCATTTTATTGTCGTAATAACCCCGAGCTACTGTTCTGACTCTCTGTGATTGCATTTGAGGTTTTTGTGGCAAAGATACTGGGAGTGGTTTGCCATTTCCTTCTCTGGTTCATTTTACAGATGAGGAAACTGGAGCAAACAGGGTTAAGTGACTTATCCAGGGTCACTGCAATAGAAACTCTTGGAAGTCAGATTTGAACTCACAGAGATGAGTCTCCCTGACTCCAAGCCTGGTGTACCACCTAGCTGGCCCCACTGTCACATCATGGGTTACACAGTCATTGCATGGATTGCCTCTCTGTCATAATAAACTCACTATGAGATTTTGATTGGGTTTTGTCATTTCTGAATCTCAGACTCAGTTTCTCCATGAGTTAAATGAGAGAATGAGACCAACATTTTCTGTTCTTCTAACATTGCACTCATAAGTTTATAGGATTTAGGAACCTAAGAAATATCTTCATTTTATGGCTGATAAAGCTGAAGCACACAGGTAAAGTCATTTGTTCAAGTCTGCTCCACTGCCAATAGCAGAACTGGAGGTCCCTTGACTTCAAATCTAAGATTTTCCACTATATCACACTACCTCACAGAGCTAAGGACCCTTTCAACTTGAACATCCATGATCTGTGTTCTAAGTTGTCATACTTTTGGGATCTTGGTAAGGACCCTGGGTAAGTCACTTAACCTCTATTTGCCTCAGTTTCCCTATCTCTAAAACAGGAATGGTGATTATGCCTATCCCCTGAAGATGTTGTGTAGTTTAAATGAGATAATAATTATAAAGCACCATGTCTGACTCCTAGAAAGCATCATACAAATGCTAGATAGTATTAGGAAAATTAAATATCTTTAACATAGTGAACTCAGAGACAGCATTAAAACCCAGGTCTTCACATTGCAGTCACTTTTCCACCATTCACCTGCCCAGTTGGGGAACAAGTTTGAAATGCCCTGATTCTTAGTACCTAGGCCTGAGGCTGGCACATTATCATGGCAGAATCTTATCTCATTTGATCCTTGCAATAACCCTGTTAATGAATGACTCCACATGTCTATTCCATTGAAGAAGCTGCAAGGATGGAGGTCATATAAAAGCTGATCTTCGAGTCCCTTTGGATTCCACCTTTGGAGCTAAACCTTTCCATGAACTCTGGTCAGAGATGAGTCATTCCACAAATCTAGTTTTGTGGAAGGATTAACAGCCTTTACTATAATAAATTAGGACTCTTTGCTGTTGTTTGTGTGCTCTGAGGACATCTCTCGATCCTCATGAACAGTGCTCATCTTTCTTTACCTTCCCTGGAGCAATGAGCCCTGAATTTTGCTAACTTTGCACTGGTTTTTGTTCAGTCACCTTACACAATGTCTTCTATTTTACTGTGTCAAAAATAAATGTTAGGTCTGGCATTATATGAGTGTTAATTTCTCAAGTGTTTTTTTCCTTAAGCTTTGATCTCAGAATGCCAGTTCCTTAACAGTGTTGCTGGTCAGTCATGTCTGATTCTTAGTGACTACATGAAGAGCATCTCTCCTCCTCCTCCTCCTCCTCCTCCTCCTTCTCTCTCTCTCTCTCTCTCTCTCTCTCTCTCTCTCTCTCTCTCTCTCTCTCTCTCTTTTAGTTTTTGCAAGGTAGTGGGGTTAAGTGGCTTGCCCAAGGCCACACGGCTAGGTAATTATTAAGTGTCTGAGGCTGGATTTGAACTCAGGGACTCCTGACTCCAGGGTGGGTGCTCTATCCACTGCGCCACCTAGCCTCCCTTTCCACTATCTCTTGAAGTATGTCCAAATCCATGTTCATTATTTCCTTGACAGTATCCATCCATCTCATCCTCTGCCATCCCCTTTTCCTTTTGCTTTCAATCTTTCCCAGTTCCTGACTCTTTTCTAATGAGTCCCATTTTCTTATTATGTGACAATATTTAAGCTTCAGCTTCAATTTTCCAGTGAATCATCTGAATCAATTTCTCTAAGTATTGATTTGATCTCCTTGCTATCCACAATTCAAAAACACTAATTCTTCAACTCTCAGATTTCCTTATAATCCAATTCTCATAACTATACACTGATAATGAGAAAACTATAGCTTTAACTATATGAACAAGGTGATGTCTCTGCTTTTTAGTGGGCTGTTCAGATTGGCCATAGTTTTCCTTTCAAAGATGCAAATGTCTTTTAATTTCATGACTTTAGTCACTGCCTGTAGTGACCTTTGAGGTCAAGAATATAATTCTGACTCTGCTCCCATTTTTTCTCCCTCTTGCCAGGAAGTAATGGGACCATTTGCCAAGATCTTAAGTTTTTTTGAATACTAAGTCTCTTTCACCCTTCTACAGGCTTTTTAATTTCACTTTCTGCCAGCAGAATGGCATTGTGTGCATTTCTGAGATTGTTGATATTTCCTGGCAAACCTTAATTCTAGCTTTCAATTCATCTAACCTATAATTTTCCATGATGTACACTGTAAAAGTTAAATCAATAAATAAGGTAACAATATGCAGGCTTATCATATTCCTTTTCCTATCTTAAACCAATCAGTTGTTCCATATTCTATTCTAATAGTCTTTTTTTTATTTTTATTTAAGGCATTGGGGTTAAGTGATTTGTCCAAGGTCACACAGCTAGGCAATTATTAAGTGTCTGAGGCCGGATTTAAACTAGGTCATCCTGATTCCAGGGCAGGTTCTCTATCCACTGTGCCACCAAAGCTGCACCTCTTAATATAGTTTTAACTTTCTCCTTGAAAATCAGGTGCTCGGGGCGGCTAGGTGGCGCAATGGATAGAGCACCGGCCCTGGAGTCAGGAGTCCCTGAGTTCAAATCCGGCCTCAGACACTTAATAATTACCTGGCTGTGTGGCCTTGGGTAAGCCACTTAACCCCATTGCCTTGCAAAAAAAAAAAAAAAAAAAAAAAAAAAAAAAGCTGGTGCTCAATGTGTCTTAGTAGAGAAGAATAAGGTATTTGTATCACTCCCATTTATTGGTCCAGTTTCACCTCCAGACTCATTCTCAAAACCAGCAGACTCTATTCTTCCTTTGCATACAATAACATGTTTTAACTTATCGAGTCCAAATGATAATTTTCTATCATTGAAAAGATTCCAAAAGACAAAGTATTTATATAATATAGTTGTTGGTAAGACCACATAACTTGATGTTATCCATATAAACCAATTGATTAATATAATATTTTGGTACAACACACTATTTGCCTTAAAAGCCATGTTCAACTCTATTCAGAAGTGATGATAATGGGTGTAAGGTTAGGCATAGCCATTATAAGGTTAAATCGTAGGGAAGAAGATGAGACATTTTATGTAAAATAGTTTTTATATTTTATGTTGCAAAGTATTTTATTTTATTTTATTATTTATTTTAGAGTTTGTTTTTATTTTGCAAGGAAGTGGGGTAAAGTGGCTTGCCCAAGGCCACACAGCCAGGTAATTATTAAGTGTCTGAGGTCGGATTTGAACTCAGGTACTCCTGACTCCAGGGCCGGTGCTCTATCCATTGCGCCACCTAGCTGCCCCTCTGCGCCACCTAGCCGCCCCATGAAGTATTTTTGAAGAAGAATTTGGTTAACTCTGAGTTACAATCTCACACTTATCAGATTAGTTAATATGACAGAAAAGGAAAATGATAAAAGGTGGAGGGTATGTGGGAAGAGTGATACACTAATGCACTTATTGATGGAATTCTAAACTGATCCAGCCATTCTGAAGAACAATTTGGAACTATGCCTAAAAGGTTATAAAACTTTGTATACCCATTTGGTTCAGCAATAACACTACTTGTGGTATACCAAAGAGATCTCCCCAAAAAAAAGAAAAGAAAAAAGATTCATATGTATAAAAATATTCATAGCAGCTCTTTTTGTGGTGGCAAAGAACTGAAAATTAAAGGGACTGCCATCAATTGGGAAATGCTGTATATTTGTGGTATATGATTGAGATGGAATATTATGTTATATTTTTTAAAATTTTATTTAAAGCAATGGGGTTAAGAGTGACTTGTCCAAGGTCATACAGCTAGGCAATTATTAAGTGTCTGAGGCCGAATTTGAACTCAGGTCCTCCTGACTCTAGGGCTGGTGCTCTATCCACTGTGCTACCTAGTTTCCTCCAAAACGATTATGTTATAAGAAATGATGACATGCTCTCAGAGAAACTTCTAAAGGCTTACACAAACTGAGGCAAAGTGAAATGAGCAAAGTCAGAAGAACATTGTAGACAATAATAACAATATTGTATAATAATCAACTGTAAATGTCATATTCAGTCATCAAATGATCTAAGCCAATCTGAAAGACTTATGATGAAAAATGATATCCACCTCCAGAGAAAGAACTGATGGAATTTGAATACATATCAAGATATACTTTAAAAAACTTTCTTTTTCTTTATTCTTTTGTGTTTTCTTTTCCAACATGAAAAATATGGAATTAAATTTTGGACGACTAAACTTATATAATCTCTATTAAATTACTTGACTTATCGATGAGGGGGGAGGGAAGGGAGAGAGAGTGAGACTCTATAACTCAAAATTTTAAAAAAATGTAAAAAAATTTTTACCTATAATTTAAAAATATTTAAAAGTAAAAATAAGTTTTAAAATTTTTAAAATATAACTCCTAGTTAAAAAAATTTAAGAATAAAATAGCCTGGTTTTCCATGTAGACATCAAATACACTAGTATTCTTACTATGTCTGACTTTATGCTATTGAAGTACTTCTATCCTGAACTCAAAACTATGAATAACTGAGTCAAAGGCTTTCCAATAATGAAGTAGGTGTTGATGTTATGGCAGTTTGGAGTGGATTATTTATTAATCATCCAACTAATAATAAGCTAAAATTTATTTTATATCCCTAAGATTTGGGGGTTCACTTTTTTGATTCCTCAGCTACTATGCTGTTTTCTGTACCTTTAAATGTTTGTGAAAGATCTCAACTGTGAATGTGCTGTATAAATGACAAAATTAATAACCATGTAATTGGCCTATATTTGGAGGGATCACTGATAATCTCATCTTTTTTCAATAAATACATGATGACTTCTGTTTAGAAAAAAAAATAGGCTCAGGTTTGCCTCAAATAGGAAGCCAGAAGTGTTTTTCTTGCAATTCACATCCCACCATGAAACATAAGAGCCAATAATTATGGCTCTTATCCAGACCCATCATTTTCAGTTTTTACAGTAAAGATAGAGTTTCAGTCACCTCCCTAGATAGAACCATTCTGTCATTCATATTAATGGGATATAAGTTTTATGTTTCACATTCAATCCAATGTGCACGTCTGATGTATTGGACATCTTCTGGCAATAAAGATGACCAGAAATGTTCTCTATCTCTAGTCTTTGGGCTTTCCTCTAATGTCTTTTGTTTCTCAAGACATCATAGTTTAATTTTTGATGGATGTTAAATTTTTTATTTTGTCCTTTGCATTTCCTTGGCTCCTTGGATTATTTGTTAACATTTTGGTTTTACAATGATTAAAATTTTCTGATACACTTTTTGTTTTCTGGGCTCTGTTCTGAATGTTTCTTTTTAAATCACCTTTAATCAGGAGATGTGGTTTTGAAGTGGTCTGCTGTACACACTAACCAAATGTTGATATAATGTTCCAATGTTTTCCCCATACCTTCAATTGTTTTCTGAGCTACTTCAGTCATGATGATTTTTGATTGATGCCAGTCACTAAGAATAGTCATCAATAACTCTCCTTCTCAAGATCCTTCTAGGAACAAAATCTTCAGAATCCACTGCTACATGCAGATCCTGAAATGTTTTATACTCTCTAGCAAACATTGTGGAAGAATGTTTTTGTGCATGATGGTAGAGCAGATATCAACTTTTAAAGATGTCTGTTTTGGTTTAGTTTGTCAATTAGTTTATAAAAAAGGCTTTCTATTCTAAGTATTTTCCTCTTCTTTGCAGAATTATTTGCAACAGTAGCATTAATTTTGTTGTTTCCTTATTATGTAACTATTTGTGTTAAATGAAGATTTTCAATGTATTCAGGTACTTCATCTTTTTTTCCCCTCTTCAGATTTAAGTAACTCCTTGATTTTAGCTCTTATCTAATTTATGTTTAGAAATGAAGTTATTTCTTATGATTGCCCATTATTGCCCTTTATTATGTTGCTCTGTATCTTGGAGCCAAAGACAGTGTTGACAGAAAGTAATGTGAAGTCCTTTCTATAATTGTTACATTAACAATAGTACTTTTTATATAGCATTTTAAAGTTTGCAAAGCACTATACTAGCTAACAACAATCCTGGGAAGTAGGTGTCATTAACTTTGTTTTACAGATGAGGAAATCAAGGCAAGCAGAGGTTTAGTGATTTGCCCAGGGTCACACTGCTAAAGTATCTGAGAAAGAATTTAAACTCAGGATTTCCTGACTCCAGAGCCAGTGCTTTATTCTGGAGAAAATAGAGAGCCACTGGAGACTATAGACTATGGAGACGACATGGTCAGACATGCACTTCAGGAAGATCACTACAACATAGTATTTGTATATAGGGAGAGGCAGGGAATCATATTTTTAACCTCTCTTTCAAGCCCCCTTGTGGTTCTCCTAATTTATTGCTTTAGACTTCTCTAAAGCATTTCCAACAGGTGTGATATTGGTATTTATGATTTGTCCCAATGCTGCTTGCCTTTTTGCAGTCTGAGAATCTGAAGGGGGATCCATCAGGGTCCATCTATATTGCTTTACTTGAGGATTTCATTAGCTCCCATGGATTCAATGAGTAATGCTATGTTGACTCCCAGCTCTTCTTGTTCAGCCCTGACTTCTCTACTGATCTCTGAGCTCACATTTCTAACTATTTGGAGAGAATTTCTAATTGGATATCTTGCCAATAACAAGTGCAAAATTGGATTTATCCTCTTTTCCCCAAAACCTTCCCCTCTCCCTACCTTCCATGTTTCTGTAGCATTCTCCCAATCCCTCAGGTTCCTAATCTTGAAGTCATTCTGGCTCCTCACTTTCTCTCACCCCTCATGTCCAAACTGTAACCAAGGGTTGCAGATTTCATCTTTGCACTCCAATGTCCCCTCCTTTCCTCTAACCCTGCCTCCACCCTGGTTCAAACCCTGTTCACCTCATGTCTGTGTTATGACAACAACTGCTGGTGGGTCCACCTACCTCAGAAGTTTCCATTCAGCTGCCAAAATTATCTTTTTTGAAGTGCATGTCTGACCATGTCATCTCCCTAGTCTATAATCTCCCTATTGTCTCCAGAATCCCTATTGTCTCCAGAATCAAATATAAAATTCTTTGTTGACTTTCACACACACACACACACACACACACACACACACATACACACACACAGCCCTTTCCCAATATTATTATACTTTAACATTCATTTTTTTTTGTTTTTTTGTGGGGCAATAGGGTTAAAGTGACTTGTCCAAGGTCACACAGCTAGTAAGTATCACATGACAAAGGTCAAATTTGAACTCAGACTGCACAACTTAGCTGCCCCTATTCTTATACTTTAGACCCTGCCATTTCTTAACACTTTAGATCCAGGGACATTTCCTTCCTGGCTGTTCCATTAATAAGAACCTCCATCTCCAGACTCCAGGCTTTTTCTCTTTTTTTCCTACAATTCCTCCCTCCTCATTTCAGCCTCCTGCTTTCCCTGTCTTCTTTCATGTACCAGCTAACAGTCTACCTTCTATAGGAAGCCTTTCCCTAGTCTTTTTTTTTTCTTCAAGGCAATGAGATTAAGTGGCTTGCCCAAGGCCACATAGCTAAGTAATTATTAAGTGTCTGAGACCAGATTTGAACTCAGGTACTCCTGACTCCAGGGCTGGTGCTCTATCCACTGCACCACCCAGCTGCCCCTTCCCCTAGCCTTCTTAATTCTTGTGCCTTGTCTTTGTTGATTATCTCTAATTTATCCTATAAATATTTCACTTGTATATAGTTGTTTGCAAATTGTCTCCCTCATTGAACTATGAGCTCTTTGAGAGCAGGGACTAATTTGTGGATTTTTTTGTATCTTCAGTGTACTAGCATATAATGAGAAAGAAGGAGGGAGGGAAGGAAGGAAGGAAGGGAGGAAGAAAATGTGGAAGAGAGGGAGGAAGGAAATGTGGGAGAGGGAGGGAGGGAGAGAAAAGAGGGAAGGAAGGAAGTAGAGAAGGAGGGAAAGAGAGAAAGAAGGAAGAATTTATTAAACATAATAATTGCTAAGCACTTTTTGCCAATATTATTTCATTTGATCCTCATAACAACCCTGGAAGGTATTTGCTGGGGCTTGCCCAGGTCACCCAACTAGTAAGTATTTGGGGTCAAATTGAAACTCAGGACTCCTAGATTTCAGGTCCATCATTCTATCTACTGTGTTACCTAGTTGCCTCTATAGTTAAGCTGCTTAATAAATGCTTAACTTACTAAAGGAGAACCATTTGTTCTGTCATCTCTGTCAGGGTGATCAATGATTCAAAGTAGGGCCAGCCTGTAAGCCTATGGCCCTGACCTATTTCTTTGAATTCTAGGAGCAGTTTCCTCACATTGGCTTGATCTTGGCCAATGGCTGTGTCACTGAAGCCCAACTGGCCAGGGTTTTAAGTTTCTTCTAGGTCTTCATAACTACCAACACTGTCTTGGAACAAAAGAGAAATCTTCAACATATAGCAACTTAGATGACACTCTCCGACTTTGTGCACTTCTCCCCCTAAATACTCCTCCCCCCCACACACACACAAATACACATATAATCACACATTTGTAAATAGCCTTGGACTTAAAGAAGATTTTTTTTTTACAAAAGTTACTTGGGTATAAAATGGCAAAGTAGAAATTCAAATCTAGGGCTCCTAAATGTAGCACTCTTTTCACTCCATATTATATACACATATATAACATATAACATTATATGTGTGTGCATGCATATGTCAGCTATGTGGCACAGTGGACAGTGGACAGAATATTGGGTCTGTAGTCAGGAAGACCTGAGTTCAAATTTGGCCTCAGATATTTGCTAGTTTTGTGGTCCTGGACAATTCATTTCATCCTGTTTGCCTCAGTTTCCTCATCTATAAAATAAGCTGGAGAAGGATATAGTAAGCCATTCTAGTATCTTTGCTAAGAAAACCCCAAATAGGGTCATGTAGAGTCAAACACACCCGAAATGACCAAACAACAAAAATGTATATCATCGTCATTTCCCAATGATAAAACCCTTCATTGTAAGAAATAAGCAAAAAAACAAACTCACTACATTGGTCCTATCTGACAGGGTGTGCCCCTTTCTGTACCTGTAGTTCACCACTCTGAGTAGAAGAGAAAGACATATTTCACCATCAATCCTTTGAAGACATGACTAGTTACTTCATTGCTCAGAGTTCTAAGTCTTCCAGTTCTTTTCCTAAATGTGATTGTGTTCATTGTATATATTTTTCATTTGTCTCTGCTTAATCTGATTAATTTTTTTTTAGGTTTTTGCAAGGCAAATGGGGTTAAGTGGCTTGCCCAAGGCCACACAGCTAGGTAATTATTAAATGTCTGAGACCGGATTTATCCACTGCGCCACCTAGCCACCCCAATCTGATTAATTTATACAAACCTTCCCAGGTTTCTCTGAATTTCTTATATTATCATTTCTCATGGTACATTGATATTCTCCTAATTTCATGTCACCATTTGTTAAGCCATTGTCCTATTTTCCTTCCAATTCTTTGCTCCTAAAAAGGTGATGGAATAGATCATTTTCTATATGTGGGCACTGTCTTTGAACACCTTAGGGGACTTTGCCTAGTAGTGGTATATGGCTTCTTTTGTGCTTTTTTTTTTTTAATTCAAAATTTTTTTTATTTCAATTCCAAATTTTCTCCCTTGAGAGGAAATATTTATGACCAAACAAGAGATAGAGAACATTAGAAAATGCAAAATGGATATTTTTGATTGAAATCAAATTGAAAAAGTTTTGCACAAACAAAATAAATGTAATGAAAATAGGAAGGAAAGTAGAAATCCAGGAAACAATTTTTATGGCTAGTATTTCTGATAAAGGTCTCATTTCTAAAATATTTAGAGAACTGATTCAAATTTGTAAGAGTACAAATTATATCACAATTGATAAATGATCAAAGGATATAAACAGGCAGTTTTTAGTTGAAGAAATTAAAGCTTTCTATACTCATATAAAAATGCTTTAAATCATTTTTAATTAGTGAAATGCAAATTTAAACAATTCTGAGGCACCACCTCAAAGCTATCAGAGTGGCTGAAGTGATAGAAAAAATATATAATAAATGTTGGAAAATTGTGGGGAAACTGGGACACTAATTCACTGTTGGAGTTGTGAACTGATCCAGTCATTCTGGAGAGCAATTTAGAACTATGCCCAAAGGGAAATCAAACTGTGCATACCCTTTTATCCAGCAATATCAATATTAGATCTATATCCCAAAGAGAACATAAAAAGGGGGAAATAGTCATAGGTATAAAAATATTCATAGCAACTCTTTTTTTTTGTGGTGGCAAAGAATTGGAAACTGAGGGGACGCCCATTAATTGGGAATGGCTAAACAAGTTATGGTATATGAATGTAATGGAATATTATTGTTCCATAAGAAATGATGAGCAGGAGGATTTTGGAAAAACCTGGAAAGACTTATATGAATTGATGCTGATCGGAATGAGCCAAATCAGGAGAACATTGTTTGATGATCAACTGTGATATAACTTTTCTCAGTAACAGAAGGATCAAAGACAATTCCAAAAGATTTGTGATGAAAAATACCTTCAACATCCAAAGAAAGAACTATGGAGTCTGAATGCAGACCAAAACATACTCTTTTCATTCTTTTTAATTTGCTTTTTTTCTCATGGTTTTCCCCTTTTGTTCTGATTCTTCTTTTATAGCATAACTAATATAGAAATATGTTTAACATGATTGTGCATTTATAACCCATATCAGATTACTTGCTGACAAGGGGAAGGGGGAAGGAAGGGAGGAAGGGAGAATATTTTACAAAAATGAATGTTGAAATGAATGTACCTGGAAAAATAAAAAAAAATTTTTTGAATCTCTCCATTCTTCTACCTAAAATGTGCATTTGTGTCATCAGAATTTTATTTTTGAAAGTTCCTCTAACTTTGTTTTCAAAGAAAGCTTGAAGTTATCCTGATTCTCAGGTAGGTTTAAGGGATCAATGAATCCTAGGATCACAGCTTTATTTAGGGCTAGCTGGGACCTTAGTTACCATCTAGTTCAACTCCTAGCATTTATAGATGGAAAAACAGAGAGAGAGAGATTATAAAATCACACAAGTAGCAAAACCTGAGTTCTCAGACTCTAAATCCAGAGCTCTTTCCATTGTACCATACCATCTCTCTCTCTACTGGGTGTGTTTTCATTGGTTCATAGCTTTCACATGTCATTGGACACACAAAGACACATGGACACAGATACACACAGTCACAGACACATAGACACACAGACACAAACAGACACAGTCACACACAGTCACACACACAAACATACAGTCACAGACACAGACACACACAGATACATACAGTCACACACAGACGCACCCCACTCCCTAATACCTCTCCAATTGCTATCTCCCAAAGTTCCAGCCCTCCCCCAGCCAGGGCTGCACTGCCACCCTCTGGCCAAGAGCACTATAGCAGCAGCAATGGACCAGGAGGGAGCTGTCCCTTTGACTGAAGCAGCAGAGTCCCCACCCAGCTGCTACCCACCCAAATACAGTCCAAGAAGTGAGGTGAGGCCCTTGAAAAGGGCAGTGCCCATCCCCAGGTCCCTGAAATGACCACTGGTGAAGGTTGAACCTTCAGCAATTTTCTCCTTTAGGCATTCGGTGCCTTTCAAACTTTCAAACTTTCCTGTCAGGAATGTCAGTGTTCTGAGCCCTGGAGGAAGGGAGCAGAGATTTTTAAATCTTAAAACTTAAAATGTCAGAGCTGAGAGGGACATTTAATTCTTTTTCAAATAATAAACATTTATTTTCTCTCCTTCTCACCCACCACACAATTAAAAAAAGAAAGAAAAAGCTCTTTTAACAAATATGCATAGCTTAACTAGACAAATTTCATGTTGGCCACATCCAAAAATAAATGCCTCATTTTGGTTCTTGACTTTTATCTATTTCTTGATCTCTTAGGAAGGAGAAAGGTATGGTTCAACCCTGAACCTCTGGATTGCATCAGTTCTTAAATCCCTCAAAGGTTATTTGACTTTGCTACTACTGACCCCATTTCATTGTGGGCTTGAATAATCCTTGAAATGTGTTCCTTTCCCCACACCAATAGCCACTGCAATATCTTTGCCACAGAAGTGCACTCTTTAAGAGTTACAACTTTCATATGTTTCCTTGGAGTAATATATTGTATAAATTATCTGATTTTATTCAGTTCACTCTCTGAAATTACCCATTTCATCCTTTCTCATTGCAAAAATATATTCAATTGCATTCAATGACATAATTTCTTTAGTCATCCCCCAATAGATTGGCATCTTAGTTTCCAAGTCTTCACCACCACAAAAAATAATGCTATAAATATTTTTGTACAAAAGGGTTCTTTTCCTCTTTCTTTCATCTTTATTCATACACTTCTTTGAGGGCTAGGAGGGATATCACTAGGTAAGAGGTTATGCACAGTTTAGTGACTTTTGGACATAATCCCAAGTTGCTGTCTACCTAATAATAATAGTTGTGCTTGAAAAGGACAATGACATCCTAATATTAGGGTCAGGGTACAGTGTGTTTTACTATGACTGATCAAACCAATATGAGTCAGAAGGCTCTACCACAGATCAGGTGCAAATAGTATAAACATTTAGAAAGGAGATGTCTCCAGATTTCTGCATCTCACATTTCCTTTTGTGTTACTTTGATTCTACTTTGCTCATAGAACACAGCAACTCCTTTGATGAAGACACAGTATGCTGGGCAGTACTGTGTTAGAGTCTCCCATGTCTCAATTAATTCTAGAATGCTTCAGAGAGAATTTGAGAGTGTTCTTGTCTAATTTACTTTTGACCATCTTGTATGCACCTATCTTGTTTGAGTTTTCCTTAAAGTGGGCTTTTAGGTAAACATGTATTTGGCATTTGAACAACATAGTCAACCCACTGGAGTTATGCTCTTTGCATAGAGAGTAGTCTGAAAGCCTGGAAGTTCAACTCAAGAAGCAACCTTAATATTCAGTACCTTATCTTGCTAGGTGATCTTCAACAATCTTCCTAAGACAATTCGAATAGAAGCAATTCAGTTTCTTGGCCTGGCACTGGTGGACTGTCCAGGGGTCACAGGCACAGAGCAATGAGTACAATGGCTCTGTGGATCTTCAGTTTGGTACTATCTATTATCATTTCTCTCTTACACTTTCCTTCAGAGTCTCCTCAAGACTGAGTTACCTCTGGCAAGGTGTGTGTCCACCTCATCAACTATGTGAACATCCCTGATAAGTATACTGCCAAGGTAAGTGAACCTCTCCATGGTATTCAAGATTTTTCCATTTTCTTAACTAAATGTTCTGAGCATTGCTGGTTAGTGAAGAACTTTTGTTTTCTTAGTTTGTTAGGTTAAAATTTGTACAAGCAAGTCATCAAATCAATTCAAACTCTGTTACATCTCAGCTCAGAGGCTGCATTGAATGTATAATCATTTTCCAAAAAATAAAAAAAAAAGGCAAGCACCACTTCTCCTTCCACTTTTAATCTTTTCAAGTTACTAGTTTATCATCGGTGACCTTGATGCTGTTTTCATTCTAGTTGAAAGCGTCTGACAACACTGATGAAAATATCATGCTGGGAATCATGGGAGCAACCACACAGCCCTGCTTCACTCCATTGGTGCCTGGGAAAGTTCAAGAGCATCATCCATTATCCAGAATATGTGTAAATAGGCCATCGTGGAGCTGTAATCAAATGCTGATGAACTTCTCCAGGTAACCAAATTTTGCTGTGATCTTCCACAAGCCCTCACAACTAACAGTATCAAAAACTCTGGTCAGCCTGAAGAATAGACTCCTGTCCGGCTCCTAGCATTTCTCCTGAAAATACCATGTCAGTTGTTCCTCTGCCCTTTCTGAAACCACACTAGCTTTCAGTTAGAGGACCATCTTCAAGGTGAAGGATCAATCTGTGAAGGAGGACTTGGGCAAGAATCTTGCTGGCAGTGACTAAGAGGGAGACCTCCATGTGATTGCTATAGTGCAAACTACGGCCTTTTCCTTTATAGACATGGACAGTGAAGGCATCCTTGAACTCCGGGGGGATAACTTCCTCTTGCTATAGTAACTTGGAAAATTTCAATTAGTTTCTGTATCTACAAATAGAATAATAGCTAGCATAATATACAGAGCTTTAAGGTTTATAAAAGTGCTTTACAAATATATCATTTTACCCTAATAACAACCCTAGGAGAAGGATGTTAAATTATCTCCATTTCACAAATTTAGTTTAGTTTAGTTTTAGTTTAGTTACTTACCCAGGATCACATGGCTAATAAGTGTCTGAGACTGAATTTGAACTCAGGCCTTCCTTACAAAAAGACCAGGGCTTTGTTCACTATGCCACTTAGCTGTCAAAGTAGCTGGATCACTTTACACCCCACCAGTAATGATGAATGTATCTGTTTTCTGGAAGGGACTTTTTAGAGGTCATTCAATCACACCCCCCCGCCCCATTTTATAGCTATCCAAATGTACCCTTGAGTCCCTCAGAAATGAGTTTAGGATCACCCACTCTCTTGGAGTATTTGTCGTCACTCCAGTGGGAGGGTACCTATCAGTACACAGTAGAGAAATGGTCCTAGATAATCATGTTTTCTTTCAACAAACCTGAGCAAACTTGGGTTACTTGACTATGAGAGAGAGAGATATTGGGGTGGAAATGGGAGAGCACTGGTGGGATCTCTGCTCTGAGAGAGTCTGAAACATTCTCTGAGTGAGCTATGGACTTTGAGGGGAGGAAGGAAAAATCCTTGGATATGAGCAAGAGTCCAATCCCTAGACCCAAGTTCCTCCTAAAGACAGATGACTTACTCCCAAACATCCTCCTTGAGGTTTCCCAAGTTCCCCGCCTTGAAGAAACCTTTCCAAATTAAACAGACTTCAATTTATCTTTTACAATTTCCTAATCCTCAAATTGAACCTTCTCTTCCAAATAGCAAGAGATTTTGCACACACCCCCCCACAAATAACCCATAACTAGAAAAGGATGTCAGGTGATCATCAGAGACAGTCTTGTGGGTCAGCAGAGATGGGGACTTGAACCTCTCTAGCAGGAGGAGAGTGAATGGAGAAGAATTTAATTCTTGAACAAACATTTATTGAGCACTAGTATATGGGGATACAAAGATAAAAATTAAAGGACCAGACCCTGTCCTCAAGGTGCTTACTTTCTATTAGGAACAACTATATGTACACATATAAGCATATAGGAAATGTATATAAAATAAAGAGACTGACAATAAGGTCTCCTCCCTAGAAGAGGAGGCCTGTGACTTGGCCAGAAGGCAAACAGTTACATTACAGGAGGCTCTAGGCTAGGGACAATGAAAATAATACTGGCCCTGCAGTCAGGAAACCAAGGTTCAAACTCCAGTTGGATTATTTAGTGCCTGACTTTGGACAAGTCATGTAGACCTCTGGGCCTAGGTTCATAAAATGAAGAGGTTGGACTAAATATCCTATAAGCCCTTTCCAGCTCTTTTCTAAGGACCCTCCCAGCTCTGACATCCCACATTCTAAGACTTGTTCAGCTCTGACCTCCCATGTTCTACCTTTCCCTCCCAGCTCTGACATCCTCTGTTCTAAGGTACCTCTCACCTCTGACATTCTGTGTTCTAAGTTCTCTTGTTCCTCTGAATTCTATGTTCTAAGGTAACTCACACAGTTAGTGATTGAAGTGAGACTAGACCCCAAATCTTTGTGACTGTTCTGTGTCCTATCCATTATACCACATCCCTGTTCATGTTCTAAGGTGCCTTACACATTTAGTTTTTTCAGTTCATAGAAGTTATTTCCTTTCTATGTATTTTTCACCACTTCAGAGGGGCACCTTTATAAAATACATTCTTCAGATTTCAGTTGTCTTAAGTAGAGGATGTAATCTCACCTTGCCTAGATGACTCCAAATCATCCAATTATTATATTTCATTTAAGTTTTTCTCTCTCTTCCATTGTTTTCATTTCTCCCTGGGTGGGTCAAGGTGCCTGCTGATAGTAGAGGGAATAAGAATGGAGAATACCACCTCTTTTCTGATTTATTATTGTTTGTGGTCAAATGAAGACCATTTTCTATACCCTATTCCTCAATTCACAAAATAAAATGCAACAGAATCTGAGGGAAGAAATTCTCTCTAGTACCCTACAGACCAAGCCAGACTCAGTCCTTGGCACAGTCTATTGGTGTTAGGCAGCAGAACTCCCTGGTCTTAGGGTCTCTGAGTCTCAAGGAGCACCCTCAGGAACAGGTAGTACCCACCCCTAGTCCTAGGTAGGACCAGTCTGTCCTGGGCAAGGCCTAGGCTGGGCCATCTCTCTCTCCAGGAGGCTCTGGTATGACTAGCTGAACTATTGGATGGAGGCTGCTCCCGATGCTCTCTGTTATCACCTTGAGGGTCTGGGAATGGGGACCTGCTCCTGCACCAAGGGTCCTCTAACAAAGGCTCCTCATCTAGCCCAGGGCCCATTAGCAAGACAGGAAAGTAGATCTCCCCATGACAGAGTGGCCCTGGTTAAGTCATAACATGAGCGTTTTCTAGTTTGTAAAGGATCTCTCTCTCTCTCTCTCTCTCTCTCTGGCTTTTTGCATGGTTATGGGGCTAAATGACTTGCCCAAGTTCACACAGCTAGGTAATTATTACATGTCTGAGGCCAGATTTTGAACTCATTTCCTCCTGACTCCAGGATCGGTGCTCTCTCCACTGCACCCCCGGAAATCTTTTCTTAATAGATGCTGTGTGTCTAGAATTCCTTGGCAGTGGCCAGGCTCATGATCTGGCATACTGAAGGGTTCTGTTGGGCCAGCTCATGATGTAGTAGAAGTCAGTCACAGTTCCTAGAAATAGTGATACAGAACCATGATGACCTCCTTAGAACTGAGTTGGGATGTTTCCTTGACTCATGAGGTCATGCTGGAAGTGGAATTCAATGAAGACCTCCTGGATGAAGCCCAGGGTAAGGATTCACATCTCAAGTGACTACTTGGGCACTGAAGCAGTCATCGCCTCCCATAAACCATCAGAGCTGTAGACACTATCCTTCAGTCACGTGAAATCAGTCAATGGTAAAGTATTTATTAAACTAACTCTAGAGATATAAAGAAAGGCAAACACATGCTCCCTGATCTCAAGGACCTTACAGACATGCCAGCCAGGACAGAGTGAATCATTATACTATCCTGGCTACCCTACTCTCCTGGCACCTTTCAGAGAGGTCTTGCCTCTAATGTCCTAGCCCTCAAGCCAGGCTCCCAAGGACTTGCCTTGGCGTCCTACAATGGGGGAGCAGGAGCAGCTGCAGCTCTAGCACATTCAGGCCAGGAGTATGGCAGTCCTCTTTGGGAGCTGAAGAGATGGCTTTCAGTAGCTTATCTTGACTTTTAATTCCAGAGGACAGCACCAAGTGTTAGATTCCAGTCCCCTGTGGAAGGAGTCATCCAAGAACATGGAGACTTGCCTGGAGAATTTGGGGAAGATGGCTATCATCAGCATCAGGCCTCCAAGCTCCTTCTGACAAGCTCCTAGGTTGCTAACCCTGCAGGCAATTTTGAGTCTAATTTTAGGAGAATGTCCAAATGATCATGTTTCCCCTTGGAGAGGTACAGTTTCCAACTCCCATAGTATAGAAAGTGCAGTACCAGGTAAGAGCAATGTGGGTAGCTAAGTAGACATTCAGCTTAGGGTTTGGCTCACCCAGCCTCTGATTCCGTGGTGAAGGACAACATTCCTAAAGTTTATTTTTTAGAATTGTATGTCAAACTGAAATCAATATGTTCTGAGTGAGGATCTGAGGCTTAAACTGCTTGGCTTTGATGCTGTAGCTTTGTTTCAGAGTTCTCTGTTGTTCCAGTAGTGTTGACTTCGCTACAAATGGAATTTCATTGCACTTGATTATCACTACTAAAATTGAGAAGGTAATGATTTAACAGAGTTCCTGGAAGATGTGGGCCTTGAAGGACAAAGAGGTCCTGGACACCTGAAGGAGGAGAGTTCAAAGCTTTACATTCTGTGGGAGTTGAGTAGAGCCGCTGACTCACAGGTCTTTGAGTAATTCCCATTTTCATAGTATGCTATTGTTGTTACAAATCACTTAACTGCTCCCTGCCTCAGTTTCCTCTGCTGCAAAATTAGGGAATTGGACTCTGATCTCCAAGATCTCTAGCTATAATATATATATATACATATATATATATAATTATATACATAAACTATTATAATAGCAAAATTGTTTTGCAAAGCATTTTACCTATATGATGTATATGTATAAAGTGATTCTGTGAAATAGATTGTACACCTTATTTTTATCCATCCACATTTTACAGATAAGGAAATGGAGGCTCAGAGTGGTGAGGTGACCTTTCCATGATCATACAATTAGGCATGTCAACAATGACTGCTGAGCATATCATCATCAGGTGGGCTGTCCCTGTGGGTGCGTGTGTGTGTGTGTGGAAGGAGAGAGTGAATCAGGCTGTAAGTCATGGCTAGGGTCATCAGGCTCCAGATGGAGGAAGCTGACTCTTGTAAGGATCAATTCTGTACAATTCTACAAACAAAGCAGAAAGTTTGGGCTTATATTCTTGGGGTATAAAGATGAAAAGGAGCAGTGAGACGATTAAGTGGGAATGCCCTGTCAAAAGGTTATAGGGTTTTAGAGCAAGAAGGGAACACACAATGTCAGAGCTGGGGAGATTAGAACCCAGAAGGTCAAAGCTGGGAGGACCCTCAGAATACGAAATGTCAGAACTGGAAAAATCTTAGAACTCAGGATGTCAGAGCTGAGTACCTTAGAACACAGTATGTTAGAACTAAGAGGGCCCTTAGAACACAGGCTATCAGAACTGGAAAAACTTGGAACACAGAACTGGGGAAGGAGGAGCTTAGAACACAGAGAGTCAGAGCTGGAAGGAATCTTATATTATGAAATGTTAATAAGTGTGAGGAATTTTAGATCCCAGAATATCAGTAATTGGGTGGATGACACACAGGCAGAGCAAAAGAGAAGTAACAATACAAGATGATAAGTGCATATTGACTGGCTAAGACAGAAAATAGAGTAGATTCTAGGGCTGGAAAAGTTTTTAGAACACAGAATGTTAGCACTAGAAGGATCTTTTGAAGATAGAATGTCAGACTTGAAAGGACCCTTGGGGATCATTTAGTCCAGTTCCCTAATAAGACAGTTAGGATCTAGACAGAGGAAGTGAATTATCCAAGGGAAGCAGTTCTTGAGGACCCAAGTTCAGATATCAATTAGATGTGTTATATTTCACCTCTCAGAGGAGCCTCAGCTTCTTCCTCTGTAAAATAGGAAAGTCAAATGAGAAAGCTAGCCTATAAACCAAGATCTCTTCCAAGGTAAACCCTACAAACCTGGGTATATCTGTGTCTTGTTTCCCACTTCAGAGTCCTTTTTTACTCTAACCCAGCTCAGGTGGACTAAATATAATTTAAATGGATAACTTTATTCCTCCAGCTAATCTGGGGCTCCCCTGATGGGTTTTCTGGGTCTCTCTCACAAAGACCTTCTCACTGGACTTCAGTTCCCTCATTTGAAAAATAAGGGGATTGGAGGCAGATCCATGAACCTATGATCTGAAGTCAACAAACAACTCAGGTGTAGCACCAGGCTTATATTTCTAGAAAGGCAAAAAAAAAAAAAAAAATGTCCCTACCCTGAAGGAGCCCATAGTCCAAACAGCAAAATGAAGAGGTTAGAATAGATCACCTTGACTTCAAATTCTGGATTTATTAACCTATGTTATGCAGATGTCTAATTATATCCCTGCAATACTCAGTGGCTCCCTATCTTTTTTCTTTTTTTTTCTTTTTAAGTTTTTGCAAGGCAAATAGGGTTAAGTGGCTTGCCCAAAGTCACACAGCTAGGCAATTATTAAGTGTCTGAGGCTGGATTTGAACTCAGGTACTCCTGACTCCAGGGCTGGTGCTCTATCCACTGTGCCACCTAGCCGCCCCCTAGCTCCCTATTTCTTCTGGAATTTTTGGTCTGGCTTTTAGTCTTTCATAATCTGGTCACTGACTCCCTTTCCAATCTCCTTGTACCTTCATCCATCCACATACTCTTTGATCCAGTGACACTGGACTCCTGGCGGTTATCCCCAAAACGACCCTCCATTTCCTGACTCAAAGCCTTTGCTCTTGCCATCCTGCATGCCTGAATCTTCCTCCCTAATCTCCACCTTCTGGTTCCCCCAGCTTCTTTCAAGTCCCTGCTAAAATCCTATCTTCTATAAGAAGCCTTCTCATAGGTTCCCCTTCCTACTAATTCCTTCCCTCAGTTATTTATTACCAATTGATCGTGTCCATATCTTGAGGTTTTTTTTTTTTTATGATTGTTTGCATATTGAGTCCCTTGTTATATCGTGTGAGCGCTTAGAGAACCGGGACTGTGATCTGCCTTCCTTTGATATTTGTCCTTCCCTCTTTGAAGAAGACCATGACATCAGGGAGGTGATGCCAGGACAAGGACAGAAATTGGATTTGAGTGAGGAGATGCTGTGCAAAGTCTCCAGCCTCACTTTCTCCTCCAGGGTCATCTGAGTCCAGTAGCCAGATATAAAGCAAGATGCCTGGAGATGGCCCTGGATGAGAGGCAATCAAGGTGAAGCGACTTACCCAAGGTCACACAGCTAGGCAACGCCAAGTGTCTGAGTTGGATTAGAATTCCTGTCCTCCTGACTCCGAGGCCACTTTCTTTGAATCCCCAGAGCTGAGGAGGGAGGGAGGGGCTCAGAAACAGAGGTCAGAGCTGGAAGGAATCTTGTACCATGAAATGTTAGAGATGGGAGGAACTGTAGAACCTAGAACGTCGGTAGTTGGGTAGATCATACCTAGGCAGCGCAAAGGGACTGCGACTAGATTGGAAGTCGGGTCCCCCGGAATCCAAGGTCGGTGTGCTAGCTTGCTGGAGTCCGTTGCTCCCCGCCGTCACCTTTTCACGGCTTGGCCGGTATGCGTTGCCCCCCGGTGGCCGGTGGGCTTCGTGGGCAGGGGGGGCACGCTTGTCTTTGGAGGAAGGCTTAAGGGACGGGGCCAGCCCGGCCCGGGAAGGCTGCAGCCCACTCCCCTCCGCCCCAAAGGTAACTAAACACACAAAAAGAAAACGAGAGTCCGGCGGCTGGGGGAGTCTGGGAGCAGGACCCTCCCGGGGTGTCGGGGGCCTCGGGGGGCGGGGGGCCGGGGCCGGGCAGGACAAGAGCGGCTTCGCGGAGTGGACAAGCGTGTCCCTAGCGGCGGCCCGTACGCAGCGTCCCGCGAGACGTTCACCTGGGCCCAGGTGAGCCCAGGAGGAGGAGCTGCGCGGAGGCTGCTCACCTGGCGGGACAGGTAAGCGGGGCGCTGGCGGGGGGGGGGTGCTCCCGGGGCCGGTCCGAGCCGAGCCGCCCTCATCTGGACCTCAGCTGACCTGGCCTCACCTGCCCCGCACTCACCTGTGGCACGCCTGGCAGCCGGGCCGGGCCCAGGCCGCTCCCGGGGCGCCGCTTCCGGGCCGGCCGGCCGGGGCTGCGGAGCCGAGCGGCCTGGGCACCCTGACCCGGCCGGGGCCGCCCGGGACCCCCCGGGAGGGGCTGGGTCCGGGGGGACTCCCTGCGCCCCCTGGCAGCCCATGCCCTCTCCCCGCCCCCCACCCCCCCCACCCCGCAGTGACAGCCGCTATGCAGCCCCCTCCCCTAGTGGTAGCGGAGACGCCACCCTGCAACTCCAGCCCGTGCATTGCAGCGACCCCCCATGCCAACCTGTTGCTCCCCCAATTCGACTGTGTCCCACTCTCGGCAGCTTAAGGACCAGCCTGTGTGTGTGTGTGTGTGTGTGTGTGGTGAAGGGGCTTTTGGAGAAACCCAGAATAGAGACTTGGGGGGGTCTGGGGGGGGCAGGAGAGAACATTGATGGAAGAGTCTCCGCCTCTGACTGCATTTCAGTCTTAGAAGACCAAACCTGGGGCCAGGTGGGTGTGAACGCGGCGGCTCCTCTGGCCTGGCTGCCTGTCCTTTGCTAGTCATTATGCTTCACAGGTTCCCACCCAGCATCTCTGTGGGACAGGTGGCAGGGGGCACAGGAAAAAGGAGAAACCTCCTACCAGTAGACCTTAAACCCATGAAATGAAAAGACCCTTTTAAATTCTCTAGCCCAGAGTGATCTCTTGCTATGTGTTGGCTAAGTGAAGGAGACAGATCTGTGTGGCTGATAGACAGTGGTGATTTCTGGAAGAAATGGAAAGAAATATAGCTAAGAGGAAGGGGGAGTGATAGTGGGTAGGGACAGTGAGCTCTCTCTTTAGCCAAGGAGCTTGAAAAAATTTAATAATTTTCATAACATTTAAGATTTGCAAAGCTTTTTTTCTTACAGCATCCTTGTGAAGTAGGAAGTTCAAGTATTATTTCATTTTGTAGACTAGCAAACTGAGGCTTTAGGAGGCAAAGTGATTTGCCCACAAACACATATACTCCTGATATTCAGCAATATAAATTATAGTAGCAGCCTTCCTTGGGGAAACCTCAGGGCATAGTTGGGAAAGAAAGACACTTATAAAGGAAATAACTCAAGACACCCAGGTTCTACCCCAGCAATCAGCTGTGTGTCCTTGGCCAAATAGGTTTCCACAGATAGAATGGGAGAAATCCTTTTATTTATTTGTTTGTTAATTTATTTATTAATTAATTTATTTATTTATTTATTGCATTAGCTACAGCTAAGGAAATGGAAGTGAAGTTTGAAATGTCGACTCTGAATGGCCCCAGACTCTGAATGGCCCCAGACTCTGAATGGTCCCAGCCTGGTTGAAAGGAACCAGACTAGCCTAGAGAGTGGAGTGTTATGGGATGGCATCCAAGGAAGGGGGAAGGGGGGGAGGAGGGAGGCCTTCCCAATCAATCAACAGGTTTTATTTGGTTTCAGGAAGTACAAAAGCAAAAGTGAAATCGCCTCTGCCCTCCAGGATCTTTTTTTTTTTATGGGAGAGATAGTATGTGTGTGTACAGATTGGGTGTCCCCAAAGTCATA